>NC_084557.2:8442500-8510000 GCF_033978685.3 Nerophis lumbriciformis | reverse complement strand
ACCGCCCCCGATGTCCACGCGATGTAGAAACCCCGTTTCCATATGAGTTGGGAAATTGTGTCAGATGTAAATATAAACGGAATACAATGATTTGCAAATCCTTTTCAACCCATATTCAATTGAATGCACTACAAAGACAAGATATTTGATGTTCAAACTCATAAACTTTATTTTTGTTTTGCAAATAATAATTAACTTAGAATTTCATGGCTGCAACACGTGCCAAAGTAATTGGGAAAGGGCATGTTCACCACTGTGTTACATGGCCTTTCCTTTTAACAACACTCAGTAAACGTTTGGGAACTGAGGAGACACATTTTTGAAGCTTCTCAGGTGGAATTCTTTCCCATTCTTGCTTGATGTACAGCTTAAGTTGTTCAACAGTCCGGGGTCTCCGTTGTGGTATTTTAGGCTTCATAATGCGCCACACATTTTCAATGGGAGACAGGTCTGGACTACAGGCAGGCCAGTCTAGTACCCGCACTCTTTTACTATGAAGCCACATTGATGTAACACGTGGCTTGGCATTGTCTTGCTGAAATAAGCAGGGGCGTCCATGATAACGTTGCTTGGATGGCAACACATGTTGCTTCAAAACCTGTATATACCTTTCCGCATTAATGGTGCCTTCACAGATGTGTAAGTTACCCATGTCTTGGGCACTAATACACCCCCATACCATCACAGATGCTGGATTTTCAACTTTGCGCCTATAACAATCCGGATGGTTCTTTTCCTCTTTGAGGTCCGGAGGACACGACGTCCACAGTTTCCAAAAACAATTTTAAATGTGGACTCGTCAGACCACAGAACACTTTTCAACTTTGTATCAGTCCATCATAGATGAGCTCAGGCCCAGCGAAGCCGACGGCGTTTCTGGGTGTTGTTGATAAACGGTTTTCGCCTTGCATAGGAGAGTTTTAACTTGCACTTACAGATGTAGCGACCAACTGTAATTACTGACAGTGGGTTTCTGAAGTGTTCCTGAGCCCATGTGGGGATATCCTTTACACACTGATGTCGCTTGTTGATGCAGTACATCCTGAGGGATCGAAGGTCACGGGCTTAGCTGCTTACGTGCAGTGATTTCTCCAGATTCTCTGAACCCTTTGATGATATTACGGACCGTAGATGGTGAAATCCCTAAATTCCTTGCAATAGCTTGTTGAGAAATGTTGTTCTTAAACTGTTGGACAATTTGCTCACGCATTTGTTGACAAAGTGGTGACCCTCGCCCCATCCTTGTTTGTGAATGACTGAGCATTTCATGGAATCTACTTTTATACCCAATCATAGCACCCACCTGTTCCCAATTTGTCTGTTCACCTGTGGGATGTTCCAAATAAGTGTTTGATGAGCATTCCTCAACTTTATCAGTATTTATTGCCACCTTTCCCAACTTCTTTGTCACGTGTTGCTGGCATCAAATTAGAAAGTTAATGATTATTTGCACACAAAAAAAAGTTTATCAGTTTGAACATCAAATATGTTGTTTTTGGAGCATATTCTACTGAATATGGGTTGAAAAGGATTTGCAAATCATTGTATTCCGTTTATATTTACATCTAACAGAATTTCCCAACTCATATGGAAACGGGGTTTGTATGAATAAGATTATTTTCTTAAATTGTACACTTAATTCATGTCCCTAGGTTTCCTTTAGTTACGTCTCAGATCCTTCAAGCCATGGCAAGACCAGAAGTAAGTTCATTAATTTGATGAGATTTCAACTATTACTCAGGGGTTAAAATCTTTTTTAAAAAGAGAATATTTTTGTGGAATCACTGTAATGTAATGTCAACAGGCTATTAGCATAAATGCCACAGGGCGATATTTCACCTACAGTAGGAAGGGGATTCATATGGCCCCATTCGTCCTGGCTTACCTGACACATGAAACGTGACAAATTTGGTTGGTGCACCGTCCACTTTAGCCGCCAGGCGGCAGTAGAGTGTTGAATGTCCTAAAATGTGTTTTGTGGCAGTTCCAACTGTGACCACAGCGACAATTGCTATGTCGAGTGGCACTTTCCATCATTTTCAGTGACCGCATTCCTTCCTCTCACCTTCCATCCACCCAGGAATGAGGCCATGTGAATCCCTTCCTACTGTA
The DNA here is from genome assembly GCF_033978685.3 of Nerophis lumbriciformis. Lineage (NCBI taxonomy): Eukaryota > Metazoa > Chordata > Actinopteri > Syngnathiformes > Syngnathidae > Nerophis > Nerophis lumbriciformis. The sequence goes on along the minus strand of NC_084557.2, from coordinate 8,507,888 downwards.
TTAACGGTCAGTCCTGGTGCTCTCTCATCTTTAGCTTTGGGACCGTCAAAAATGAAATAAAGTCGCCCACTTTGTGGAGTTCAATACGTCCATTATCAGATTCAGAGTTTAAAAAAGAAGACAGAACTTTTCGTTTATTGTGAGAGTTACAACAAGCAAATTGCACCGATTTTGTAGAATGGCCCTAAAATTCTTAATGAAATTTAAAAAAAAAAATGGAGAAAAAAAATACAAAGTACATGTGCTCAACCAAAAGAAATACACATTAATGTGCACAAAGAGCAACTGAAAGGTTAACTATCTGCATATAGAATACCACGTCATCACAGTCAGACAACACAACTCACATTTTTGGAAATAACAAGCAGTCCGTTACATATTTTTTGTATATTTCTTTCAAGTCTAACATTGTGTGGCTGCTATAATCTTGTACAGAATCAACCTCCAACGGACACGACGACACACACACAAAAATGCGCGCTTTCACTTAAACCTCACATTGTATTTTCTTCATATTATCGTCACACCTATCGACACCTACACTTGGTGGGAGAACACCGACAGCCACGTAAAGACCGTGAAATCCAGAGGAGCAGAAGGAAGGGAGTCTTTCAAGTCTTTACACGAGGAGAAAGTAAAACCACACCACTGCTACGCTCTACAACGTCCACGTGTTACTCCTTCACAACACTGACTTTGGATGTTTCCCCGGTAAATCTGCAGCACACTTTGGGAGTTTCAAAGCCTAGTAAAACGATTGTTTACCTCAGGCTGCAAGGAGTATTGTAACCGACATAATGTCTGGGCCTGACACACACCCCGCCTGCAACACGGAGATAGACCAAGATAAACCTGATAACGGATGCAGTAAACACCAAAAGACGAACGGAGAGTGGAAAGGTTCGTCCGCACAGAGCATAAAAACAAATCATCAGAAAAAGATCAACATTTTGAGTACATATTGATGGTATGATCTTTGGGACGCTTGACAACAAATTAGCACTCCTTGTTTGTGCCTCAAGAGCAGGCCTGGGCAATTATTTGGACTCCGGGGGGCCAAATTTAGAGAAAAAAATGTGTCTGGGGGCCGGTATATCTATCTATGTATGTATACATATATATATATATATATATATATATATATATATATAGTCAAGGTTTCTGTGGTTTATCTGTTATACAGTGCTCAATACCGGGGTAGAGCGGAATATACATTAGGTCAGGAAAAAACACAAGAGGCTATATCATCCCTACAAGCCTGTTTTGCAGGTTTCCCTATGTATAGGGTACATTATATTGTGTACATATTGTGTAACAATAGCCACATCCCCATGTAATGTACCCTATATATACATGTAACAACCACAAACACTTCAATAAAATCCCCTGACGCGCAAGGAAACATGTGGAATAGGCTTGTTGGGATGATATAACCTCTGTGGTTTTTCCTGACCTAACGTGTATGTATATATATATATATATATATATATATATATATATATGTATATATATATATGTATATATATATATATAAGTTGTGAAAATCTGCTGTACAGTGAGTGTGCTTGGGTCCTATTTTTAGAAACACTAATACAAAACCTCCCAATAACGTCTGATTGAATGCTAAAAACGTTATGACAGACCGCCTTAAAAAAACGGAGTGGAATTTTAAATTTTTTTACTGAATGAGACACCCAGAATGTACATGAAAATAAAGAATGTGGGATTTACAATATTAACTATGAAGGATAAAACACTGAATATTGACAACATATGAACGTCACACCCCCTCTCCATCCACATATTTTACAATCAAGCGAAACACAACAAAAATGCAAAAAAACAGCGAAATATGAACGTGAAGGGTAAAAAAACCCACCTACAATCTAATACATCTGAGAAATCACTAAGCTTTAAACTTTGTTGTAAAAATCTCCTTCCGCGTCTGTCCATGACACCCACATTTCAGGCTCTGGAAACACTCTGTGGAAACGCTCCCCACCCACACTGCTTGGTGCCTCGTCTGAGCTGCTGTGACTTAGATGACTATAGTAACTAATTAGATGATCATAGTAACTAATTAGATTACCATAGTAACTAGTATATCATGCAAAAGTGCAGATTCCAACCATTGAAATACTTTGTGTAGTTCAAGACTTACGGTCATTAGAAAAACATCACTGCACATCATAATGGCAGCTACACTTTCCATTTTAAAGATCTAAAAAAAATTATTTGGGAATGTCCGACGGGCCAGATTGACAACCTTAACGGGCCGCATGTGGCCCCCGGGCCTTAATTTGCCCAGATCTGCTCAAAAGGTTTTGATGAGTGCACAGATGAAAACTGCATGTTGGTCTGGTACAACACGACTGGAAGAAGTAGCGCTCGCTTCTTGAACTCGCTTGACAGAATGGAAAATGTAGTGATTTCGATGTTACATTGCGGAATAATCGGACAAAGTTTTCATACAATATTATCTTGTTGACTCGAATATATGACAAACCTGGATAAATATTCTAAGATAATATACAGTACAGGTTTGGACACACCTTCTCATTCACAACACAACTGATGGTCCCAACCCCATTGGTAAAGCAAGAAATTCCACTAATCAAGCCTGATATGGTAGTCACCACCTTTAAGCTCATGGAGAGAATGCCAAGAGTTTGCAAAGCAGTAATCAGAGCAAAGGGTGGCTATTTTGAAGAAACTAGAATATAAAACATGTTTTCAGTTATTTCACCTTTTTTTGTTCAGTACATAACTCCACATGTGTTCATTCATAGTTTTGATGTGACAATCTACAATGTAAATAGTCATGAAAATACAGACAACGCATTGAAATGAGAAGGTGTGTCCAAACTTTTGGCCTGTACTGTATTTTGGAATACCAGTTAACTTGTGCACAGGTGTTTTTTTTTTCATTAACATTTTATTGTTATAATGGGATATACAAAAGTATACACACTTTCTCCTAAGAACTATTTTGGCTTCATTGACAATATTTTTATATTTTCAAACGCCAATAATAAATTAATCTCATTCTTGGCATTTGAAAATATATAAAAATATTTATTTTAGTGTAATCGCGCCCCTTAACCACCAGATGTAAACAAAGAATTCATAGAGCTTTGATAAGCGTAAATGAGTTCAACGGCCATTAGGCCTCTAAAATGCAATGAAAATGATGTTGGAGTAGTTATAAATAATATTATAATATAAGTATAATATATTTTTAAAGGACTTGGTAAGGTACCGCAGATGTCAGGACCCCGCTTTTGGTGACCAGCTGCAATGGATGCCGAGTGGGTATGGTTATTGAATTGTTACTTAATTAATAGATAATGTGGGAGTAGTCACAGTGGGATATTCTTCCTCGTAGACATGGTATCGTTACCACTGGGAGCCGAGGCAAGAACATGTTACACACTGATGTATTGTTACATTAATATATCATGTGGGAGTAGTCACAGTGGGATATTCTTCCTCGTAGACATAGTATCGTTACCACTTGGGGACGAGGCAAAAACATGTTACACACTTAGGTATTGTTACATTAACATTTCTAAAGGCTTAGTTAGTGGCCACATGCGTGGACAGCACCTTTTAGCTTTTATTTCCAAAATTGTGTACACTACTGAATTGGGGTCTTATGGCCGCTTATGTGGACACTTATACTGCCATCTGGTGGTGTCAGAAGAGTATAACATACAATGGAGTTTGGAAAAAAAAAAAGTGTAAAAATAAGAATTAGCATGTCACTAAACATGAAGTACACGTTTGTGTACTTATGCACTAAGTACATCATATCAAAAGATGATTCTTAGTTTTTATTCTAATTAGGGTCCAATAAGCCCAAATAGCAAAGAGAAATAAAAAAAAGCATGTAAACAAACGGCTTGGGCCTTAAGAGGTCAAATAGATCATGTGGGAGTAGTCATAGTGGGATATTCTTCCTCGTAGACATGGTATCGTTACCACTGGGAGCCGAGGCAAAAACATGTTACACACTGAGGGCTATTTTGAAGAAACTAGAATATAAAACATGTTTTCAGTTATTTTTTTGTTAAGTACATAACTCCACATGTGTTCATTCATAGTTTTGATGTGACAATCTACAATGTAAATAGTCATGAAAATAAAGATTGAATGAGAAGGTGTGTCCAAACTTTTGGCCTGTACTGTATATATATATGAAAAAAAGAAAGACCCTCTGCGCTCTCCGTGTGTGTGCTTCTAAACCACCTGACCGTTCTAAGAAACAAAAACTGTCTTATATTCGGGTCAATACTCTGTACAGTTGACATGAGGAAGGACTGTAATAACGCGTATTTGTGGAAGAACGTGCGCAGTGTCGTGTTGCCATTTTTGCTTGAAGATGGATTGTAAATAATGTAAATAATTCAATGTACTGTATATAGTCTGATGATTAACTTGTGTGATAACTGTATTATGCTCATAGTAGGGGTGTAACGGTACGTGTATTTGTATTGAACCATTTCGGTACGGGGGTTCCGGTTCCGTTCGGAGGTGTACCGAACGGGTTTCCACACGGACATATTAAGTAGCGTAACGTACGTTGTGTAAACAATGCACACCGAGGCACAACACACGGCATGCTAGCAGCTAACGGGCTAGGATAGACTGACCATACGTCCTCTTTTCACCGGACATGTCCTCTTTTGCGGAGCTGTGAGGGCGGAGTTTCTTAAATGCCTCAAATGTCCGGCATTTTGAGTTAGGGTTGCGTGTATTTTCAATATACGTTCAGGGTTAAGAAGGGGTTGAAAACAAAACAAATTGTGCGCGCAGCAGCATTAGTGAGGGAGGGGCAGAGAGAGAGAGAGAGTTATGATAAACGCGCATGCGTCGCATGGCTCTGCTTTTTATCCATAGATTTATCAGATTTAATTTTTTATTATCTATAGCAGGGGTGTCAAAAGTGTGCCCCGGAGGCCATTTGCGGCCCACAGCTAATGTTTTAAAGGCCCACGGCACTTTCTACAAATACTATTAAAATAAACAAAAACATAACAAAAGTGAAATAAAAAAGGTTAAATGTATTTTAGAAAAAGTTGCAATGTTGACTAATAAAACAAAGCTGGGTTTTTTTCTTTCAAACTGTCATTGCTCAAAACATAATATTGAATCAAAATCAATGTTATTATGAATTATTGACCTATCCAAGGTTCCCATTACTTCACATCAAATATTCCACTAAGAAAAGTAATTTTGGTGGAAGATTTTGCAAATTTGGTAAATAAATAACCCAAAAATGTATATTTTGTTGTTTTCCGAAACTGAACCGAACCGTGACCTCTAAACCGAGGTACGTACTGAACCGACATTTTTGTGTACCGTTACACCCCTAGCTGATAGTACATATTTGTACCATGAATTGATTAACGTGGACCCCGACTTAAACAAGTTGAAAAACTTATTGGGGTGTTACCATTTAGTGGTCAATTGTACGGAATATGTACTGTACTGTGCAATCTACTAATAAAAGTTTCAATCAATCAATCAAAAAAAAGATGTTGCGATGCTTAAGGACCTACTAACTTCAAGGCAAATAAAAACAAAAACAAGGTTATGGAAGTTTTGGATAGATATGAAATGCCCGTGTTGCTACTGTGACACGATGCGGAACTAAAATGGATCGACAGATTTGCACCAAACACTTAGACCCTACGTTGTTCTCCTCCTCAGTGATACCTAATCATCAACTGTGTTCTCCGTGAATCCCTTTCAGGTGTCTTACTCCCGTGCTCCGCCCTACATGGGGTCGTCGTAGTTGTAGGTGGGCGCCGCTGAGTACTGATTCTGCTGCACGGCTCCCTGGGCGGCGCCCATGGCCGCCTGCTGCGCCGCCTGCTGCACGTGGGGGTTTTTCCAGGCCCCCGTGGCCCACTCCTCCTGGGCCTTCCCCAGGCTGCCGCCGCTGCCGCGGTAGAAGTTGTGCACCTGGAAGAGAGGGCGAGGGCGTTGTTGAACTCTACGACCGAGGGCGGTGGTTGTGTGGGCCGGCGTGTGTGACCTTTGACAGGGCGATGAAGGAGAGCACCGCCACGGCGGTGAACATGATGGTCGGAATCAGCATGACCACGGCTGAGCCGATGTTGGTGCTGAAGAAGGTGATGGTCGCCAGCCAGCCGCTGTGAGACATGACAGAGACCCTTTTAACCTTAGATTTGACAGTAATAACTAGACACCAGACTTCTACCATACAAAACTATGGTAACATTTATCCATTCACAGTAATATGCTGTGAAAAAAAACATATATTCTACGATAAAATGAGAGAATATATCTACACTGCAAAAAGTCAGTGTTCAAAAACAAGGAAAAAAAATACAAAAATTAGGGGTATTTTATTTGAACTAAGCAAAATGATCTGCCAATAGAACAAGAACATTTGGCTTGTCAAGACTTTCCAAAACAAGTAAAATTAGCTAACCTCAATGAACCCAAAAAGACCTTAAAATAAGTATATTCTCACTAATAACAAGTGCACTTTTCTTCATAGAAAAAACAAATATGAGACCTTTTTTTCTCAATATGTTGAAAAATGTTCTTAAATGAAGTAAATGCTAGTGCCATTATCTTGACATAATGATATGCGCTCGGCATTACATTTATTGAAACCAGCAAACTTGTACTAAAAACTAGTTTATTGTTCTTAATGGAAAGGCAACAAGGCAAGCGCTTGTTACTCTCGGGGTCTCCTAGCCGCTCAGGAAAATCATATTGTCGAAAAATGCATTTTCCCATCCATAACATGACATCATCGTGCCAAGTGCGTGCTCTTTCAGTCATTAGTGCGCAATGAATCTATATATATATATATATATATATATACTTTTATATATATCCATCCATCCATCCATCCATCTTCTTCCGCTTATCCGAGGTCGGGTCGCGGGGGCAGCAGCCTAAGCAGGGAAGCCCAGACTTCCCTCTCCCCAGCCACTTCGTCCAGCTCCTCCCGGGGGATCCCGAGGCGTTCCCAGGCCAGCCGGGAGACATAGTCTTCCCAACGTGTCCTGGGTCTTCCTCGTGGCCTCCTACCGGTCGGACATGCCCTAAACACCTCCTTAGGGAGGCGCTCGGGTGGCATCCTGACCAGATGCCCGAACCACCTCATCTGGCTCCTCTCGATGCGGAGGAGCAGCGGCTTTACTTTGAGCTCCCCCCGGATGACAGAGCTTCTTTATATATATATATATATTTATTTTTTTTACATATATTTTATATATAAAAAAAAAATTTATTGTAATTTTGAAGAATTTATCTGAATGTGCATGAACTATTTCTGTTCAAAATAGTTTGAAATGTCACATGTTAAATGTTGAAATATTAAATGTCAGTTTGCTGTACTGTGCCAACTGTACTACTATATGAGTACGTGTTTTCTATTGTTTCATTGAAAATAAAACAGCAAAGTCCATTTGGCTGTTATCTGTTTTAATTATGAGACACAATTGTGTCAAAGTCATGATTTTTTTTATTTCATGCTTGAAATAAGAAATGATTACTTTAAAAAAGTAGTTTTATACTTGTGAGTGTTGATGACACAGCTTTGCAACAGTTGATATTCTAGTTCATGTTTTACTCAATATAGGTCATCAAATCTCAGCAACAAGCTGCAATATCTTACTGAGATCATTTAGGACCAAAACCCTTAAAACAAGTAAAACACTCTAACATAAAATCTGCTTAGTGAGAAGAATGATCTTATCAGACAGAAAATAAGCAAATATCACCCTTATTTGAGGTATTTAATCTTACTTAGATTTCAGTTTTTGCAGTGTACAGGGTAGGTAAAAAATGTATTATGATCAAATCCATATGCAATTGTATAATTTACTGTATGATGAGGTGAATCATTATACAATTATATTCATTTATTAATCACTGGTACAAGCGCCATAACTGCCATGTGGCCCTCACTAAAAACCAGTTCGACACCCCTGGCTCTGGGTGTCGACTCCACACTGTGTGTTAGGGTTGTCTCGATACCAATATGTTGGTACTGGTACCGGTACCAAAATGTATTTCGATACTTTTCTAAATAAAGGGGACGACAAAAAATGGCCTTATTGGCTTAATTTGAACAAAAAATCTTAGGGTACATTAAACATATGTTTATTATTGCAATTTAGTCCTTAAATAAAATAGTGAACATACTAGACAACTTGTCTTTTAGTAGTAAGTAAACAAACAAAGGCTCCTAATTAGTCTGCTGACGTATGCAGTAACATATTGTGTCATTTATACACCTATTATTTTCTCTACATTATTAAGGACAAGCTGTAAAAATGGATTATTAATCTACTTGTTCATTTACTGTTAATATCTGCTTATTTTCTGTATTAACATGTTCTATCTACACTTCTGTTGAAATGTAATAATCACTTATTCTTCTCTTGTTTGATACTTTATATTAGTTTTGGATGATACCACACGTTTGGGTATCGATCCGATACCAAGTAGTTACAGGATCATACATTGGTCATATTCAAAGTCCTCATGTGTCCAGGGACGTATTTACTGAGTTTATAAACATAATATACATTTTTAAAAAAGGAATTTTTTTTTTATGTAATCATAGTATCGACTAGATACGCTATCGTACTTGGTATCATTACAGTGGATGTCAGGTGTAGATCTACCCATGGCGTTTGTTTACATTGTGACGCAGGTGAGCTGTTGTATCCTCCTACGGTGTGTAGTGAAGCATGTTTAGCTATTCCTCGTCCTCCAGTGATAATGGTACTTGTAAGAAACGTACTTTATTTGTCGCCATGGAGGCAAGGATAAATGATTTAGCCGCTAGCCAGCTAGCCATGTCGTAAAGCACCTCTTCCTGAGGGCGTTTCAGTGTTATAACTTCACCTTTACCCTTAGTTTTTAAGCCAAAATGCGTCCGTTCTCCCTTTTCTGTCTACACACTGTGTCTGCTTGTAAGTACTCTGTGATTGTGCGCTGCCGAACATGCTCCTCTGCTCGTAAACCCAGCAATGTCATGACGTGACGTTGATGCGCCGCCATACTTGTTAAAAAAAGGGGGGTCAGGAGGGACCCGGGACTTTTTTGAGGTGGTATAGTACCAAATATGATTCATTAGTATCGCGGTACTATACTAGTACCGCGATACAGCTGAGGGACAACAAGTAAATACAGTGTCAGCCACAGGGAATCAATATTTGCTGTACTTTTTAATGAGGATCGTCCGATACTGCTCGGTGGATGACAGATGGGCACATCCCTAACTTGGGGGGTTCAAGACCCGATTCAATTAATTTGAATGAATTTCTATTAGCGAAGTTGATTTGACATACAACTGTTTTGAGTTAAAAGCTCCGTCACAGAACCAGGTAGAGTAAAAAGTAGAAAAGTGTTTCTTGGAGCCTTATTTTCCTCCCGTATTTCCTAACAGTATGCTCTGAGGCTTCTTTGAAATGATGGCGAACGGTAAACCACGGCGACCATTACTGAATCAGTACCTTTCTGACCCTAAAACCCAGCTGAACTTTCTTTCAGGGCCTTGTTGGATGAAAAGTGGACCGACTTACCATACCCCCCAACCAGGAATGCCGACGGTCTGGATAATACTGATCACAACCTGAGCCATGAAGACGAAGAAGAACGCCATGAAGTTGAAGGAGCTGTCAGTCCTGAGGAGAGGGAACATTTGAGGATCATACAGGTAGACATTTCTCAGGAGAACATTGCTTACTTGAAGGCCTTGTAGATCGGCCGGAACCAGCACACGTAGGAGCAAGGCGTGAAGAGGATCAGCCACAGGAAGGCCATGCCGAAGTTGGTGGCTCCGCCCCCGCCACACATCCACGCCAGGCAGCCGATCAGGTTAACAGCCAGCGTGGCACTGTTCACTGTCACAGAGAGCATCATTTAAAATCATCTTTCAGTCTATATTCCACTCTTTTCAAAGGAGACTGCAATCCATTTGGAAACATGTCCATGCGACCGTACGGTTCAGACGTTACACCTCTCACCCAAGTAGGCGTTATCAGTTCATGCTCATATGCTCAAGAGAATCAGGTCAGTGACCATGAATTTTGATTTTGGAGTGAAAACCTACTCAGTGGCCTAGTGGTTAGAGTGTCCGCCCTGAGATTGGTAGGTTGTGAGTTCAAACCCCGGCCGAGTCATACCAAAGACTATAAAAATGGGACCCATTACCTCCCTGCTTGGCACTCAGCATCAAGGGTTGGAATTGGGGGTTAAATCACCAAAAATGTTTCCCGGCGCGGCACCGCTGCTGCTCACTGCTCCCCTCACCTCCCAGGGGGTGAACAAGGGGATGGGTCAAATGCAGAGGACACATTTCACCACACCTAGTGTGTGTGTGTGACAATCATTGGTACTTTAACTTTAAACTAGAGATGTCCAATAATATCGGCCGGCCGATAAATGCGTTAAAATGTAATATCGGAAATTATCGGTATCGTTTTTTTAATTATCGTATCGTTTTTGTTTTGTTTGTTTTTTATTAAATCAACATAAAAAACACAAGATACACTTACAATTAGTGCACCAACCCCAAAAACCTCCCTCCCCATTTACACTCATTTACACTCATTCACACAAAAGGGTTGTTTCTTTCTGTTATTAATATTATGGTTCCTACATTATATATCAATATATATCAATACAGTCTGCAAGGGATACAGTCCGTAAGCACACATGATTGGTCCACTAATAGTACTAACCTTTAACAGTTGATTTTACTAATTGTCATTAATTACTAGTTTCTATGTAACTGTTTTGTATTATTTTACTTTCTTTTTTATTCAAGAAAATGTTTTTAATTTATTTATCTTATTTTTATTTTTATTTTTTTCTAATGTACCTTATCTTCACCATACCTGGTTGTCCAAATTAGGCATAATAATGTGTTAATTCCACGACTGCATATATCTGTTGATATCGGTATCGGTTGATATCGGTATCTGTAATTAAAGAGTTGGACAATATCGGAATATCGGATATCAGCAAAAAGCCATTATTGGACATCCCTACTTTAAACAGCACTTACTTATATGACCAAATCCAGACAACCTTCCCTAGTAATGGCGCATTAAAACAATTCCAGGAATCCACAAAATTTCCAGTTTTCCAAACCCTATTTTCACCATTTTTTCTGTCGACTATTCCTCCTACATTTTTCAACCTACTTTAACCGTTCCCCTGTCAAAACATTCCCCTTAGTCAGGACAAAAAAATCAAGTTGGTTTAAGAACTCTGATTTTTCAATTAAAAAACTGTTACTTCTTCAACATTTCTTGACTGAATTTAAACAACTCCAACATTCATGCTCCTAATCATTTTTTTTTTTTTAAACCCCGTTTTTCCCAAAATTCCCAAATTTACCCGGTGTTCCTGTTGAAATGAATGGGACATTTTTCTTGCACATTTTTCAACCTATTCCAAACTATTCCAACATGAACACATTCCACTCATCCAACTAACACTTTCCCAAGTTCCAAACCAAATTCCCGTTTTCCTAGAAATTCAAACTCTTCAACATTCAAACCATTTCAACATTCCAACTAGGGCTGCAACAACTAATCGATTAAATCGATTAAAATCGATTATAAAAATAGTTGGCGATTAATTTAGTCATCGATTCGTTGGATCTATGATACTTTTTTCTTTTTTTTTATAAACCTTTATTTATAAACTGCAACATGTACAAACAGCTGAGAAACAATAATCAAAATAAGTATGGTGCCAGTATGCTGTTTTTTCAATAAAATACTGGAAAGGATAGAAATGTAGTTTGTCTCTTTTATCTGATTATTAATCGATTAATCAAAGTAATAATCGACAGATTAATCGATTATCAAATTAGTTAATAGTTGCAGCCCTACTTATATGACCAAATCCAGACAACCTTCCCTAGTAATGGCGCATTAAAACAATTCCAGGAATTCCCAACATTTCCAGTTTTCCAAACCCTATTTTCACCATTTTTTCTGTCGACTATTCCTCCTACATTTTTCAACCTACTTTAACCGTTCCACTGTCAAAACATTCCCCTTTGTCAGGACAAAAAAATCAAGTTGGTTTAAGAACTTGAAAAATTCTTGTTTTTTCCGATTTTTTTATTAAAAAACTGTTACTACTTTTAACATTTCTTGACTGAATTTCAACAATTCCAACACCAACCAATTCAACACATTTAGGACATTCATGCTCCTAATCATTTTCAAAAAAATCCCGCTTTTCCCAAAATTCCCAAATTTCCAAGGTGTTCCTAATGAAATGAATGGGACATTTTTCTTGCACATTTTTCAACCTATTCCAAACTATTTCAACATCAACACATTCCACTCATCCAACTAACACTTTCCCAAGTTCCAAACCAAATTCCCGTTTTCCTAGAAATTCAAACTCTTCAACATTCAAAACCATTTCAACATTCCAACTATTCTGACATTCATACTACATTCTGTCAGCATTTCACTTCAACTTCAGCATTGGAGCATTCCATGGAACGGAATAAACCAGTTCGTGGGCCGTATCCGTACATTTGACACCCCTGGTTTACACTGTAAAGGTCTGGTGAGTTTGGAACATCCTACGAGGTAGGAGCGCTTGATTTGTTCACCTTAACCCACCAACAGCTCAGTATGGGTAATCTCGTCTCATTTGAGCGTTTTTTTGTTGTTGTTGTTTTTTTCAAATCGGTTATCAGAGGGTTTTGTTTTTTAGTTATTGGGTCATTGGTGTGGCGTCATCATTCCTAATATTGATGTTTACAACATATAACTCAATAACAAATGGAACTAGGTGAGGCAATTCCTGAAGGAATTGCGTATGAATGTTCCAATGCTGAAGTTGAAGTGAAATGCTGACAGAATGTAGTTGGAACGGTTTGAATGTTGAAGCGTTTGAATTTCCAAGAATAAAAGAATTTGGTTTGGAACTTGGGAAAGTGTTAGTTTGAATGTCCAGGATGAGTTGAAGGTGGAATGGTTTGAATTGGTTGAAAGATGTGGGAATTGTGGAAGTTTAAAAAATGGACAATTCATTTTAAATAGGGAACATTTCCCTGAAAACTGGGAAATCTTGGAAATCTGGGATTTTTTTTTTAATTGTTGAAGTAGAGCACACAATTCCGGAACAGGTTTAAAATTTTAGAGTTGGAAAGGGTTTGAATCGGATGAAAAATGTGGGGGATTGTGGAACTTTGAAAAATATCCCATTCATTTCAATAGAAATTTGGGAATTTCGGGAAAAGCTGGATTTTTTCAGAAAATGCTAAAAGACTTGAATGTTGTGAATGAGGTGAAATGGTTGGTGTTGGAATTTTTTCAAAACGGTCGAGAAATGTTGAAGTAGTACCATTTTTAATTGAGGAATGGTATTACGGAATTCCTGGAATTTCGGGAAAACCGGGAATTTTTCCAGTTAAAAAAACAACTTTGTTTTTTGTCCCGATTAAGAGGAACAGTTGAAGTGGGTTAAAAAATGTGGGTTAGAAAAAAGGGTTTGAAGAAAAGGGAATTCTGGGAATTCCTGGAATTTTATTTGAACGAGGAAAAATTATGGTTTGAATGTGCAGAATGAGTGGAATATGTTGAAGGTGGAATGTAGTAGTAGTCATTTTATTTCACACCCAGGGGGATCCGTATCACAGAAAAAGAAACCATACAACGGTAACAAACCCAAATAAAAGAAATACAAGCAGGTGTGGTTTGAATGGGTTGAAAAATGTGGATATGGTGGAAGTTTGAAAAATGGGAATTCTTGGAAATCCGGGAATGTTGATTTAATTTAATTTAATTTTGGAGAGCACACAATTCCTGAACAGACTGAATATTTTGTAGTTGGAACAGTTTGAATCAGATGAAAAATGTGGGAATTGTAGAACTTTGAAAAATGGCTCATTCATTTCAATGGGAATTTGGGAAAAGCGGAATTTTTTCAGAAAATGCTAAAAGACTCGAATGTTATGAATGAGTTGAAATGGTTGGTGTTGGATTTTTTTTCAAAACGGTCGAGAAATGTTGAAGTAGTAACATTTTTAATTGAGGAATGGTATTACGGAATTCCTGAAATTTCGGGAAAACCGGGAATTTTTCCAGTAAAAAAAAACAACTTTGTTTTTTGTCCCGATTAAGAGGAACGGTTGAAGTAGGTTAAAAAATGTGGGTTAGAAAAAAAGGGTTTGAAAAAAGGGGAATTCTGAGAATTCCTGGAATTTTTTGAACGAGGAAAAGTGATGGTTTGAGTGTGCAGAATGAGTGGAATATGTTGAAGGTGGAATGTAGTAGTAGTCATTTTATTTCACACCCAGGGGGATCCGTATCACAGAAAAAGAAACCATACAACGGTAAAAAAACCCACATAAAAGAAATACAAGCAGGTGTAGTTTGAATGGGTTGAAAAATGTGGAAATGGTGGAAGTTTGAAAAATGGCCAATTCATTTTAAATGGGAAAAATGGGAATTATTGGAAATCCGGGAATGTTGATTTAATTTAATTTAATTTACGAATGTAAATTGTTGAAGGAGAGCACACAATTCCGGAACAGGTTTAAAATTTTAGAGTTGGAAAGGGTTTGAATCGGATGAAAAATGTGGGGGATTGTGGAACTTTGAAAAATATCCCATTCATTTCAATAGAAATTTGGGAATTTCGGGAAAAGCTGGATTTTTTCAGAAAATGCTAAAAGACTTGAATGTTGTGAATGAGGTGAAATGGTTGGTGTTGGAATTTTTTCAAAACGGTCGAGAAATGTTGAAGTAGTACCATTTTTAATTGAGGAATGGTATTACGGAATTCCTGGAATTTCGGGAAAACCGGGAATTTTTCCAGTTAAAAAAACAACTTTGTTTTTTGTCCCGATTAAGAGGAACAGTTGAAGTGGGTTAAAAAATGTGGGTTAGAAAAAAGGGTTTGAAGAAAAGGGAATTCTGGGAATTCCTGGAATTTTATTTGAACGAGGAAAAATTATGGTTTGAATGTGCAGAATGAGTGGAATATGTTGAAGGTGGAATGTAGTAGTAGTCATTTTATTTCACACCCAGGGGGATCCGTATCACAGAAAAAGAAACCATACAACGGTAACAAACCCAAATAAAAGAAATACAAGCAGGTGTGGTTTGAATGGGTTGAAAAATGTGGATATGGTGGAAGTTTGAAAAATGGGAATTCTTGGAAATCCGGGAATGTTGATTTAATTTAATTTAATTTTGGAGAGCACACAATTCCTGAACAGACTGAATATTTTGTAGTTGGAACAGTTTGAATCAGATGAAAAATGTGGGAATTGTAGAACTTTGAAAAATGGCTCATTCATTTCAATGGGAATTTGGGAAAAGCGGAATTTTTTCAGAAAATGCTAAAAGACTCGAATGTTATGAATGAGTTGAAATGGTTGGTGTTGGATTTTTTTTCAAAACGGTCGAGAAATGTTGAAGTAGTAACATTTTTAATTGAGGAATGGTATTACGGAATTCCTGAAATTTCGGGAAAACCGGGAATTTTTCCAGTAAAAAAAAACAACTTTGTTTTTTGTCCCGATTAAGAGGAACGGTTGAAGTAGGTTAAAAAATGTGGGTTAGAAAAAAAGGGTTTGAAAAAAGGGGAATTCTGAGAATTCCTGGAATTTTTTGAACGAGGAAAAGTGATGGTTTGAGTGTGCAGAATGAGTGGAATATGTTGAAGGTGGAATGTAGTAGTAGTCATTTTATTTCACACCCAGGGGGATCCGTATCACAGAAAAAGAAACCATACAACGGTAAAAAACCCACATAAAAGAAATACAAGCAGGTGTAGTTTGAATGGGTTGAAAAATGTGGAAATGGTGGAAGTTTGAAAAATGGCCAATTCATTTTAAATGGGAAAAATGGGAATTATTGGAAATCCGGGAATGTTGATTTAATTTAATTTAATTTACGAATGTAAATTGTTGAAGGAGAGCACACAATTCCGGAACAGGTTTAAAATTTTAGAGTTGGAAAGGGTTTGAATCGGATGAAAAAAGTGGGGGATTGTGGAACTTTGAAAAATGTCCCATTCATTTCAATGGAAATTTGGGAATTTCGGGAAAAGCGGAATTTTTTCAGAAAATGCTAAACGACTCGAATGTTCTGAAGGAGTTGAAATGGTTGGTGTTGGAATTTTTTCAAAACGGTCGAGAAATGTTGAAGTAGCAACATTTTTAATTGAGGAATGGTATTACGGAATTCCTGGAATTTCGGGAAAACCGGGAATTTTTCCAGTTTAAAAAACAACTTTGTTTTTTGTCCTGATTAAGAGGAACGGTTGGAGTGGGTTAAAAAATGTGGGAGGAATAGTCGCCAGAAAAAAAGGGAATTCCTGGAATTTCTTTTGAACTAGGAAAAATGATGGTTTGAATGTGCAGAATGAGTGGAATATGTTGAAGGTGGAATGTAGTAGTAGTCATTTTATTTCACACCCAGGGGGACCCGTATCTCAGACAAAGAAACCATACAACGGTAAAAACCCCAAATAAAAGAAATACAAGCAGGTATGGTTTGAATCGGCTGAAAAATGTGGAAATGGTGGAAGTTTGAAAAATGGGAAAAATGGGAATTCTTGGAAATCCGGGAATGTTGATTTAATTTAATTTAATTTAATTTTGGAGAGCACACAATTCCTGAACAGACTGAATATTTTGTAGTTGGAACAGTTTGAATCAGATGAAAAATGTGGGAATTGTAGAACTTTGAAAAATGGCTCATTCATTTCAATGGGAATTTGGGAAAAGCGGAATTTTTTCAGAAAATGCTAAAAGTCTCGAATGTTCTGAATGAGTTGAAATGGTTGGCGTTGGAATTTTTTCAAAACGGTCGAGAAATGTTGAAGTAGTAACATTTTTAATTGAGGAATGGTATTACGGAATTCCTGGAATTTCGGGAAAACCGGGAATTTTTCCAATTAAAAAAACAACTTTGTTTTTTGTCCTGATTAAGAGGAACGGTTGGAGGAGTAGTCGCCAGAAAAAAGGGTTTGAAAAAAAGGGAATTCCTGGAATTTCTTTTGTACTAGGAAAAATTATGTGCAGAATGAGTGGAATATGTTGAAGGTGGAATGTAGTGGTAGTCATTTTATTTCACACCCAGGGGGACCCGTATCACAGACAAAGAAACCATACAACGGTAAAAAACCCAAATAAAAGAAATACAAGCAGGTGTGGTTTGAATCGACTGAAAGATGTGGAAATGGTGGAAGTTTGAAAAATGGGAAAAATTGGAATTCTTGGTAATCCGGGAATGTTGATTTAATTTAATTTAATTTAATTTTGGAGAGCACACAATTCCTGAACAGACTGAATATTTTGTAGTTGGAACAGTTTGAATCAGATGAAAAATGTGGGAATTGTAGAACTTTGAAAAATGGCTCATTCATTTCAATGGGAATTTGGGAAAAGCAGAATTTTTTCAGAAAATGCTAAAAGTCTCGAATGTTCTGAATGAGTTGAAATGGTTGGCGTTGGAATTTTTTCAAAACGGTCGAGAAATGTTGAAGTAGTAACATTTTTAATTGAGGAATGGTATTACGGAATTCCTGGAATTTCGGGAAAACCGAGAATTTTTCCAATTAAAAAAACAACTTTGTTTTTTGTCCTGATTAAGAGGACCGGTTGGAGGAGCAGTCGCCAGAAAAAAGGGTTTGAAAAAAAGGGAATTCCTGGAATTTCTTTTGTACTAGGAAAAATGATGTGCAGAATGAGTGGAATATGTTGAAGGTGGAATGTAGTAGTAGTCATTTTATTTCACACCCAGGGTGGTTTGAATCGGTTGAAAAATGTGGAAATGGTGGAAGTTTGAAAAATGGCCAATTCATTTTAAATGGGAAAAATTTCCTGGAAAACCTGGAAATCTGGGAATTTTTGGAATTTGTCAAAGGAAAGCCTGCGATTCCCGAATAGGCTGAACAGTTTGATGTTGGAACGGTTTGAATGGGGTGAAAAATGTGGAAGGTAGAGCACGCCAAAATGTGGAGAAGAAGAAGAAGAAGAATACATAGATGAATTTTGGTGTAGAAAAGCATATATGTGTGAATGATTGGAGCATTCACACAAATATTAACCAGGTCCAGTGCTACAGTGAGACCAGTCACTCTGGTATTGCACCACCATGCCGGACAATGTTTTGTGCAAAACATGCGTGCCCAGCTGAGGACACGACAACACAGGAAGACTCACAGATCCACAAGTAGTAGAGGCGCTTGCACATTGTGCGGCGCTGGTCTGGGATCTCATTGAAGTCTTGGTAGAAGCAAGGCCTGAGGGGGATGAATCGAGGCAGCGGAGGGAAGTTGTTTTCTGGGTTACAAAGACAGAGAAATAAAGGAACCAAATCAAGACTAAGCAACATTAACCCTGCATGGTAAATATGTCCAAGGTTACCTGCCATGATGAGAGATATGTATTTTCCTTCCCTTTCAGAAATAGTTGCAGTACCTTATGGCGTACGAACTGCAAAACAAGAAAGAACATTGCAGTTTTAATGGCCTTCTTGTAACACACTTTATATTTTTATGAGATGTCATATCAGTGCATCCACTTACAAAACCCAAAAGCAGTGAAGTTGTCACGTTGTGTAAGTCGTAAATAAAAACAGAATACAATGATTTGCAAATCCTTTTCAACTTATATTCAATTGAATAGACTGCAAAGACAAGATATTTGATGTTCACACTGAGAAACTTCTTTTTTTTTTGCAAGTAATCATTAACTTAGACTTTAATGGCAGCAACACGTTGCAAAAAAGTTGTCACAGGGGCATTTTTACCACTGTGTTACATGGTCTTTCCTTTTAACAACACTCAATAAACATTTGGGAACTGAGGAGACACATTTTTTAAGCTTTTCAGGTGGAATTCTTTCCCATTCTTGCTTGATGTACAGCTTAAGTTGTTCAACAGTCCGGGGGTCTCCGTTGTGCTATTTTACACTTCATAATGCGCCACACATTTTCAATGGGAGACAGGTCTGGACTACAGGCAGGCCAGTCTAGTACCCACACTCTTTTACTTACTTGTGTTGCTGAAATAAGCAGGGGCGTCCATGATAACATTGCTTAGATGGCAACATATGTTGCTCCAAAACCTGTATGTACCTTTCAGCATTAATGGTGCCTTCACAGATGTGTAAGTTACCCATGTCTTGGGCACTAATACGCCCCCATACCATCACAGATGCTGGCTTTTGAACTTTGCGCCTAGAACAATCCGGATGGTCCTTTTCCTCTTTGTTCCGGAGGACACGACGTCCACAGTTTCCAAAAACAATTTGAAATGTGGACTCGTCAGACCACAGAACACTTTTCCACTTTGTATCAGTCCATCTTAGATGAGCTCGGGCCCAGCGAAGCCGGCGGCGTTTCTGGGTGTTGTTGATAAATGGCTTTGGCTTTGCATAGTACAGTTTTAACATGTAGCGAGGAACTGTAGTTACTGACAGTGGTTTTCTGAAGTGCTCCCGAGTGGTGATATCCTTTACACACTGATGTCGCTTTTTGATGCAGTGATCCAAGGTCACGGGCTTTCAATGTTACGTGCTGTGATTTCTCCAGATTCTCTGAACCTTTTGATGATATTACGGACCGTAGATGGTGAAATCCCTAAATTCCTTGCAATAGCTGGTTGAGAAATGTTGTTCTTAAACAATTTGTTGACGCATTTGTTGACAAAGTGGTGACCCTCGCCCCATCCTTGTTTGTGAATGACTGAGCATTTCATGGAAGCTGCTTTTATACCCAATCATGGCACCCACCTGTTCCCAATTAGCCTGTTCACCCATGGGATGTTCCAAATAAGTGTTTGATGAGCATTCCTCAACTTTATCAGTATTTATTTGCCACTCGTGCAAGCTTTTTTGAAACATGTTGCAGGCATCAAATTCCAAATGAGCTAATATTTGCAAAAACTAACACAATTTTCAATTTGTTTACCACGTTTTCAACAAATGCTTGAGCAAATTGTCCAACAGTTTAAGAACAACATTTCTCAACCAGCTATTGCAAGGAATTTAGGGATTTCACCATCTACGGTCCGTAATATCATCAAAAGTTTCAGAGAATCTGGATGTAGGCCAAAAAACAAAATTGAATGCTCGTGACCTTGGATCCCTCAGGCGGCACTGCATCAAAAAGCGACATCAGTGTGTAAAGGATATCACCACGTGGGCTCAGGAACACTTCAGAAAACCACTGTCAGTAACTACAGTTGGTCGGTACTTCTGTAAGTGCAAGTTAAAACTCTACTTAGCAAAGCCAAAGCCATTTATCAACAACACCCAGAAACGCAGCTGGCTTCGCTGGGCCTGAGCTCATCTAAGATGGACTGATGCAAAGTGTAAAAGTGTTCTGTGGTCTGACGAGTTCACACTTCAAATTGTTTTTGGAAACTGTGGACGTTGTCGTGTCCTCCGGACCAAAGAGGAAAAGAACCATCCGGATCGTTCTAAGCGCAAAGTTCAAAAGACAGCATCTGTTAAGTTAAAGTTAAGTTAAAGTACCAATGATTTTCAAGGTGTGGCGAAATTATTCTCTGCATTTGACCCATTACCCTTGATCACCCCCTGGGAGGTGAGGGGAGCAGTGAGCAGCAGCGGTGGCCGTGCCCGGGAATCATTTTTGGTGAGTTAACCCCCCATTCCAACCCTTGATGCTGAGTACCAAGCAGGGAGGTAACCCTAACCCTAACCAAATAACTCTCAATTAAGTCTTTGTTAATTAGAATATGTTCCCCATACTAAAGTGTTACCAAAATTATATAACTTTGTCTTGAATTGGAAAAAAAACAACATTCAATTTTTCACTAAAGAAGGGTTCGGTGAATGCGCATATGAAACTGGTGGGGTTCGGTACCTCCAACAAGGTTAAGAACCACTGCTTTAGTTAATGCTGAAAGGTACATACAGGTTTTGGAGCAACATATGTTGCCATCCAAGCAACGTTATCATGGACGCCCCTGCTTATTTCAGCAAGACAATGCCAAGCCACGTGTTACAACAGCGCGGCTTCGTAGTAAAAGAGTGCGGGTACTAGACTGGCCTGCCTGTAGTCCAGACCTGTCCCCCATTGAAAATGTGTGGCGCATTATGAATCCTAAAATATGACAACGAAGACTGTTGAACAACTTAAGCAAACGTTTACTGGGTGTTAAAAGAAAAGGCCATGTAACACAGTGGTAAAAATGCCCCTGTGTCAACATTTTTTGCAATGTGTTGCTGCCATTAAATTCTAAGTTCATGATTATTTGCACACAAAAAAATAAGTTTCTCAGTGTGAACATTAAATATTTCAATACTTTGCAGTCTATTCAATTGAATATAAGTTGAAAAGGATTTGCAAATCATTGCATTCTGTTTTTATTTACCATTTACACAACGTGCCAACTTCACTGGTTTTGGGTTTTGTATGATAACAATAATAATAATAACAATTAAAGCTGCATGCAGCGATGGACCGACTTTGAGGGCTCATAAAATCCAAACCGGAGCAGCAATTAAAACTATTTCATCAACTTTTAATCAGAAGGCTTCAATCTCTCTCCTGTGCTAATTTGAAGCCGACACGACAAACGCGCTCAGAGGAGATAATGTTTGAAAAAAGGTGACTGTTTTTACACAACTTTTGTTTTGAAGGGGGAATTGCAAACTTCCTGTTGATTTTTTCTGGGGGTTGTCAGTGTATGAACTATAGGTCTAAGTGAGACCTACATAGAGGTTTTTGTTTCATGTCTCTACGACATCCCTACTGGAAGTTACAGGCAGTTGTGTCTGTGTTTTTTTCCTAGGGGGCGCTAGAGCGCAATTTTGAGTTTTGGGGTTTGGTTTTTTTATTAAATCGCATTTTTTTCCAGTCCTGATGTGTGTGTCCAATTTGGTGAGTTTTGAAGCAAGTTAAGGGGGTCAAATTACAGCTCAATGAGGTGGCGGTATAATACAATACAATAATGGCTAGAAATACAATAGGGTCCTCTGTCCCAAAGGGACTCGGTCCCTAATAATAACAATTAAAGCTGCATGCAACGATGGACCGACTTTGAGGGCTCATAAAATCCAAACCGGAGCAGCAATTAAAACTCTTTCATCAACTTTTAATCAGAAGGGTTCAATCTCTCTCCTGTGCTAATTTGAAGCCGACACGACAAACGCGCTCAGAGGAGATAATGTTTGAAAAAAGATGACTGTTTTTACACAACTTTTGTTTTGAAGGGGGAATTGCAAACTTCCTGTTGATTTTTTCTGGGGGTTGTCAGTGTATGAAATATAGGTCTAAGTGAGACCTACATAGAGGTTTTTGTTTCATGTCTCTACGACATTCTTTCTGGAAGTTACAGGCAGTTTTGTCTGTGTTTTTTTCCTAGGGGGCGCTAGAGCGCAATTTTGAGTTTTGGGTTGTTGTTTTTTTTTTATTAAATTGCAATTTTTGCCAGTCCTGCTGTGTGTGTCCAATTTGGTGAGTTTTGAAGCATATTAAGGGGGTCAAATTACAGCTCAATGAGGTGGCGGTATAATACAATACAATAATGGCTAGAAATACAATAGGGTCCTCTGTCCCAAAGGGACTCGGTCCCTAATAATAACAATTAAAGCTGCATGCAGCGATGGACCGACTTTGAGGGCTCATAAAATCCAAACCGGAGCAGTAATTAAAACTCTTTCATCAACTTTTAATCAGAAGGGTTCAATCTCTCTCCTGTGCTAATTTGAAGCCGACACGACAAACGCGCTCAGAGGAGATAATGTTTGAAAAAAGGTGACTGTTTTTACACAACTTTTGTTTTGAAGGGGGAATTGCAAACTTCCTGTTGATTTTTTCCGGGAGTTGTCAGTGTATGAAATATAGGTCTAAGTGAGACCTACATAGAGGTTTTTGTTTCATGTCTCTACGACATTCCTACTGGAAGTTACAGGCAGTTTTGTCTGTGTTTTTTTCCTAGGGGGCGCTAGAGCGCAATTTTGAGTTTTGGGGGGTTTTTTTTTTTATTAAATCGCAATTTTTGCCAGTCCTGATGTGTGTGTCCAATTTGGTGAGTTTTGAAGCATGTTAAGGGGGTCAAATTACAGCTCAATGAGGTGGCGGTATAATACAATACAATAATGGCTAGAAATACAATAGGGTCCTCTGTCCCAAAGGGACTCGGTCCCTAATAATAACAATTAAAGCTGCATGCAACGACGGACCGACTTTGAGAGCTCATAAAATCCAAACCGGAGCAGTAATTAAAACTCTTTCATCAACTTTTAATCAGAAGGGTTCAATCTCTCACCTGTGCTAATTTGAAGCCGACACGACAAACGCGCTCAGAGGAGATAATGTTTGAAAAAGGGTGACTGTTTTTACACAACTTTTGTTTTGAAGGGGGAATTGCAAACTTCCTGTTGATTTTGTCTGGGGGTTGTCAGTGTATTAAATATAGGTCTAAGTGAGACCTACATAGAGGTTTTTGTTTCATGTCTCGACAACATTCCTACTGGAAGTTACAGGCAGTTTTGTCTGTGTTTTTGTCCTAGGGGGCGCTAGAGCGCAATTTTGAGTTTTGGGGTTTGGTTTTTTGATTAAATCGCAATTTTTGCCAGTTCTGATGTGTGTGTCCAATTTGGTGAGTTTTGAAACATGTTAAGGGGGTCAAAATACAGCTCAATGAGGTGGCGGTATAATACAATACAATAATGGCTAGAAATACAATAGGGTCCTCTGTCCCAAAGGGACTCGGTCCCTAATAATAACAATTAAAGCTGCATGCAACGATGGACCGACTTTGAGGGCTCATAAAATCCAAACCGGAGCAGCAATTAAAACTCTTTCATCAACTTTTAATCAGAAGGGTTCAATCTCTCTCCTGTGCTAATTTGAAGCCGACACGACAAACGCGCTCAGAGGAGAAAATGTTTGAAAAAAGGTGACTGTTTTTACACAACTTTTGTTTTGAAGGGGGAATTGCAAACTTCCTGTTGATTTTTTCTGGGGGTTGTCAGTGTATGAAATATAGGTCTAAGTGAGACCTACATAGAGGTTTTTGTTTCATGTCTCTACGACATTCTTTCTGGAAGTTACAGGCAGTTTTGTCTGTGTTTTTTTCCTAGGGGGCGCTAGAGCGCAATTCTGAGTTTTGGGTTGTTGTTTTTTTTTTTATTAAATTGCAATTTTTGCCAGTCCTGCTGTGTGTGTCCAATTTGGTGAGTTTTGAAGCATATTAAGGGGGTCAAATTACAGCTCAATGAGGTGGCGGTATAATACAATACAATAATGGCTAGAAATACAATAGGGTCCTCTGTCCCAAAGGGACTCGGTCCCTAATAATAACAATTAAAGCTGCATGCAGCGATGGACCGACTTTGAGGGCTCATAAAATCCAAACCGGAGCAGTAATTAAAACTCTTTCATCAACTTTTAATCAGAAGGGTTCAATCTCTCTCCTGTGCTCATTTGAAGCCGACACGACAAACGCGCTCAGAGGAGATAATGTTTGAAAAAAGGTGACTGTTTTTACACAACTTTTGTTTTGAAGGGGGAATTGCAAACTTCCTGTTGATTTTTTCCGGGAGTTGTCAGTGTATGAAATATAGGTCTAAGTGAGACCTACATAGAGGTTTTTGTTTCATGTCTCTACGACATTCCTACTGGAAGTTACAGGCAGTTTTGTCTGTGTTTTTTTCCTAGGGGGCGCTAGAGCGCAATTTTGAGTTTTGGGTTTTTTTTTTTTTTTTATTAAATCGCAATTTTTGCCAGTCCTGATGTGTGTGTCCAATTTGGTGAGTTTTGAAGCATGTTAAGGGGGTCAAATTACAGCTCAATGAGGTGGCGGTATAATACAATACAATAATGGCTAGAAATACAATAGGGTCCTCTGTCCCAAAGGGACTCGGTCCCTAATAATAACAATTAAAGCTGCATGCAACGACGGACCGACTTTGAGAGCTCATAAAATCCAAACCGGAGCAGTAATTAAAACTCTTTCATCAACTTTTAATCAGAAGGGTTCAATCTCTCACCTGTGCTAATTTGAAGCCGACACGACAAACGCGCTCAGAGGAGATAATGTTTGAAAAAGGGTGACTGTTTTTACACAACTTTTGTTTTGAAGGGGGAATTGCAAACTTCCTGTTGATTTTGTCTGGGGGTTGTCAGTGTATTAAATATAGGTCTAAGTGAGACCTACATAGAGGTTTTTGTTTCATGTCTCGACAACATTCCTACTGGAAGTTACAGGCAGTTTTGTCTGTGTTTTTGTCCTAGGGGGCGCTAGAGCGCAATTTTGAGTTTTGGGGTTTGGTTTTTTGATTAAATCGCAATTTTTGCCAGTTCTGATGTGTGTGTCCAATTTGGTGAGTTTTGAAACATGTTAAGGGGGTCAAAATACAGCTCAATGAGGTGGCGGTATAATACAATACAATAATGGCTAGAAATACAATAGGGTCCTCTGTCCCAAAGGGACTCGGTCCCTAATAATAACAATTAAAGCTGCATGCAACGATGGACCGACTTTGAGGGCTCATAAAATCCAAACCGGAGCAGCAATTAAAACTCTTTCATCAACTTTTAATCAGAAGGGTTCAATCTCTCTCCTGTGCTAATTTGAAGCCGACACGACAAACGCGCTCAGAGGAGATAATGTTTGAAAAAAGGTGACTGTTTTTACACAACTTTTGTTTTGAAGGGGGAATTGCAAACTTCCTGTTGATTTTTTCTGGGGGTTGTCAGTGTGTGAAATATAGGTCTAAGTGAGACCTACATAGAGGTTTTTGTTTCATGTCTCTACGACATTCTTACTGGAAGTTACAGGCAGTTTTGTCTGTGTTTTTTTCCTAGGGGGCGCTAGAGCGCAATTTTGAGTTTTGGGTTGTTGTTTTTTTTTTATTAAATTGCAATTTTTGCCAGTCCTGCTGTGTGTGTCCAATTTGGTGAGTTTTGAAGCATATTAAGGGGGTCAAATTACAGCTCAATGAGGTGGCGGTATAATACAATACAATAATGGCTAGAAATACAATAGGGTCCTCTGTCCCAAAGGGACTCGGTCCCTAATAATAACAATTAAAGCTGCATGCAGCGATGGACCGACTTTGAGGGCTCATAAAATCCAAACCGGAGCAGTAATTAAAACTCTTTCATCAACTTTTAATCAGAAGGGTTCAATCTCTCTCCTGTGCTCATTTGAAGCCGACACGACAAACGCGCTCAGAGGAGATAATGTTTGAAAAAAGGTGACTGTTTTTACACAACTTTTGTTTTGAAGGGGGAATTGCAAACTTCCTGTTGATTTTTTCCGGGAGTTGTCAGTGTATGAAATATAGGTCTAAGTGAGACCTACATAGAGGTTTTTGTTTCATGTCTCTACGACATTCCTACTGGAAGTTACAGGCAGTTTTGTCTGTGTTTTTTTCCTAGGGGGCGCTAGAGCGCAATTTTGAGTTTTGGTTTTTTTTTTTTTTTATTAAATCGCAATTTTTGCCAGTCCTGATGTGTGTGTCCAATTTGGTGAGTTTTGAAGCATGTTAAGGGGGTCAAATTACAGCTCAATGAGGTGGCGGTATAATACAATACAATAATGGCTAGAAATACAATAGGGTCCTCTGTCCCAAAGGGACTCGGTCCCTAATAATAACAATTAAAGCTGCATGCAACGACGGACCGACTTTGAGAGCTCATAAAATCCAAACCGGAGCAGTAATTAAAACTCTTTCATCAACTTTTAATCAGAAGGGTTCAATCTCTCACCTGTGCTAATTTGAAGCCGACACGACAAACGCGCTCAGAGGAGATAATGTTTGAAAAAGGGTGACTGTTTTTACACAACTTTTGTTTTGAAGGGGGAATTGCAAACTTCCTGTTGATTTTGTCTGGGGGTTGTCAGTGTATTAAATATAGGTCTAAGTGAGACCTACATAGAGGTTTTTGTTTCATGTCTCGACAACATTCCTACTGGAAGTTACAGGCAGTTTTGTCTGTGTTTTTGTCCTAGGGGGCGCTAGAGCGCAATTTTGAGTTTTGGGGTTTGGTTTTTTGATTACATCGCAATTTTTGCCAGTTCTGATGTGTGTGTCCAATTTGGTGAGTTTTGAAACATGTTAAGGGGGTCAAAATACAGCTCAATGAGGTGGCGGTATAATACAATACAATAATGGCTAGAAATACAATAGGGTCCTCTGTCCCAAAGGGACTCGGTCCCTAATAATAACAATTAAAGCTGCATGCAACGATGGACCGACTTTGAGGGCTCATAAAATCCAAACCGGAGCAGCAATTAAAACTCTTTCATCAACTTTTAATCAGAAGGGTTCAATCTCTCTCCTGTGCTAATTTGAAGCCGACACGACAAACGCGCTCAGAGGAGATAATGTTTGAAAAAAGGTGACTGTTTTTACACAACTTTTGTTTTGAAGGGGGAATTGCAAACTTCCTGTTGATTTTTTCCGGGAGTTGTCAGTGTATGAAATATAGGTCTAAGTGAGACCTACATAGAGGTTTTTGTTTCATGTCTCTACGACATTCCTACTGGAAGTTACAGGCAGTTTTGTCTGTGTTTTTTTCCTAGGGGGCGCTAGAGCGCAATTTTGAGTTTTGGTTTTTTTTTTTTTTTATTAAATCGCAATTTTTGCCAGTCCTGATGTGTGTGTCCAATTTGGTGAGTTTTGAAGCATGTTAAGGGGGTCAAATTACAGCTCAATGAGGTGGCGGTATAATACAATACAATAATGGCTAGAAATACAATAGGGTCCTCTGTCCCAAAGGGACTCGGTCCCTAATAATAACAATTAAAGCTGCATGCAACGACGGACCGACTTTGAGAGCTCATAAAATCCAAACCGGAGCAGTAATTAAAACTCTTTCATCAACTTTTAATCAGAAGGGTTCAATCTCTCACCTGTGCTAATTTGAAGCCGACACGACAAACGCGCTCAGAGGAGATAATGTTTGAAAAAGGGTGACTGTTTTTACACAACTTTTGTTTTGAAGGGGGAATTGCAAACTTCCTGTTGATTTTGTCTGGGGGTTGTCAGTGTATTAAATATAGGTCTAAGTGAGACCTACATAGAGGTTTTTGTTTCATGTCTCGACAACATTCCTACTGGAAGTTACAGGCAGTTTTGTCTGTGTTTTTGTCCTAGGGGGCGCTAGAGCGCAATTTTGAGTTTTGGGGTTTGGTTTTTTGATTAAATCGCAATTTTTGCCAGTTCTGATGTGTGTGTCCAATTTGGTGAGTTTTGAAACATGTTAAGGGGGTCAAAATACAGCTCAATGAGGTGGCGGTATAATACAATACAATAATGGCTAGAAATACAATAGGGTCCTCTGTCCCAAAGGGACTCGGTCCCTAATAATAACAATTAAAGCTGCATGCAACGATGGACCGACTTTGAGGGCTCATAAAATCCAAACCGGAGCAGCAATTAAAACTCTTTCATCAACTTTTAATCAGAAGGGTTCAATCTCTCTCCTGTGCTAATTTGAAGCCGACACGACAAACGCGCTCAGAGGAGATAATGTTTGAAAAAAGGTGACTGTTTTTACACAACTTTTGTTTTGAAGGGGGAATTGCAAACTTCCTGTTGATTTTTTCTGGGGGTTGTCAGTGTGTGAAATATAGGTCTAAGTGAGACCTACATAGAGGTTTTTGTTTCATGTCTCTACGACATTCTTACTGGAAGTTACAGGCAGTTTTGTCTGTGTTTTTTTCCTAGGGGGCGCTAGAGCGCAATTTTGAGTTTTGGGTTGTTTTTTTTTTTTTATTAAATTGCAATTTTTGCCAGTCCTGCTGTGTGTGTCCAATTTGGTGAGTTTTGAAGCATATTAAGGGGGTCAAATTACAGCTCAATGAGGTGGCGGTATAATACAATACAATAATGGCTAGAAATACAATAGGGTCCTCTGTCCCAAAGGGACTCGGTCCCTAATAATAACAATTAAAGCTGCATGCAGCGATGGACCGACTTTGAGGGCTCATAAAATCCAAACCGGAGCAGTAATTAAAACTCTTTCATCAACTTTTAATCAGAAGGGTTCAATCTCTCTCCTGTGCTAATTTGAAGCCGACACGACAAACGCGCTCAGAGGAGATAATGTTTGAAAAAAGGTGACTGTTTTTACACAACTTTTGTTTTGAAGGGGGAATTGCAAACTTCCTGTTGATTTTTTCCGGGAGTTGTCAGTGTATGAAATATAGGTCTAAGTGAGACCTACATAGAGGTTTTTGTTTCATGTCTCTACGACATTCCTACTGGAAGTTACAGGCAGTTTTGTCTGTGTTTTTTTCCTAGGGGGCGCTAGAGCGCAATTTTGAGTTTTTTTTTTTTTTTTTTTTATTAAATCGCAATTTTTGCCAGTCCTGATGTGTGTGTCCAATTTGGTGAGTTTTGAAGCATGTTAAGGGGGTCAAATTACAGCTCAATGAGGTGGCGGTATAATACAATACAATAATGGCTAGAAATACAATAGGGTCCTCTGTCCCAAAGGGACTCGGTCCCTAATAATAACAATTAAAGCTGCATGCAACGACGGACCGACTTTGAGAGCTCATAAAATCCAAACCGGAGCAGTAATTAAAACTCTTTCATCAACTTTTAATCAGAAGGGTTCAATCTCTCACCTGTGCTAATTTGAAGCCGACACGACAAACGCGCTCAGAGGAGATAATGTTTGAAAAAGGGTGACTGTTTTTACACAACTTTTGTTTTGAAGGGGGAATTGCAAACTTCCTGTTGATTTTGTCTGGGGGTTGTCAGTGTATTAAATATAGGTCTAAGTGAGACCTACATAGAGGTTTTTGTTTCATGTCTCGACAACATTCCTACTGGAAGTTACAGGCAGTTTTGTCTGTGTTTTTGTCCTAGGGGGCGCTAGAGCGCAATTTTGAGTTTTGGGGTTTGGTTTTTTGATTAAATCGCAATTTTTGCCAGTTCTGATGTGTGTGTCCAATTTGGTGAGTTTTGAAACATGTTAATGGGGTCAAAATACAGCTCAATGAGGTGGCGGTATAATACAATACAATAATGGCTAGAAATACAATAGGGTCCTCTGTCCCAAAGGGACTCGGTCCCTAATAATAACAATTAAAGCTGCATGCAACGATGGACCGACTTTGAGGGCTCATAAAATCCAAACCGGAGCAGTAATTAAAACTCTTTCATCAACTTTTAATCAGAAGGGTTCAATCTCTCTCCTGTGCTAATTTGAAGCCGACACGACAAACGCGCTCAGAGGAGATAATGTTTGAAAAAAGGTGACTGTTTTTACACAACTTTTGTTTTGAAGGGGGAATTGCAAACTTCCTGTTGATTTTTTCTGGGGGTTGTCAGTGTGTGAAATATAGGTCTAAGTGAGACCTACATAGAGGTTTTTGTTTCATGTCTCTACGACATTCTTACTGGAAGTTACAGGCAGTTTTGTCTGTGTTTTTTTCCTAGGGGGCGCTAGAGCGCAATTTTGAGTTTTGGGTTGTTGTTTTTTTTAATTAAATTGCAATTTTTGCCAGTCCTGCTGTGTGTGTCCAATTTGGTGAGTTTTGAAGCATATTAAGGGGGTCAAATTACAGCTCAATGAGGTGGCGGTATAATACAATACAATAATGGCTAGAAATACAATAGGGTCCTCTGTCCCAAAGGGACTCGGTCCCTAATAATAACAATTAAAGCTGCATGCAGCGATGGACCGACTTTGAGGGCTCATAAAATCCAAACCGGAGCAGTAATTAAAACTCTTTCATCAACTTTTAATCAGAAGGGTTCAATCTCTCTCCTGTGCTAATTTGAAGCCGACACGACAAACGCGCTCAGAGGAGATAATGTTTGAAAAAAGGTGACTGTTTTTACACAACTTTTGTTTTGAAGGGGGAATTGCAAACTTCCTGTTGATTTTTTCCGGGAGTTGTCAGTGTATGAAATATAGGTCTAAGTGAGACCTACATAGAGGTTTTTGTTTCATGTCTCTACGACATTCCTACTGGAAGTTACAGGCAGTTTTGTCTGTGTTTTTTTCCTAGGGGGCGCTAGAGCGCAATTTTGAGTTTTGGTTTTTTTTTTTTTTTATTAAATCGCAATTTTTGCCAGTCCTGATGTGTGTGTCCAATTTGGTGAGTTTTGAAGCATGTTAAGGGGGTCAAATTACAGCTCAATGAGGTGGCGGTATAATACAATACAATAATGGCTAGAAATACAATAGGGTCCTCTGTCCCAAAGGGACTCGGTCCCTAATAATAACAATTAAAGCTGCATGCAACGACGGACCGACTTTGAGAGCTCATAAAATCCAAACCGGAGCAGTAATTAAAACTCTTTCATCAACTTTTAATCAGAAGGGTTCAATCTCTCACCTGTGCTAATTTGAAGCCGACACGACAAACGCGCTCAGAGGAGATAATGTTTGAAAAAGGGTGACTGTTTTTACACAACTTTTGTTTTGAAGGGGGAATTGCAAACTTCCTGTTGATTTTGTCTGGGGGTTGTCAGTGTATTAAATATAGGTCTAAGTGAGACCTACATAGAGGTTTTTGTTTCATGTCTCGACAACATTCCTACTGGAAGTTACAGGCAGTTTTGTCTGTGTTTTTGTCCTAGGGGGCGCTAGAGCGCAATTTTGAGTTTTGGGGTTTGGTTTTTTGATTAAATCGCAATTTTTGCCAGTTCTGATGTGTGTGTCCAATTTGGTGAGTTTTGAAACATGTTAAGGGGGTCAAAATACAGCTCAATGAGGTGGCGGTATAATACAATACAATAATGGCTAGAAATACAATAGGGTCCTCTGTCCCAAAGGGACTCGGTCCCTAATAATAACAATTAAAGCTGCATGCAACGATGGACCGACTTTGAGGGCTCATAAAATCCAAACCGGAGCAGCAATTAAAACTCTTTCATCAACTTTTAATCAGAAGGGTTCAATCTCTCTCCTGTGCTAATTTGAAGCCGACACGACAAACGCGCTCAGAGGAGATAATGTTTGAAAAAAGGTGACTGTTTTTACACAACTTTTGTTTTGAAGGGGGAATTGCAAACTTCCTGTTGATTTTTTCTGGGGGTTGTCAGTGTGTGAAATATAGGTCTAAGTGAGACCTACATAGAGGTTTTTGTTTCATGTCTCTACGACATTCTTACTGGAAGTTACAGGCAGTTTTGTCTGTGTTTTTTTCCTAGGGGGCGCTAGAGCGCAATTTTGAGTTTTGGTTTTTTTTTTTTTTTATTAAATCGCAATTTTTGCCAGTCCTGATGTGTGTGTCCAATTTGGTGAGTTTTGAAGCATGTTAAGGGGGTCAAATTACAGCTCAATGAGGTGGCGGTATAATACAATACAATAATGGCTAGAAATACAATAGGGTCCTCTGTCCCAAAGGGACTCGGTCCCTAATAATAACAATTAAAGCTGCATGCAACGACGGACCGACTTTGAGAGCTCATAAAATCCAAACCGGAGCAGTAATTAAAACTCTTTCATCAACTTTTAATCAGAAGGGTTCAATCTCTCACCTGTGCTAATTTGAAGCCAACACGACAAACGCGCTCAGAGGAGATAATGTTTGAAAAAGGGTGACTGTTTTTACACAACTTTTGTTTTGAAGGGGGAATTGCAAACTTCCTGTTGATTTTGTCTGGGGGTTGTCAGTGTATTAAATATAGGTCTAAGTGAGACCTACATAGAGGTTTTTGTTTCATGTCTCGACAACATTCCTACTGGAAGTTACAGGCAGTTTTGTCTGTGTTTTTGTCCTAGGGGGCGCTAGAGCGCAATTTTGAGTTTTGGGGTTTGGTTTTTTGATTAAATCGCAATTTTTGCCAGTTCTGATGTGTGTGTCCAATTTGGTGAGTTTTGAAACATGTTAAGGGGGTCAAAATACAGCTCAATGAGGTGGCGGTATAATACAATACAATAATGGCTAGAAATACAATAGGGTCCTCTGTCCCAAAGGGACTCGGTCCCTAATAATAACAATTAAAGCTGCATGCAACGATGGACCGACTTTGAGGGCTCATAAAATCCAAACCGGAGCAGCAATTAAAACTCTTTCATCAACTTTTAATCAGAAGGGTTCAATCTCTCTCCTGTGCTAATTTGAAGCCGACACGACAAACGCGCTCAGAGGAGATAATGTTTGAAAAAAGGTGACTGTTTTTACACAACTTTTGTTTTGAAGGGGGAATTGCAAACTTCCTGTTGATTTTTTCTGGGGGTTGTCAGTGTGTGAAATATAGGTCTAAGTGAGACCTACATAGAGGTTTTTGTTTCATGTCTCTACGACATTCTTACTGGAAGTTACAGGCAGTTTTGTCTGTGTTTTTTTCCTAGGGGGCGCTAGAGCGCAATTTTGAGTTTTGGGTTGTTTTTTTTTTTTTATTAAATTGCAATTTTTGCCAGTCCTGCTGTGTGTGTCCAATTTGGTGAGTTTTGAAGCATATTAAGGGGGTCAAATTACAGCTCAATGAGGTGGCGGTATAATACAATACAATAATGGCTAGAAATACAATAGGGTCCTCTGTCCCAAAGGGACTCGGTCCCTAATAATAACAATTAAAGCTGCATGCAGCGATGGACCGACTTTGAGGGCTCATAAAATCCAAACCGGAGCAGTAATTAAAACTCTTTCATCAACTTTTAATCAGAAGGGTTCAATCTCTCTCCTGTGCTAATTTGAAGCCGACACGACAAACGCGCTCAGAGGAGATAATGTTTGAAAAAAGGTGACTGTTTTTACACAACTTTTGTTTTGAAGGGGGAATTGCAAACTTCCTGTTGATTTTTTCCGGGAGTTGTCAGTGTATGAAATATAGGTCTAAGTGAGACCTACATAGAGGTTTTTGTTTCATGTCTCTACGACATTCCTACTGGAAGTTACAGGCAGTTTTGTCTGTGTTTTTTTCCTAGGGGGCGCTAGAGCGCAATTTTGAGTTTTTTTTTTTTTTTTCTTTTATTAATTCGCAATTTTTGCCAGTCCTGATGTGTGTGTCCAATTTGGTGAGTTTTGAAGCATGTTAAGGGGGTCAAATTACAGCTCAATGAGGTGGCGGTATAATACAATACAATAATGGCTAGAAATACAATAGGGTCCTCTGTCCCAAAGGGACTCGGTCCCTAATAATAACAATTAAAGCTGCATGCAACGACGGACCGACTTTGAGAGCTCATAAAATCCAAACCGGAGCAGTAATTAAAACTCTTTCATCAACTTTTAATCAGAAGGGTTCAATCTCTCACCTGTGCTAATTTGAAGCCGACACGACAAACGCGCTCAGAGGAGATAATGTTTGAAAAAGGGTGACTGTTTTTACACAACTTTTGTTTTGAAGGGGGAATTGCAAACTTCCTGTTGATTTTGTCTGGGGGTTGTCAGTGTATTAAATATAGGTCTAAGTGAGACCTACATAGAGGTTTTTGTTTCATGTCTCGACAACATTCCTACTGGAAGTTACAGGCAGTTTTGTCTGTGTTTTTGTCCTAGGGGGCGCTAGAGCGCAATTTTGAGTTTTGGGGTTTGGTTTTTTGATTAAATCGCAATTTTTGCCAGTTCTGATGTGTGTGTCCAATTTGGTGAGTTTTGAAACATGTTAATGGGGTCAAAATACAGCTCAATGAGGTGGCGGTATAATACAATACAATAATGGCTAGAAATACAATAGGGTCCTCTGTCCCAAAGGGACTCGGTCCCTAATAATAACAATTAAAGCTGCATGCAACGATGGACCGACTTTGAGGGCTCATAAAATCCAAACCGGAGCAGTAATTAAAACTCTTTCATCAACTTTTAATCAGAAGGGTTCAATCTCTCTCCTGTGCTAATTTGAAGCCGACACGACAAACGCGCTCAGAGGAGATAATGTTTGAAAAAAGGTGACTGTTTTTACACAACTTTTGTTTTGAAGGGGGAATTGCAAACTTCCTGTTGATTTTTTCTGGGGTTTGTCAGTGTGTGAAATATAGGTCTAAGTGAGACCTACATAGAGGTTTTTGTTTCATGTCTCTACGACATTCTTACTGGAAGTTACAGGCAGTTTTGTCTGTGTTTTTTTCCTAGGGGGCGCTAGAGCGCAATTTTGAGTTTTGGGTTGTTGTTTTTTTTTAATTAAATTGCAATTTTTGCCAGTCCTGCTGTGTGTGTCCAATTTGGTGAGTTTTGAAGCATATTAAGGGGGTCAAATTACAGCTCAATGAGGTGGCGGTATAATACAATACAATAATGGCTAGAAATACAATAGGGTCCTCTGTCCCAAAGGGACTCGGTCCCTAATAATAACAATTAAAGCTGCATGCAGCGATGGACCGACTTTGAGGGCTCATAAAATCCAAACCGGAGCAGTAATTAAAACTCTTTCATCAACTTTTAATCAGAAGGGTTCAATCTCTCTCCTGTGCTAATTTGAAGCCGACACGACAAACGCGCTCAGAGGAGATAATGTTTGAAAAAAGGTGACTGTTTTTACACAACTTTTGTTTTGAAGGGGGAATTGCAAACTTCCTGTTGATTTTTTCCGGGAGTTGTCAGTGTATGAAATATAGGTCTAAGTGAGACCTACATAGAGGTTTTTGTTTCATGTCTCTACGACATTCCTACTGGAAGTTACAGGCAGTTTTGTCTGTGTTTTTTTCCTAGGGGGCGCTAGAGCGCAATTTTGAGTTTTGGGTTTTTTTTTTTTTTTATTAAATCGCAATTTTTGCCAGTCCTGATGTGTGTGTCCAATTTGGTGAGTTTTGAAGCATGTTAAGGGGGTCAAATTACAGCTCAATGAGGTGGCGGTATAATACAATACAATAATGGCTAGAAATACAATAGGGTCCTCTGTCCCAAAGGGACTCGGTCCCTAATAATAACAATTAAAGCTGCATGCAACGACGGACCGACTTTGAGAGCTCATAAAATCCAAACCGGAGCAGTAATTAAAACTCTTTCATCAACTTTTAATCAGAAGGGTTCAATCTCTCACCTGTGCTAATTTGAAGCCGACACGACAAACGCGCTCAGAGGAGATAATGTTTGAAAAAGGGTGACTGTTTTTACACAACTTTTGTTTTGAAGGGGGAATTGCAAACTTCCTGTTGATTTTGTCTGGGGGTTGTCAGTGTATTAAATATAGGTCTAAGTGAGACCTACATAGAGGTTTTTGTTTCATGTCTCGACAACATTCCTACTGGAAGTTACAGGCAGTTTTGTCTGTGTTTTTGTCCTAGGGGGCGCTAGAGCGCAATTTTGAGTTTTGGGGTTTGGTTTTTTGATTAAATCGCAATTTTTGCCAGTTCTGATGTGTGTGTCCAATTTGGTGAGTTTTGAAACATGTTAAGGGGGTCAAAATACAGCTCAATGAGGTGGCGGTATAATACAATACAATAATGGCTAGAAATACAATAGGGTCCAGCTGTCCCAAAGGGACTCGGTCCCTAATAATAACAATTAAAGCTGCATGCAATGATGGACCGACTTTGAGGGCTCATAAAATCCAAACCGGAGCAGTAATTAAAACTCTTTCATCAACTTTTAATCAGAAGGGTTCAATCTCTCCCCTGTGCTAATTTGAAGCCGACACGAAAAACGCGCTCAGAGGAGATAATGTTTGAAAAAGGGTGACTGTTTTTACACAACTTTTGTTTTGAAGGGGGAATTGCAAACTTCCTGTTGATTTTTTTCTGGGGGTTGCCAGTATATGAAATATAGGTCTCAGTGAGACCTACATAGAGGTTTTTGTTTCATGTCTCTATGACATTCCTACTGGAAGTTACAGGCAGTTTTGTCTGTGTTTTTTTCCTAGGGGGCGCTAGAGCGCAATTTTGAGTTTTGGGCTTTGGTTTTTTGATTAAATCGCAATTTTTGCCAGTCCTGATGTGTGTGTCCAATTTGGTGAGTTTTGAAGCATGTTAAGGGGGTCAAATTACAGCTCAATGAGGTGGCGGTATAATACAATACAATAATGGCTAGAAATACAATAGGGTCCTCTGTCCCAAAGGGACTCGGTCCCTAATAATAACAATTAAAGCTGCATGCAACGATGGACCGACTTTGAGGGCTCATAAAATCCAAACCGGAGCAGCAATTAAAACTCTTTCATCAACTTTTAATCAGAAGGGTTCAATCTCTCTCCTGTGCTAATTTGAAGCCGACACAACAAACGCGCTCAGAGGAGATAATGTTTGAAAAAAGGTGACTGTTTTTACACAACTTTTGTTTTGAAGGGGGAATTGCAAACTTCCTGTTGATTTTTTCTGGGGTTTGTCAGTTTATGTAATACAGGTCTAAGTGAGACCTACATAGAGGTTTTTGTTTCATGTCTCGACGACATTCCTACTGGAAGCTACAGGCAGTTTTGTCTGTGTTTTTTTCCTAGGGGGCGCTAGAGCGCAATTTTGAGTTTTGGGGTTGTTGTTTTTTTATTAAATCGCAATTTTTGCCAGTCCTGATGTGTGTGTCCAATTTGGTGAGTTTTGAAGCATGTTAAGGGGGTCAAATTACAGCTCAATGAGGTGGCGGTATAATACAATACAATAATGGCTAGAAATACAATAGGGTCCTCTGTCTCAAAGGGACTCGGTCCCTAATAATAACAATTAAAGCTGCATGCAACGATGGACCGACTTTGAGGGCTCATAAAATCCAAACCGGAGCAGTAATTAAAACTATTTCATCAACTTTTAATCAGAAGGGTTCAATCTCTCTCCTGTGCTAATTTGAAGCCGACACGACAAACGCGCTCAGAGGAGATAATGTTTGAAAAAAGGTGACTGTTTTTACACAACTTTTGTTTTGAAGGGGGAATTGCAAACTTCCTGTTGTTTTTTTCTGGGGGTTGTCAGTGTATTAAATATAGGTCTAAGTGAGACCTACATAGAGGTTTTTGTTTCATGTCTCTACGACATATCCTACTGGAAGTTACAGGCAGTTTTGTCTGTGTAGAGCGCAATTTTGAGTTTTGGGGTTTGGTTTTTTTGATTAAATCGCAATTTTTGCCAGTCCTGATGTGTGTGTCCAATTTGGTGAGTTTTGAAGCATGTTAAGGGGGTCAAATTACAACTCAATGAGGTGGCGGTATAATAATAAAATGCTAGAAATACAATAGGGTCCTCTGTCCCAAAGGGACTCGGTCCCTAATAATAACAATTAAAGCTGCATGCAACGATGGACCGACTTTGAGGGCTCATAAAATCCAAACCGGAGCAGTAATTAAAACTCTTTCATCAACTTTTAATCAGAAGGGTTCAATCTCTCTCCTGTGCTAATTTGAAGCGGACACGACAAACGCGCTCAGAGGAGATAATGTTTGAAAAAAGGTGACTGTTTTTACACAACTTTTGTTTTGAAGGGGGAATTGCAAACTTCCTGTTGATTTTTTCTGGGGGTTGTCAGTGTATTAAATATAGGTCTAAGTGAGACCTACATAGAGGTTTTTGTTTCATGTCTCTACGACATATCCTACTGGAAGTTACAGGCAGTTTTGTCTGTGTTTTTTTCCTAGGGGGCGCTAGAGCGCAATTTTGAGTTTTGGGGTTTGGTTTTTTTGATTAAATCGCAATTTTTGCCAGTCCTGATGTGTGTGTCCAATTTGGTGAGTTTTGAAGCATGTTAAGGGGGTCAAATTACAGCTCAATGAGGTGGCGGTATAATAATAAAATGCTAGCAATACAATAGGGTCCTCTGTCCCAAAGGGACTCGGTCCCTAATAATAACAATTAAAGCTGCATGCAACGATGGACCGACTTTGAGGGCTCATAAAATCCAAACCGGAGCAGTAATTAAAACTATTTCATCAACTTTTAATCAGAAGGGTTCAATCTCTCTCCTGTGCTAATTTGAAGCCGGCACGACAAACGCGCTCAGAGGAGATAATGTTTGAAAAAAGGTGACTGTTTTTACACAACTTTTGTTTTGAAGGGGGAATTGCAAACTTCCTGTTGATTTTTTCTGGGGTTTGTCAGTTTATGTAATACAGGTCTAAGTGAGACCTACATAGAGGTTTTTGTTTCATGTCTCGACGACATTCCTACTGGAAGCTACAGGCAGTTTTGTCTGTGTTTTTTTCCTAGGGGGCGCTAGAGCGCAATTTTGAGTTTTGGGGTTTGGTTTTTTTGATTAAATCGCAATTTTTGCCAGTCCTGATGTGTGTGTCCAATTTGGTGAGTTTTGAAGCATGTTAAGGGGGTCAAATTACAGCTCAATGAGGTGGCGGTATAATACAATACAATAATGGCTAGAAATACAATAGAGTCCTCTGTCCCAAAGGGACTCGGTCCCTAATAATAACAATTAAAGCTGCATGCAACGATGGACCGACTTTGAGGGCTCATAAAATCCAAACCGGAGCAGCAATTAAAACTCTTTCATCAACTTTTAATCAGAAGGGTTCAATCTCTCTCCTGTGCTAATTTGAAGCCGACACGACAAACGCGCTCAGAGGAGATAATGTTTGAAAAAAGGTGACTGTTTTTACACAACTTTTGTTTTGAAGGGGGAATTGCAAACTTCCTGTTGATTTTTTCTGGGGGTTGCCAGTGTATGAAATATAGGTCTAAGTGAGACCTACATAGAGGTTTTTGTTTTGTTACAGGCAGTTTTGTCTGTGTAGAGTGCAATTTTGAGTTTTGGGGTTTGGTTTTTTTGATTAAATCGCAATTTTTGCCAGTCCTGATGTGTGTGTCCAATTTGGTGAGTTTTGAAGCATGTTAAGGGGGTCAAATTACAGCTCAATGAGGTGGCGGTATAATAATAAAATGCTAGAAATACAATAGAGTCCTCTGTGCCAAAGGGACTCGGTCCCTAATAAATCATATTCCCTTGTTATTCGTGCAGATGATGAATAAGCATGTACAATGGAGACAGATGGCGGCAGTGTGGCCTTGCGCACAATTGGAGCCGCAACACGGATGATACAGTCTGACATATATTATATTGTGCAGCTATTTAACCACTTGCAGAAATGCGACATTTAATTTAAACCATCATTTACGTCACGTGACCGTTTTAGAGGGCACAGCCTAGTGAAGGACATTATTACGCCTCTCCAATTGAAGCTATTCGTGCAGGAGCGAACCGCCTACAATGCTCATTTTCGCACAAACGTGTCCTAAATGTGTTTTTTCCTGTGGTCCTGGGGTGGTGATGCAGTCTCGCGTCCTTCAGCCGTCACGTCACGTCACGGCTCCATATACCGCCGCGATGGAGTCCGGTTTGATTTCACAGGGCGGATGAATGAAAAGGCGCGATTAAAGAGATCTTACCTGGCGTGTAGTGCGTGGCTAAAAACCGGCGGATTGTTCACAAAAGCATTTTTGAGATGAATCTTCATGGAACGGAGCGATTCCGCCACAGAGAGAGGAAAGAAAAATGCACCGTCGGTCTTCGAATGATGGGTTCGGGGAGGAAGAGGCGGTCACGTGATGGAGGGGTCTCTTTTTTTTTTTTTTTTTTTTTTTTTCGCGGATGGGTTTTCACTCGCGTGGGCGGGGCTACGGGACAGTGGATTTGCTGCTGGACGGAATCAACCAATCACAAGCCAGGATGCTCAACTGCTGGCGATGGTTACACAATCCAATCGGACTGAACGCTAGCCGGTGACGTCACTGCTGCATGTCCAGCAAATCTCTGGTCGAGCTGGCTAGCAAGCTCACTTATTTGTTTCAACGATGAGGAATGTAGCAACATTTTTTATGAATAAAAGGCGATTTCCGAAAGGAAAACCCACAATTGGAAAATGGTTAAAAAATAGAAAAGCTCTTAAATTATTGTCTTTATTGGATGCATTTGAGTTGTTTTAGCCAAACTTTTTAAAATATTATTAATACATTAAATTAATAATTATTATATTAATATTTTTGTATTTTGTTTTTTTTTATTTTAATTTTGTGTAACCTTTTTGTTTGTAGAAAGATATTCATTGCTCAACCTTGTGAAAATATGTAAAATTGAGATGTATTGGAAGTGCTTTGGTTTGTTTGTATATTGTCGTAACACCTCCAGGCAACTTCAACCCTTGACTAACACCCACATCCCACCTCCCCGGATTGTAAATAACCAAATGTAAATAATCAAATGTATTTCTAATGTATATACTTGTTATTTTGCTATCTGAACTCACTATGTTCTCTACTCGCTGTACATATCCTACCAAGTCAGACCTACGCTGTTTCAATGCCCATTTCTCTGATGATGCAATTGTTGATGACTGAAGTGCTGATATCAACCAAACCCTCCTCATCCCACCCCCGGATTGTAAATAATTTAAATATTTCAATGTATATACTCTGATGATTAACTTGTGTGATGACTGTATTTAATATACTTGCCAACCCTCCCAGATTTTCCGGGAGACTCCCGAAATTCGGCGCCTCTCCCGAAAACCTCCCGGGACAAATTTTCTCCCGAAAATCTCCCGAAATTCAGGCGGAGCTGGAAGCCACTTCCCCTCCAGCTCCATGCGGACCTGAGTGACGTCAGGTGCGCAACACCACGTAAATCGTTGGCCAACCAAAAAGTAACCCCAGTACGCTATAGCCAACATTCACCAGGAGATGGCAACAGACAAACATAGATCACTCTATTACATTATTCCCCTTTTAGAAATGTATAGAAGTTACTCAAAATAAATAAACAACCCAACCAAAAAATGCAGCAGCTCAATTAAAAAACTGTACTTAAGCCACATTCTTTTTTCTTTTTTTTTAGTACTGAACTCTTAACCCTCATTTGTAAAAAAATAACATGCTTATTATACAAACAGTATTTATACACCTTTAACACAGATTTTTATACTGTCTTCAGAGATTCAGTTTTTTTGGTGGTACTGGAAACCTTTCTGGGTACCTGCGAAAGGGTGTTCAGCATGGTTAGAAAAATAGTGACAGAGAATAGAACAAGGATGGACAATTCAACCCTTAACTCAACAATGAGTAGATGAGTTATGTGTGTGTATATGTGTAAATAAATGAACACTATATTATGACGATAGTATATATTTGTACCATGAATTGATTACGTGGACCCCGACTTAAACAAGTTAAAGTTAAACAAGTTAAAAAACGTTGGTCAATTGTACGGAATATGTACTGAACTGTGCAATCTACTAATAAAAGTCTCAATCAATCAATCAATCAATGCTGTTTTTTTTAATAAAAAAGTTGAAATTTAAAAAAAAAAAACTAAGTAATGCAACAAAGCTCTTATTTCATATCTTAAGACCACATGTTTAATACGAAAGCTGTAGTTTTTTTTGTAAATACATGTCTTGCTCTGTATATACACGCCACTACAGCAGGTGGCGGTATGTACCTACTAACGTTAGTTGCGACCCGCCATAAAATAAGGAGGAAAAACTTGTTTGTTTGTATTTGTAACAATGACATTAGCTAAATTAACATATTCTCTGACTGAAGTAGTCATGTAGTTATTATTGAGTTGCAATTAAACCAAATTATTGTTATTAAAATACAACGAAGCAACATGATCGGGTAATGAGTTGTGTAGTGAAGCGGAAAATAAACGGAAGTTAAACGGAAGTTAGTATTTTTATTTTTTTATTGAACAACAAATATACATTTATAATTCACACACAAGTCAAGGCACTTTCAACATCAAGGAAAGAAAACAAAAGCAAATACAGATAGAGTATTAAATATAATAAAAATAATAATACAAGATATGACCAAAAAAAAAAAAAAAGGGCTACCTAAATCACTTTAAATGTTTTTAACAGAGATATCAATTTAAGGGCTTTTGTACTCTTAATAATTCTCCAAGATTTGATTGATAACTGTAAACCATTAAGCCAATTAGAAAATGTAGGCCTTACTTTTAAACGGAAGTTAGTAAAAAAAAGTTTATCAATCAATTACGCTGGTTAGTTTGACTAGTCTGCAACAGAAGTTGTCTGAATCCAGCAAAAATCTAATAAATGTTGTTTATTTATTAGATAGGCCATTGTCATTGTCAAATAACCATTCCTATGTTCAGAAAGAAAATTAAGTTTAGGCTACTGGACATTCGGGTTGTGTTTATCCTTTCTTAAGTAGGTTTTCAGAAGATCTATACATTGCATTCGCGGTACAAGCGGAGAAACAAATGAGTCGTTGTAAACCTAGCATTTTTAATAATAACTATACAAAATAGGTACAAATTACTTCACTTATTATGACAACTGGAGCAACTTTACATGTAGTATCAATACAAAAGTTTCAAATGTACGATGTATTACGCGAGTGCATATTTTTCAGATCGCCTTTGAACGCAGCAGTGCCGTTGGCTGACGTTTGTTTTCCCCTTTGTTGCCATGAGTTGAGCAAACTTAAGGTAAGGCGGACGAAATAACTTTTCTTTGTCGGCGAGAACAAATCGAGGTGC
Source organism: Nerophis lumbriciformis (assembly GCF_033978685.3). Classification (NCBI taxonomy): domain Eukaryota; kingdom Metazoa; phylum Chordata; class Actinopteri; order Syngnathiformes; family Syngnathidae; genus Nerophis; species Nerophis lumbriciformis. The sequence continues at coordinate 8,464,574 of NC_084557.2, read as the reverse complement.
CGCATTGTAACAGCATTCCAGTAGTAGTTGTCGTTTAGGCATCTTTTAGATTAGCAGCGAGTCACTTCGCGGTAGTTAGCATTAGCTGTAAGCTAACCCAATATCACTCTAAACATGACATGGATTGATCCAAAGTGTGAGTAAACCCAAATATAATGTGTATATATGTATATTATGTGTATATATGTGTATACCGAGCTCTGTTGTGTATTAAGAGTAGGGTTAGCTGCTCGTTAAAAAGTGTTGTGATAGAGGAAACAGTTGTTAGCAAACTGGACTGCTTTATCATAACACAACATGGTTGTTACAAATAGACAATTTATGTTCATAGCCGGTAAATGAGTAGAGCTAAATGTATTTTCTATTGGCGCATTGTTTTTTTTATAACCCAGTGTTTTTCAACCACTGTGCCGCGGCACACTAGTGTGCGGTGAGATACAGTCTGGTGTGCTGTGGGAGATTATCTAATTTCACCTATTTAGGTTAAAAATATTTTTTGCAAACCAGTAATTATAGTCTGCAAATGATGTGTTGTTGTTGAGTGTCGGTGCTGTCTAGAGCGTTGCAGAGTAACCGTGTAATACTCTTCCATATCAGTAGGTGGCAGCCGGTAGCTAATTACTTTGCAGATGTCTGAAACAGCGGGAGGCAGTGTGCAGGTAAAAATGTATTTAATGCTTAGACAAAAAATAAACAAAAGGTAAGTGCCCCTAAGAAAAGGCATTGAAGCTTAGGGAAGGCTATGCGGAACAAAACTAAAACTGAACTGGCTACAAAGTAAACAAAAACAGAATGCTGGACGACAGCAAAGACTTACTGTGGAGCAAAGCTGGCGTCCACAATGTACATCCGAACATGACATGACAATCGACAATGTCCCCACGAAGAAGGATAAAAACAAAGTAGATGCGGGAAATATCGCTCAAAGGAAGACACCAAAAAAAGGGAAAAAGCCACCATAATAGGTGGGCAAGACAAGAACTAAAACACTACACACAGGAAAACCGAAAAAAAGTCCAAATAAGTCAGGGTGTGATGTGACAGGTGGTGACAGTACACCTACTTTGAGACAAGAGCTATATTGATGGATGCTTGGTTATGGTTTAAAGTCATATCCAACAATTGCGACAACAACTTTTTACTGTCAACTGAGTTTCGTGTTTTAATGATTTCTGCTGGTGGTGTGCCTCGGCATTTTTTCAACCCAAAAAAGGTGCCTTAGCTCAAAAAAGGTTGAAAAATACTGATCTAACCTATTGAACACAGCCTAGTATCTAGTGTTCTCTGCAGGGGAAAAACTATTTTGCAAATGTTCCTCTGGATAAGTGGTTCCCAAACTTTTTTCCACCAAGTACCACCTCAGAGAAAAAACGTGGCTCTCCAAGTACCGTACCACCATAACGACAAACAGGATCATACAGTGGACCCAAGTGTTCATTAAAAACAAGGCAGAAGGTTTATTTAAGAAGTACATGTTAGCCACTGTCACATTACACACAGTTTGAACAGTAACACCGTGTTCAAATATAGGACAATAAAACACCTGTACTTTGATGAAGTGAATCTTTGGCGTACCACTAGTGGTAGTACAGTTTGAGAATCACTGCTCTGGATTATACAAAGAGGAGAAACTGCTATGCGGTGTATCATAGCTAAGAAATGAAACTATTGTAGACATACTGTAAAATAAAAAATGTAAAATATTAATATGAATTTCTTGATTGTGACTTGAGCAACAAAGTTGCAGAACATCACACAACAATGTGCCTTAGTATACAGTACAGGCCAAAAGTTTGGACACACCGTCTCATTCAATGTCCATCCATCCATCCATTTTCTACCGCTTATTCCCTTTGGGGTCGCGGGGGGGCGCTGGAGCCTATCTCAGCTACAATCGGGCGGAAGGCGGGGTACACCCTGGACAAGTCGCCACCTCATCGCAGGGCTCTCATTCAATGTGTTTTCTTTATTTTCATGACTACCGGTATTTACATTGTAGATTGTCACATCAAAACTATGAATGAACACATGTGGAGTTATGTACTTAACAAAAACAAGGTTGAAATAACTGAACATGTTTTGTATTCTAGTTTCTTCAAAATAGCCACCCTTTGCTCTGACTACTGCTTTGCACACTCTTGGCATTCTCTCCATGAGCTTCAAGAGGTAGTCACCTGAAATGGGTTTTCACTTCACAGGTGTGCTTGAAGCTCATGGAGAGACTGCCAAGAGTGTGCAAAAGGGTGGCTATTTTGAAGAAACTAGAATATAAAACATGTTTTCAGTTTTTTCACCTTGTTTTGTTAAGTACATAACTTCACATGTGTTCATTCATAGTTTTGATGTGACAATCTACAATGTAAATAGTCATGAAAATAAAGAAAATGCATTAAATGAGAATGTGTGTCCAAACTTTATGGCTGTACTGTATAAAACATATTACGGTTGTGTGGATACTGTGACATAGATGGTTATGTATTAGGAAGTTAACAAGTTGAAGTATTTCTGAATGTCTAGTTCATGTGAGTTAATATCAGGAGTGAGTACATTTATTTATTATGCTTAACACGCTCCATGTTGTTAGTATATAACACTTACTCAAACTGCAATCTTTTGTGCCTAACTGAATCTACAGTCCTGGGAATGCAGCCGCCGCTCCCATCCGAGGTCGTCCGAGAGTTGGTGTGCTCCTGTCTGCACAGAGATCCCGTAGCGGCAGATCTTCGTTGCAGCCTGTTTGTTGCCGCTGCTCAAAACTACAAGAAGGACTCTTTGCTTCGACCCTTCCCTCCTCGATACATAAACGATGACACTAAAGACTTTGATGCACTGGTAATATTTACATACTTTGTTGGTATATTTTAAAAACTGAGTACACCCCAAAATTTCAACAACCGTTTAATTGCAGTACATATATACCACAGATGTCAAACTCACGGCCCCGGGGGCCAGATTTGGCCCGGTGCATCATTCTATATGGCCCGCAAAAGCCTGGAAACAAAATGCGTCACTTAAGTAGTTTATCTTTTAATTCATCGCCGTTTTGACGGAAGAAATTGCAATTGCATATCTTTTAAAACTCTAATATCAGGGGTGCACAAAAAAATCGATTCACATCCTAATTGTGTGAAAAATCAATTTACATTTTTTTTAAAGCAATTTAAAAAAATACATTTTCAAGCCATCTCCATGCAACCAGAAGGGGCTTCTCTAACCTGTAACCTGTGTTGAAAAAAAATGTTTCACTGTAATTATTATACCAAATTATACAGTGCGAGAATCAGTTTGAATCGAGAATCAATTCTGAATCGAATCGTCATTTAATGAGTCGTACTCGTATTGAATGGTAGGTGCTCAAAGATTCACACTCCTAATAAATATTGTCTCACAATGCAACACATATTATGTTATGGGCAAGAAAGCATTTAGGTTTTCAGCACCGAAGGCTTGGAATAACCTACAATCGAATATTAAACTTCAAACCCTAGTTACGTTGAATGAGTTTAAAGCTTCTGTGAAAGGACTGCAGTCTACCTTGTCTGTATGCACATGTGTCATGTGAGCAAGTTTTAATGTTGTAAATGTGATGTTTTATGTATTTGTTTACTGTTTTTAATGTAACCTTGCTGCTGCCCTCTTGGCCAGGTCTCCCTTGGAAAAGAGATCTTTGATCTCAATGGAATTTTACCTGGTTAAATAAAGGCTAATAATAATAATGTTATCATATTTTCCAATCATGTTTTAAATAATAAACATGTTTTTGTTCAAATTTAAATAAATGCTGTACTAAATGTTAGCTTGACTTATGGTTTCAAAACAAGTTATCCATCAAATTGTACTCTGTGTAGATTAAAATATGTTTTACAGTAAAAAACTGTGAGTTCAGTCACCAGAATTTTAATTTTGCCTTAAAAACTGTGGTATCGTTTTTCCATTTACAGTAATAAGCTGTAAAAAAAACACTGTAAATTGTACGGTAAAATTCTGGCGAATAAGCTAAGCTGCCTGGTAAATTGAGTGGCATGGCAGTTTGATAGCATGTTGCTGAAAAGTGAGTGGTGTACTCATTTTTGTGAGGTACTACAGTTAATAAGCCATGACACGAGGTACCGTGCACCTGAACAATCTAAGTAATTGGTTAAAGCTGCTGTTAGGGCTGGGCGATTAATCGAAAAATAATCAAAACCGACATTTACAGCGCGAGCAGCTTGTACCAAAAAGGAATTTGGTTTCAGTTAAAAATGTAACTCTTGTGAACTATTCGAGTCTTTTGAACAACTTTTTTTACGCGGCCAATGAGAATAGTTTCAGATTGGAAATTTTGAAAACTGAAATTGAAAAATAATTTTTTTTTGTAAAATGCATGAATGTATTCAAAATAGGAATGCACACCATCATTTTTCAGGTTGAATATAATTATGATTCACTTAGGAAATTCATATGAACAAACTCTTTAAAGGGGTCCTCAACAAATTTTTTTCCTACATTTAAAAGTGAAGTAGTGAAGTGAAGTACATTTATATAGTGCTTTTTCTCAAGTGACTCAAAGCGCTTTACATAGTGAAACCCAATATCTAAGTTACATTTAAACCAGTGTGGGTGGCACTGGGAGCAGGTGGGTAAAGTGTCTTGCCCAAGGACACAACGGCAGTGACTAGGATGGCGGAAGCAGGGATCGAACCTGCAACCCTCAAGTTGCCGGCACGGCTGCTCTACCAACCGAGCTATACCGCCCCAAAACACAGCCTTGTGGTCTACATCAGGGGTTCTAAACCTTTTTGAGCTCAGGGCCCAACTCTTCCACTACAGTGGGTAAGGCCACTCACTGAATTAATAATCGTACTTTTAATTGTAATGGTATTCAACAACTGTATCCAACCTACTGTACTTACAGTTCAACAGGATAAGCCTAAAAAATAAAAACCTAAAATTAAATACTATTCAGATAATACTGCAAAAGAATGGATTCATAAAAACTAATGAAAAATACACAATTATGCAGTGCTAAATTGAATACATTCTAATGAAATTAATAATAAATAATATGTTTCTTAAAAAAAATACAAAAAATTTAAGTACAAATAACAATACATATTCACCACTTTAGTCATCATTTTTGCGCTTAAGAAACTTCTGACTATAGCTCCAGACTTCGTCTATTTGTTTGATATTATCATTACTGCTACAAGTGGTGGAAAAGTGTATTATAACTGCCCATATGGACCACAGCTGAGAAACTGTTTTTTTGGCAGTCCTCAAGGGCAGCGGTACCCAACCACCGGGCCGCACAAGAAATAAAAAATATATATATATATATATATTTTTTAAATTAAATCAACATAAAAAACACAAGATACACTTACAATTAGTGCACCAACCCAAAAAACCTCCCTTCCCCATTTACATTCATTCACACTCATTCACACAAAAGAGTTGTTTCTTTTTGTTATTAATATTTCTGGTTCCTACATTATATATCAATATAGATCAATACAGTCAGCAGGGATACAGTCCATAAGCACACATGATTGTATTTTTTATGACAAAAAACAAAAACAAAAAAAACCATTCCCCTCCCCCCGGGTCCGTGGGACAAATTTTCAAGCGTTGACCGGTCCGCAGTTACAAAAAGGTTGGGAACCACTGCTCTAGGGGGTGACACTGGTCCACAAAACATGTACCGTATTTTTCGGACTATACGTCGCAGTTTTTTTCATAGTTTGAAAAAGTTAGACTTATACTCAGGAGCTACTTATGTGTGAAATGATTAACACATTACCGTAAAATATCAAATAATATTATTTAGCTCATTCACGGAAGAGACTAGACGTATAAGATTTCATGGGATTTAGCGATTAGGAGTGACAGATTGTTTGGTAAACGTATAGCATGTTCTATATGTTATAGTTATTTGAATGACTCTTACCATAATATGTTACGTTAACATACCAGTTGGTTATTTATGCCTCATATAACGTACACTTATTCAGCCTGTTGTTCACTATTCTTTATTTATTTAAAATTGCCTTTCAAATGTCTATTCTTGGTGTTGGCTTTTATCAAGTAAATTTCCCCCAAAAATGTGACTTATACTCCAGTGCAACTTATATATGTTTTTTTCCTTCTTTATTATGCATTTTCGGCCAGTGCAACTTATACTCTGGAGCGACTTATACTCCTTTTTTGGGGTCAAAAAATGTGCATAGGTTATAGTTTTACAGACCGTTTTCCAATTATGTTTTTCAACAGACCATTTTCAAATTAATTATTTTCTACAGACTTTTTTCAAGCTGCCTCTTCACGTAGTCAGGGAGACATCCTTGATGATGTTTTATGTCATGAGATTTATTTTCCAGTTGACAGATGTGAACTCCTTCCCTGGTGTGAGAGACTTGGTAAGACTGCGACCAGGAGAGCGAGAGCACCACGTAGCCTTGGCACACTGGATTCTCTCTTCCAAGAGCTTTGCTGTCAAGACACTACAAAAAGACGAGGTATTCCCACTACAATTGACTCTCACCACATCATTTTCCGCTGCTAAATCAATTGTCTGTGCTTTCCCCTCTCTCCTCTAGTATGGCAAACTTTGTTCCCTGACAGAAAATGACAGCCTTGCTGCACCTGCGCCAGACTTTCTGTTTGAGCTGGAGTACTGCGACCAGTTGAACGCAAGGTTTGACCGGACGAGAGCAGACCGAGATGTCTTCTACGCCTTCCATGGGAGTCGCCTGGAAAACTTTCACTCCATCATTCACAACGGGCTGCACTCTCACCTCAACAAGGTCAGTGAGGTCCTCAGCATCATTTGTAGACTTCCAGCACTTACACTTGACTGATCATGATTCTGCTCTTGTTGCTGACTCAAGCTTAATTTTGATATTACAAAATGTTTTTTTCATCTACCATTGCTATTAGGAAGCGTAATTGTGCTCTTTCACAGCATGATTCAATCTCATGATTACATGAAAGATGTCTGTGGCGCTTTATTAAGTAAAGGATAGTAAATTACGTGTGCAAAAAATAAAGTAATTAAAAGGTACAGTGGTACCTTGGTTCACATGTTCAATGGGTCAGTGACAGAGCTCAATCAAAACATTGCCTATATAATTAATTGGAGATGCACTTTTTTTTCCCAAGCCTGGTGTGAGAGACTTGCTTTTAAATACCTATAATATTATAACATTTAAAAAATAACTTATTTTTTAAATGTGGATTTGACTGTTGTCTGTGCACACTTGCAACTATGAGTCAAACAATGGTAGATTTGACAAATTACCTGTAGATTTGTGCTAATCAAATATAATATCGCATCCATATGTTTACATTTTAACCAATACTAGTAACAAACTGGTTGTTTTTTTTTTAAAAAGTGTAGGTGCTTTGTTACTTAAAAAATACAAAACATTAAAAATGTTGTGGGGAAAAAAGCCATTTACTTTTAATTGCTATGGAATTTTGTTAAACCGACTAGTAATTTAAATACTTCAGTGATATCAATTTAATTAATAAATAATATATATAATAATAATAATAATACTTTCAATAATTCACCCCTATACAATATCCTACCCTAAAACCCTACTGTGCAATATTACCCTTCGAGTGCAATACATCCGACACTGATTGTTATTTATTACTCGGTACTCTTGTCTTGTTCTGTATATTGTACAGTATTTTGTATTTTTACAGTGTTTTGTATATTGTACAGGATTGCTTATTATTTTTATTGGATAGTAGTCTGTTTATTTCAATTCGTAGTTTTTTTCTTTATTACCTCTTGTGTAATTTATTTTTACCCCATATTTGTTCCCACTACCGCACTTTAAATTGGAGTCCTTAATCTCGTTATGTGCAAATATAATGACAATAAAGTCCATTCTATTCTATTCTATTCTATTCAAAAAGCACGGTGTAACAAGGGTTAGTGCATGTGCCTCACAATATGAAGGTTCTGGGTTCAATCCCGGGCTGTGTGGAGTTTGCATGTTCTCCCCGTGACTGTGTGGGTTCCCTCCGGGTACTCCGACTTCTTCCCACCTCCAAAGTCATCCACCTGGGGATAGGTTGATTGGCAACACTAAATTGGCCCTAGTGTGTGAGTGTGAATGTTGTCTGTCTATCTGTGTTGGCCCTGTGATGAGGTGGTGACTTGTCCAGGGTGTACCCCGCCTTCCGCTCGAATGCAGCTGAGATAGGCTCCTGCACTCCCGCAACCCAGAAACGGACAAGCGGTAGAAAATAGATGAATGGATATTACATATAATTTGATTCACAGCAGATTATGCAAAATGGTGAATTGGCGTAATTGATAGCGGGGTGAAACTCTCTTCTGACCTTTTTTTGACATGTTGCAAAGATGTGAACTGTATTTCAACATTTTTGATTATACTGCTGCACCATTGTGTATCCTCGTCTTGCAAGCAAATAAGTGGCTAGTTTGGCATGAGCAATAATCACAGTGTTCTTATATAATTAGTCCGCTTAATGCGTCATTAGTGTGGATCTTCAGGTCTTCGCCTGCCGCGCCCTTTAGAATAATTTTGGTTTAAGGCCACACTAATAATGGCAGTTTGACTCTGCACCAGAGGATTAATTTAGTTTATATTATTTCCTATGTCAAAATAAAATTATACCATGACAATAATAATAACCATATAGGAAAAAAATCATTCTAAATTTGAACACATATGAAGTCAATCAACCAGGGTCACATAACAGATTGTTGTTTGCTATTAACGCAGCAGTAAGATGGTCTGTCAATTTTCTATTTCTCAGTTTTTGGTCTTTCACACCCAGAACTCAGTGTTTGGAGAGGGGACCTACCTCACCAGTGACCTCAGCTTAGCCGTCCTTTACAGTCCCCACAGCAGTGGTTGGCAGGAAAGCCTCCTGGGTCCACTTCTCAGCTGTGTTGCCTTGTGTGAAGTCATCGATCACCCAGATGTCAAGTGTCAGGTGAAGAAAAAAGGTAAGTCACACTGCATGCTAGGGCTGCAGCTAACGATTATTTTTCTATCGATTAATCTATAGATTATTTTTTCGATTAATCGGTTAATCTATAGATTATTTTTCGATTAATCTATAGATTATTTTTCCTTTTACCGATTTTTTTTTAAATTTAAAATGAAGAGGGAAAAATAAATGTAGGCCAGTTTTTTCAAAAGGCATGGCTTTTATTTACAAAAAAAAAAGTATGGCCACTCAGTCAACATTGACAACATGACAAAATATTCTGTAACAATGTAAACATTTAAAACTTTTAACATTCAACAAAATTAAAAGTAGCTTATTTGCTTTTTAATGTGCAAATATAAAAGTAAACATCCAGTGCAAATCTTAATATTCTGGAATAGTATAAGCATTTCAAAAGTAAAAGTATTGCTTATTTTGCTTTAAAATGTGCAAAAATAAAGATAAACATCCAATACAAAAAAGTGCAAAACGGAAATATTCTGTAACAAGTGTAAACATTTCAACAAAAGTAAAAGTATTGCTTATTTGCTAAAATGTGCAAAAAATAAAGCTAAACATCCAATACAAAAAAGTGTACAGTGTAAACATTTCAACAAAAGTAAAAGTATTGCTTATTTTGCTTAATAACACAACAATGATAGTATGATTAAAGTGAAAGTTAATTGTTCGTTTGTACATAGTATATGTAACTGTTAATGTTGTAAAAGGTATTTGCACAACTAATTAACGTTAGCGTTTGTGACACGTCTTGTGCCGTGGGGTTCTTTCAGGACCGACAGACTGAACGCCAGACGGCTTTGCCAGGTTTACAATCTTTTAATTTTACACAAAGTCTTTTCTCTTCCAACTGCGCGGATCGCGCACCTGGGCACGATTGCGGCGTCGCTCCCGGCGCGCCCCGCCTCGCCGCTCGCTCGCCGCCGCCGCCTCTCCACAGCGTTAAAGAGGAGCGCGTCTTTGTAAACACTTAACAGGCACGCCAAACGCGCCTCTCAGAGCGAAACGGTGCTTTAGTTTATGAATTTACAACGCAGATACAAATGACACATTCATGTTTTTGTGTAATAATGACAACGTATACGCATGCGGACGATTGACTTGTTGATGGTGATGGCAAGAACGCTGTCGGGGGTTTTCTTTTCAAATGTTCGTTCATAGCCGTTGTGCTGCTATGATAGGCCATTTCCGCTCGACACTGTGTGCATACAACAACATTATTAGGCCGTTTATTGAAATACTCCCACACTTTTGACGACTTTTGGCGTGCTTTTTTCCCCTCGCTCGCATCGTCTGCTTTGCGCTCCGCCATGACAGTAGTGTGACGTAAATATGCGACGCGCCGACGCACAAAAACGGCGTCGACGTATTTACGTAACCGATGACGTCAACTACGTCGACGCGTCGTTTCAGCCTTACTGCATGCACACTAGGGCTGCAACATTAACTGATTTTAAATAATCGTAAACAAAATAATTATGACTATGTCAAAAAATGTTGTAACCTGCCTTGCGGCTCCAAACTATTTTAAATAATCGTAAACAAAATAATTATGACTACCGTATTTTTCGAACTATAAGTTGCAGTTTTTTTCATAGTTTGGCCGGGCTCCAGTGCGACTTAGATATGTTTTTTTCCTTCTTTATTATGCATTTTCGGCAGGTGCGACTTATACTCCGGTGCGACTTATACTACGAAAAATACGTATGTCAAAAAATGTTGTCACCTGCCTTGCGGCTCCAAACTACCGTAGGCTCATCTTCCTGTTTGAGCGCTCTCCAGTTGCACAGACATGTGGTCCCCCCTCGCACGTCTGTGTTTACCATTTATTCACTTATTTGTGGCCACAAATAAACTTTGCCTTGTCACAAATGCGAATCTGGCGCTTTCAAGTTCTCTCTCACTCCTAAACAAATGACAGTATGCAGGGCCGTTGCTAGGAAGTCTGGGCCCTCTGAAAGAATATCAGTGTGGACCCCTGTGTTGTTTTTCAGTGTCCTTGACGGTGCCTGGTGTAATACACCCAATTTCATTTTCTATGATTAACCACTTCACAAGTTATAATGTTATGATGTAAATTAGTATCATTAGTTGCAGCCCTTTGAGGCATTTGTGATTTAGGGCTATACAAATAAACATTGATTGATTTATTGATGGTCTTATCCTCATCTCACTGATTTAAAACAAGTTGATACTGCTCTGATTGCAAATGCATTTTTAATTAACCCCTAAACAAATAGGTAGTGGGTACTTTATTCAATTTAACAATCAAATACTGATATGCAAAAAAAACAAAAACAAGGTGTCCTGGCTCAAGATAGTCCACAGGTAAATATGTCGCATTGAACTTAAATGTGCAAGTACAAAAAGAGCATATGGAATATGTCGTTATGAAACAACTATCAAAATGAGCCTCATCTAATCTCAACTCAAGTTTACATTGGCTTGTTAGTTCATTATAAGTCTCAAATTTGCTGATGGGGGCTTAGCTGACTTTCAATTTTAATTCTAGCAAGGCTATTTAGTAGGGCTGTGAATTTTTGGGCACAACACTATTCGATTCAATTTGATTCTTTGAGGTAACGATTCGATTTAGAATCGATTCTAGATTCCAAATGATTCTCGATTCAAAATGAATATTTTTTTAATAACATTAGGCGCCAAAAAATAAATGAACAGCTCTAATAAATTTGTATATTACTTAAAAGAAAACTGGTTTTGTTTAATAACAGTTTACCCAAACATTTAGTAAAGTCAAATACAAATAAGGCAACAAGAGAAGTATCCAACACTTCTCTTTTCTTAAATTAATCTGTACAGCAGATATAGGCATCTACATCAACTATATGGTTTGCCTCAGTGGCTGGACAGGACAGATACACAAAATTATATATATATATATATATATATATATATATATATATATATATATATACACACACATAAAAAAAATATATATATATCTTATTTTTTATTTTTTTTGTAATTGGTTTGTGACTTTTTTTAATCGATTAAGAATTGTTACAAATAAGAATCACAATTAATTTTAATTATTATTATTTTTATTTTTTTTTGACACCCCTACTATTTAGCCTCTCTTTGCTTATTTTGGATCTGAGATCGTTCTTAACTAGTTTCCGTTTGCTAAATGCCCTATCTCCACCTGCAACAGTCACAGTTAATGTTAGGATATGATAGTCAGTGTAAAACTAGCCCAAATTATAGTATATTTTTACTTTGTTGTTGGCAGCTATTATGGTGTCTTTAATTTTTTATTACTATGAAAACAAACAACCCATGTTTGAATATATTGCATTTAGGCTATTCAAATGTCTCACTAATAACCCTTTTTACAAGACCACATTGGACACATCATGATAATGTGTAACTGACCTTTGTCAGATGCTCATAATTAGTCATTAGTAACAGAATTTCATCATTAATATCCATAAATTAACATTCTTAATAAATGAGAGTAGAATAAGCACACATTTGATTGGGGAGTCATACTGTTGGAGTTGTCCGACTTTTTTTGTGACCATCACTGACTAAGTGCCATGAGTGTTTGTGTTGGTGCAGGTGAGAAAGAACGAGCAACTGCTGTTGATATGACAGATGACAAAGAGTTGGTTTTGGCCTGGTTTATATGGCAGAAAATGACCAGTTTTTCGAGATATAAGTTATTTATTTATGTTTTTGGTTTTGCTCAATAAATTAATTTGATTTAATTCCTGTCGTCCTTAAAGCGTCTTGACAGACGTTACAATATTAAACCGTGTTGACGAACATTGTTTTTTTGTTGTTGTGGCCGCTTGTTGTCACCTGTCAGTCACATGGTTGCATTGCAAAATTATACAGAACAAATTATTATGAGTTTATTTTGTTTGATTTGGATTTGATTTTGTGTGTGCCATATTTGCTGTGTGCAGACGACGCTTGAGCAGTGCACACCTTACAGGGAATGTTGCTCACCATTCTTAGAACATTGTTTAATGTCCTGGGCCCCTGCTGCTCCTACTCCTGTCCTCTCCTTTTCTGATGTCCGGACTTGTGCTTTTTGGGGGGCATCCTCTTCATTGAGACGAGGAAGTACCATGAAGTGCGTTGTGGACCAAACCATTTTTATATGAAGGGGCCAAGAGGGTTGTTGAAATTATTAAAATTAGAACATTTTATCACTTGTTGCTTTGTTTTAATTCGGATTCATTTGTATATATATATTATATTAGCTCTGTGTATGAATAATCATTTTGTCATAAAGACTTACTGTACACTTTGAATCTTAATGTGCGACATGTACTGTAGGTTTCTAAACATTTCACTCTTTTCCCCTTTTCAGACTCTGAAATCCTTGACCGTCAACGTTCACGGGCCAAAAACAGCGAGGGAGGCGACGTGCCACAGAAATACTTTGTGGTCACAAACAATCAGCTTTTACGTGTCAAGTACCTGTTGGTTTACTCTCAGAGGAGATACCTGTCCAGGTAAAAATCCACACACATTGGCTTAGGCCAGTGCTTCTCAAATATTTTCTGTTACGCCCTTCCTAGGAAAAATAATATTTTGCACCCCCCCACTCTCCATCATGACTATAAATAGTATAATTTGTCTATAAAATTGTTATAAGTATACCTCTGCTTAACATTGTAAGCTTATTAACATTAAAGGAATCAACACACGTGCTCTCACCGTGCTTACAGTGAGGCCAAGTGCTACATACGCTACATCATATTCTGGTATGGCAAAGAAAGCATGTTCCTAGAGGTCACACGCGCCCCCTCACTATTTGAGAAGGACTGGCTTAAGCATATAAACAAAACAACCAAGAAAATACGTTGACCAATGTGTACTGTACATCTGAAGTGTTTGATCATAATCTCCACCACTACATACTACAACCACCCAAACCTTCATACTGTTCACTTAATATCTCTGAATCTGCTTTATTAAAAGTAGTCACAAAGTAGGGTTTCCCACAGAGTGCAAACTAAGTGATAAATGTTGTCGTCTAATTTGCATAGTTGACAACGATGCGTGTGCATGTCAATTTTATGGACCTTCTGGGGAAAGACAGTGTGTGCTTAAAATAAAATAACAGATATGCTTAGAAATACTAATTAATTTTTTTCTGTCACTTCTTTAGACGTGGCTGGAGTTTTTTGGGCACCTCATGATTCTATTATGGCTCAAGGGCTATGATTCAACTATTCATTATTCATGCAGATTTTATTATTGCATTGTATTATATTTTATTATATACCATAACTGTATATAATATAATACTTTGGCTGCTGATGTATGCGCTATTGTATACATTTTTTTGCCATAATTAGTGGTAGTTGTCTTTTGTTGACAGAAATAGCGATCGTTCCTATGCGCTCTGTGAAATCAATGTGCCAAGAAAACAAATCCCAGTGATACTAAAAGTGACATACTGTAAATAAGACATGTCATTATGAATGTGCTCGTTACTACAGTACATATATACTTACATATATACATAAACCGTTGGATGTTTTTTAAGAGTGCTTTATAGGTGGAATAGATCATATCCCATTCCCTGCATTGTTAGCCACCTGTGTGCTGTTGTCTCGTGTAGATATTGTGAACGATGGGCAAAATTCCAAAGAAAGTGCACTTTCCTTTTAACATCCCAGAATACCAAATATCCCAATAATAGATCATAACCTTTTTTTTATTGTCATGTATAGTTACAGAGCTGCTAATAGATCCAGTAGATCTCCTTCCATGCATTTTTGGCTAAGCTCAATACTTTGGGACAACTTAATTAATGTTTGGGGCAAGTTTCTGTTTTATTGAGACTACAGGATGGATTGCTGCAGGTGTTCATTTGGGAGACAACTCCTAAGCGCTGATTTTAAAGATAATATACGCGTCAATCGCTTTATTGATGAACAAAGGTGTTACGTGCCAGTCTTCTGTGGTCGTTTTTTTCTGTGAATAGATTTTTTTGATTTTTTTAAACTCCATTCATGTTAACACTGGTGTGGAGGAAATGTGCACTTTTAAAAATAGCCATTTTTCTTTCTTTTCTTTCTTTTAGTTTATTTCGAACATGAACACACTTACAGCATAATACATCACACAATTTCATATAATTTCTGTTTACATCATGTCCGAAAAGGAGTAGGAAGAAGCAAAGCTTATTTAATCCTACCCCTTTCCCACTTCAGAGCCTTTACAAATATATACAGTCATTTACTGACCTTTTCATAGTAAAAAGACACCCGTGAATAGGCAATACAACAGTTTTGTAATATGTAATTAGTTAAGTCAGTCATTATAAACATACTGAGATGAATAACATCTTATTTTTAATAAAGTTGAAAGTATTTCTCATAGTTATTCTTCTTTGTACTTTGTAAGCACTTAATTTGAACAACCTCTTAAACTGGATCATATCAGTACAATGTTTAACTTCTTTACTTAATCCACTCCATAATTTAATTCCACATACTGATATGCTAAAGGTTCTAAGTGTTGTACGTGCATACAAATGTTTTAAATTAGATTTTCCTCTAAGGTTATATTTCTCTTCTTTAGCTGGGAAGAATTGTTGTACATTATTTGGTAGCAGGTTATAGTTTATAAGCATTGAAGTTCATTCCTGCATGGAGTTGTATTTTCTAACAGTTTGCGTCATTTAAAGGGGACCTGCACTTATTTATGGAATTTTGTCTAACATTCGCAATCCTTACGTAAGACAAGAACACATATGTTTTTCTTTTTTTTTAATGCTTTTTGACACGTAAATAAACAATAATAAAAATCAGTTTACAATGAAGCGAATGGGAGTAGCTCTATTCCGCAAATAAAGCGCTCCAAAAACCTCCATCAACATTTTATATACAGTGTATATATATATATGTGTGTATATATATATATATATATATATATATATATATACAGCGTATATATATATATATATATATATATATATATATATATATATATACAGCGTATATATATATATATATATATATACGGTAGCGTATATATGTATACATATATATATATATATATATATATATATATATATATACAGCGTATATATGTATACATATATATTTATATATATATTTAGGCATAAGGCGGCGTAATCATTTCACAGACGCATCACAACGAGAGTGGCCGTGCGCAACCCGAGGGTCCCTGGTTCAATCCCCACCTAGTACCAACCTCGTCATGTCCGTTGTGTCCTGAGCAAGACACTTCACCCTTGCTTCTGATGGGTGCTGGTTAGCGCCTTGCATGGCAGCTCCCTCCATCAGGGTATGTGAATGTGTGTGTGAATGGGTAAATGTGGAAGTAGTGTCAAAGCGCTTTGAGTACCTTGAAGGTAGAAAAGCGCTATACAAGTACAACCCATTTATCATTATTTATTTATTTATTTACTAATCATGCAAATGTCATGAGAGCCATCAAATACTATTTTAGGAGGATGATCTACAAGTTTTAGAAAGAAATCCAGCAAGCATGATGCAGCAGTATTGCTAAGTGCCAAACAAGAAATACAAACTACGAACTAGGGCTGATCTCGATTCATTTGAAATCGATCACGGTGATCAGCTGTAAGCATATTACCTTTTTCAAACATGGCGGAAACATCTATTAGAGGTGACCACAGTAGTAAACAGTAGGACGTAACAATGCTTGGTATAATCCCTCACAGCCTTTATTGACAGTGATCCCGTGTGTGTCTGTGAATGTCTGTCTGTGTGTTTGTTTACGTTTGTGCAGTGATCCCGTGTGTGTCTGTGAATGTCTGTGTGTTTGTTTACGTTTGTGTGTGAAAGTGTGTCCCTGTCCTCGACCATCTCGTTCCACTGTCGCGCAACTCCGTCTCCTCACGACATAATGTTCAATCAGCGTTGTGCCTCGTCCCCTTACACAGCTATGAGTGCAGCCCAGAAGAACAAAACAAAGAAATACGACTAACACTAGCATAGAAGTTGAAGTTGAACTGTAGCTGCATTGTTAGCCACCTCATACTTTCTGTATATTACAAATTACAGGCCTCGAATTTTAACTTTTTAAGATCAAGGCAAGTGTTGCCTTAAAGGTGCATAAAAACCAAGACAAACAGGCTAAAGAACAGCTTCTTCCCCAGGGCCAGAACCACCCTGAACGGACTGCCCCATTGTCCCTCATAACTGCCTTCTCTTCGGTGCAATAACCCATTCCACCAACCACCCTGTTTTTTTCATGTGTATATTCATTTCACCCACTGTATAGAGTGTACAGGGTCACATTTGTGGGCCACACCTTTCTTTGGACTTCTATATTTTTTATATTTTTATATATTTACACATTGTTTTCTTGCATGCACACATCGCACTGTATGGAATGGCTTCAATCTCGTTACCCTGCGTAATGACAATAAAGCTGATTCTGATTCTGATTCTAAAGGAGTGCTCAAATTTTAGGGCACCAAGGCAAGTTAGAAGGGCACCAAGGCAAACATTATTTTCTTTCCAGGCAGGGGCTCCAAAGCATGCAAGCATACATATCCAGTTTTTTTTATTCATTATTAATATAACCTTGTCAGCTTTTTGTCATTTCATGATGCCTTTATCTCTATTTTTACCTTTTGATAGAAGGAAGTATTTTTTTTAAAGTTATGTACATGTAGATGCTGTATCGGGACTGATTCATTAAGAGTTTGAGCAGAAATATGTCATATAGGAATTAACTATACACAATAAAACATTAACAAAATGATGTGTCATATGGTTTTTAAAGTAATACCTTTGTGACATTAAAAAACACAAGTAATGTAAAAAAACAAAACATGGCGTTTACTTTTTGATATCAAAATAAAACAAAGCAGTTTGGCTAATGAAGATAAAGTCTAATAAACAATATGTTTTCTTCTCCAACGCCCCCTTGTGGTTCAGTACAACAGTTTGGTCAACAACAACAAAAAATAGGAGTGACAGCGTGTTTCCTCACCTCATTAACTCTCAGTCACTGCAGCTGATGGACGCTGTATTGTCAAAATGAAAGCAACATCGTATAGTTTTTCTCCTTCGCTGTATACTTTGTGTGGGGACAAGTGTCTTCAATATTGTCCACACCTGTCTCCATCTAAACACGAAAGTGCGCTTTTAAACTCACGGCAGGAAGTGAGGGAAAATGACTGTAGCGTCCCGGAACAGTTGGTTTTCTGTTGTACTTATGTTCTATTGCGGTGCATATATTCTCCCGAAATTTAACTGGCATTGTTGTTTAGTGTGGTCCCACTATATGGCACATGTTTATGACAGTGTTGGCGCTGATTATACGGCCACCCTTAGAGTGACATGTAGGCTTGTTGACTAAGTATACTCCGAGGGGGTACCTCTGGAGCAAGGTTAACGTCGTTGGTCTGCCATGGTTAATAGGTTAAACCAGTGGTTCTCAAACTTTTTTTGTCAAACCCCACTTTGGACAAGGGGGCGTTTTCAAGCCTCACCTGCCCCCATTGCCCCAACAGAACGCTAATGCCAAGCTTAACATTTTCAAATTTATTGAACATCAAGTTGTATACATTCAAACTCAATAACATAAAATAACATCAAGTTCAATAATAAATAAAATAACTGTGCAGCTGTGGTATAACTTGCATCAATTTCGATAATAAATAAAATAACTTGCATCAAGTTCAATAATAAATAAAACAAAAGTGTTATAACTTGCATCAAGTTCAATAAAAAATCAAAAGAAGTGTTATAACTTGCATCAAGTTCAATAATAAATCAAATAAAAGTGTTATAACTTGCATCAAGTTCAATAATAAATCAAATAAAAGTGTTATAACTTGCATCAAGTTCAATAATAAATCAAATAAAAGTGCCATTTTGCAATCTTTGCAAAAAAAAAGGAGGAGCTATGCATTTGGCAAGACAGGGCAAGTGAACATGAGTTTACAGTACTCCAGCATTAGTGGCTGCAATGAGCCTGTTTTGCACTGCACAGCTTTTCAAATCGGGGTTGCAGGCTTGACACTGCCACTCGGCGCGCCCCACACTTTGAGAAACGCTGGGTTAAACGATGTTAGTGTGCATGTGCCTGAGTTGGTGTTGCTTAAAATGCATTAATAAATGATGGAGTATCGGTAGTTTTCAAAGTAGATGGCATGACTAAAGATTTGGAATTTTATCACAAATTATCATTATGTCGTGGACAATTACATGCCTTGTCCATTAACAAGTAAAAAGTCGAGGGTGGTCACGGCAAGTTGTCGCCGCAAATGTTGGTCAATTTTTTAGGGCATTCAACAAATGAGAGGACGGTTGCGGCAATTGCCGCGGTTGCCGTGGTTAAATTCGAGCCCTGAAATTAGAATGCATAAAAATACATAGGGACTGTAAATATTGGGCTAAATTACAAAACAATTGCAATTCCCCTTTAAATCGTAAAACATATAAAATGTAATGTAAAAATGTGTATTTTGCCACTGTTTAGTTCCCCAGAGTCACTTTAGCTTGCTTATAGGGAGTTGCTCTTTGTGTTGCCCAGTGTGTGTTTGTTGTGCTGTAATTTCTTTGTTTGCACCGTTATTGTAGTTGGTGTCTAGTGGAATCCATCATGTTTTTTAAATTCTGAAATTAGTAGAGGGCCACAAATAATAGTCCTGTGTCACCCAGAAAATAGTAAGACAATGGCATTATTGTGTAGAAGTATTTTTCAGCCTTTAATTAGATTTGAGCAACAATTTTTTGGACTCAAAATCTGCGAGGGTTATTATTAATTTTAGACTTGACTTCGGTGCTTTTAGACAATCCAATGACGACACACATGAACCGTACTCGGCTGAAATCAATTTCACTAATTGTGACACTGCTTTGTTGGATCTCTTCTGAATTGGGCAAGTCACTTAAAATTAATGCAACCATATTTTACATTATATCAGGGGTGCCCATTACGTAGATCGCAAGCTACTGGTCGATGGCGGAGGGTGTGTCAGTCGATCGCCAGCCTGGCATTAAAAATAATACACCTAAAAATGAGCGATCATCAATCTTCACTAAGACGTCACATTTGTCACTTGATTGACATTCACGGCACCCAAGGGTCTTGTGAGATGACGCTGGCTGCTGCCAGATCATTATTGATAAAAAATGACCGACAGAAAGGCGAGAAACACTTTTTATTTCAACAAAACTCTAAAGACCGACTGCACAGTTCCTATCTTCACAATAAAAGTGCTGCTTCATCCTGCTAGCAAGCTACGGAGTTTGCCGCCAATGTATTTCTTGTAAAGTGTATAAAAAGGAGTATGGAAGCTGGACAAATAAGATGGCAAAAAGCAAGCACTTTCATGTGGTATTGGACAGAAAGGAGGACTTTTTTTCTCCTCCATTTGAAAATGTGGAGGTTATCATCACTGCTGTCTGATTCCAATCAATGCAAGTCATCACAATCATACCAATTTATATTCTTGTCTTCATGAAAGAAAGGAATGTTAAACATGCTTGTATTATCATTAAACACCTTTTACTTGTTAACAAAAACCTCTCTTTCATAAATAAATAAATATAAATGCTATATATGAATGAGGTAGATCCCCTCCACTTGGCCAATTGAAAAGTAGCTCGCCTGCAGAAAATGTGTGGGCACCCCTGCATTATATAGTTTTAATATACAGTATTAACACACAGATTTGTTTTCTCTTTGACATTAAAAGAGCGTTTTTGTAAATTATTGTCAAAAAGCTTAATTAAATTGACAATAGTTTGATTTATTAAAAATATTTTTATTGGCTTTGTATGTCGACTTCAGTGGGCACTTTTTAGTACTACGAAAGAAAGGTGGACAGTGACTTAAGTTGGTCGACATAAGTAGGACTAAACTGAGCAGTTTATAATTGTAAATATTCAATTTATGGTAGAGAAGCTTGAAATTTGATGTTAACCATTTGACCTTGGAGATAGCGTATGGTTCTTGTTTTGATACTTAATATCTAGGGGTGTAACGGTACACAAAATTTCTGTTCAGTACGTACCTCGGTTTAGAGGTCACGGTTCGGTTAATTTTCGGTACAGTAAGAAAACAACAAAATATAAATTTTGGGGTTATTTATTTACCAAATTTGCAAAATCTTTTTCTTAGTGGAATATTTGATGTGAAGTAATGGGAACCTTGGATAGGTCAATAATTCATAATAACATTGATTTTGATTCAATATTATATTTTGAGCAATGACAGTTTGAAAGAAAAAAAAACAGCTTTGTTTTATTAGTCAACATTGCAACTTTTTCTAAATTACGTTTAACCTTCAAGCTTTTTTATTTCACTTTTGCTATGTTTTTGTTTATTTTAATAGTATTTTTAGAATGTGCCGTGGGCCTTTTAAAACATTAACTGTGGGCTGCAAATGGCCTCCGGGGCACACTTTTGACACCCCTGCTATAGATAATAAAAAATTAAATGTGACAAATCTATGGATAAAAAGCAGAGCCTGGCGACGCATGCGCGTTTATCATAACTCTCTCTCTCTCTCTCTGTCTCTGCCCCTCGCTCACCAATGCTGCTGCGCACAATTTGTTTTGTTTTTAACCCCTTCTTAACCCTGAACGTACATTGAAAATACAAGTAAACCCCAACTCAAAATGCCGGTCATTTGAGGCATTTAAGAAACTCCGCTCTGACAGCTCCGCAAAAGAGGACATGTCCGGTGAAAAGAGGACGTATGGTCAGTCAGGTGTGCATTGTTTACACAACGTGCGTGTCACGCTACTTAATATGTCCGTGTGGAAACTCGTTCGGTACACCTCCGAACCGAACCGGAACCCCCGTACCGAAACGGTTCGATACAAATGCACGTACCGTTACACCCCTATTAATATCACATGAACTGAGAGTAATGGTGATTCTCCTGGATTAACATGATCAGTGTGGTCTGATCCGGGTTTCTTTCCTCACACAGACATTCCCGCAGTAATTCCTGGTTCCTGAGACACCACTTTGCCATCATGATGAGTCTCTACCTTCTGCTGCTCATATTCATTGGCACCTTCAACTCCAACGCCTTCATATCCTTTTGGAACCGACAATTCAGATGACAAAACAAAAAAAAAACTGATTGACTCGAGTCTTTAT
>NC_084557.2:8350000-8440000 GCF_033978685.3 Nerophis lumbriciformis | reverse complement strand
GGCGTCTTTCTTGGTCTCATCACAATTAAAGACTTGCGGTGGAACAAAACCCCCTTCGATGTTAAAACCCTCAAACTGAAGGTGCTGCAAGCCGTTGTCTAACTAGCTGAAAAACTAGCTCAACGCGGTTGCCTGGCAACCCGCAGCTATACAGCGAGACTGTGTGAGTTTGGACACATTGAAAGTGTTGCTGCTCACACAGTGATGTCTAAGACAGGCTGACACAGCAAGGAAATAAACACGTCAGAGGTGCTACTCGCCTTTAAGGCTTTTCGAAATGGCCGCACCTGTGTGTACAGGATGTAAACAGGAAGTGATGTCATCAAAATGGCAGCCCCGATGGCTTACAAGCAGCATACAAAAATTAAACGTTTGTACGCTGAGACATGGTTCCCATTCAGAGGCATATTTGGCGCCATGTAAACGTTCATAAACCGAAAAGGAGGCAAATGGAGGTGTTGGTAGATCAAGGTTCCACTGGAGTCATGTTTGAATCATCTTGCCAACCCAATATCGTGTATCGTCTCGTCATGTGACCTGCGGTCACACCCCTCAGTCACCACACGTGTTTTTGTGTGTCCTTTGTTGACATGTCGCCACTGAAGGTGAAAAGGAAAAACTTGCGGCCCAAGTTGACTAAAGCAAAGTTGAGAATAATCAAAGTTGAGAATATTGACTGCACAGTTAGTTGCATTATTGTCTTCATGAGCACACCTATTACCAGTTTCACAATCAATGTATGCATGAAGTCTTAATACTTTCTTTTTACTTTGTATTATTTACAAGTCGGCTTCTACTGTACGACACGTAAGAATGTTCAACTGTCTCGTTCAGCAATAAATGTTTTATGTCGACGCATCGACTCCAGAACTGGTTATTCCATTTCCCTCTTGTATTAAATGACGCCCTGTGCGACACCCCCATTTTGACTGGTGCAAAGCAGGATATGATGCTTGGTGTCAGAACACAAAGTTAGGACTGGATCCATGCTGTACATTAATGTTGCACTCTCAGAACACAAAGTTAGGACTGGATCCATGCTGTACATTAATGTTGCACTCTCAGAACACAAAGTTAGGACTGGATCCATGCTGTACATTAATGCTGCACTCTCACTCTAATGGCGCTCGCTACCTGCAAACGTCGCCTTCAGGTTGCATGTGTACAATACCGCAGGTGTTCTCCCCTTTTTGCAGTTCGATGTTTTAATTCAAACACATTTGTATGCATGAACATTGAATGTAACTAAAGAAAGAATGGCTGGAAATAGGAATTTAGCATTAAATACCGTCATGTATGATTGCGCTGGAATGCCTGATTAAAAATACAGTACTTTAATTAAAGGGGACTTATTATCCCAAACCAACTTTTCTTACCTTTTTTGTGTATCTGGGATTATGCACAAGTCCTGAAAATGTAAACTCAAACCATGGATGCATACTTCCTCCAAACGAGCAGATATCTCCATATATGGTAATGTCTCCATATATGGTAAGAGTTTCGCGTGAGTCCACTATTTTACTCCGCACTGTTGTCAATAAGTTCCTTTTTTCACTATCCCCTTGTTGTGGGGCAGACTGGCTCGTACATACGCATGCATCCTCCACTGTTGCCCTTCCTAATACAAAGTAGCGTATAGTTCTAACTATTATCTGTCAGTAGACTTGCTATGGAAGTGTTAAAAACTACAAAACAGCACCACCATGACATGTTTTGTCGGCCATAATTTGAATGTAGAATAAAATAATCATATGACGCCTTTAAAGAAGGTAACTTTTATGACATCTCACTTACAGTCCTTTGTTGTTGTTTATCAGCTGAAAAAGACATGAAGGATTGATTGGAATGATAACATTTAGTGCAGAAGACAATGACACAAAAAGCATAACCATTTTATGTACTTACAGGTAAGTCATTTGCACGTTACACCACTCTCAGTGCCTGGAGAGGCTTTGTGGTGCCTTCACTTCAGCAAGTAAATATCCTGCTCTGTTACACTAAGCCTCTGACTTGGACATTGTGGTACACTCCAGTCAACTGAAGTGTCCAAAAGTCTGGATTTTTTGTAAGTATCAAAAAGTCGGGATTTTTTTCTACTGGCTTACCTGCACTGGCTTCCTGTGCACTTAAGATGCGACTTTAAGGTTTTACTACTTACGTATAAAATACTACACGGTCTAGCTCCGTCCTATCTTGCCGATTGTATTGTACCATATGTCCCGGCAAGAAATCTGCATTCAAAGAACTCTGGCTTATTAGTGATTCCCAGAGCCCAAAAAAAGTCTGCGGGCTGTAGAGCGTTTTCTATTGGGGCTCCAGTACTATGGAATGCCCTCCCGGTAACAATTAGAGATGCTACCTCAGTAGAAGCATTTAAGTCCCATCTCAAAACTAATTTGTATACTCTAGCCTTTGAATAGCCCCCTCTTTTTTTAGACCAGTTGATCTGCCGTTTCTTTTCTTTTCTCCTCTGCTCCCCCCTACCCCTTGTGGAAGGGGAGACACACAGGTCCGGTGGCCATGGATGCGGTGCTGGCTGTCCGGGGTCGGGACCCGGGGTGGACCGCTCGCCTGTATATCGGTTGGGAACATCTCTGCGCTGCTGACCCGTCTCCGCTCAGGATGGTTTCCTGCTGACCCCACTGTGGACTGGACTCTTACTGTTATGCTGGATCCACTATGGACTGGACTCTCACAATATTATGTTAGACCCACTCGACATCCATTGCATTCGGTCTCCCTAGAGGGGGGGGTTACCCACATATGCGGTCCTCTCCAAGGTTTCTCATATGACATTCACATCGACGTCCCACTGGGGTGAGTTTTTCCTTGCCCCTCTCCAAGGTTTCTCATATGACATTCACATCGACGTCCCACTGGGGTGAGTTTTTCCTTGCCCTTATGTGGGCTCTGTACCGAGGATGTCGTTGTGGCTTGTGCAGCCCTTTGAGACACTTGTGATTTAGGGCTATATAAATAAACATTGATTGATTGATTGATAAATGTCAAAAAGTCTGGATTTTTTCAAAGTATCAAAAAGTCGGGATTTTTTTCTAAATGTCAAAAAGTCAGGGTTTTTCTGTTTAAAAATCGGGATTTTTTTCTAATTGTCAAAAAGTCTGGATTTTTTTCTAAGGGTCAAAAAGTCGGGATTTTTTTCTAGGAGTCAAAAAGTCAGGATTTTTTTTTAAGTGTCTAAAAGTCGGGATTTTTTTCTAAGTGTCAAAAAGTGGATTTTTTTCTAAATGTTTAAAAATCGGGATTTTTTTCTATGTGTCAAAAAGTCTGTTTATTTTCTAAGGGTCAAAAAGTCGGGATTTTTTTCTAAGTGTCTAAAAATCGGGATTTTTTTCTAAGTGTCAAAAAGTCGGGATTTTTTTTAAGTGTCTAAAAGTCAGGATTTTTTTCTAAATGTTTAAAAATCGGGATTTTTTCTAAGTGTCAAAAAGTCAGGATTTTTTTCTAAGTGTCAAAGTCAGGATTTTTTTTATAAATGTCTAAAAATCGGGATTTTTTTCTAAGTGTCAAAATGTCGGGATTTTTTTCTATGTGTCAAAAAGTCGGGATTTTTTTGTAAGTGTCAAAAAGTCGGGATTTTTT
Organism: Nerophis lumbriciformis; assembly: GCF_033978685.3. Taxonomy (NCBI): domain Eukaryota; kingdom Metazoa; phylum Chordata; class Actinopteri; order Syngnathiformes; family Syngnathidae; genus Nerophis; species Nerophis lumbriciformis. The sequence continues at coordinate 8,436,400 of NC_084557.2, read as the reverse complement.
ATAAGTGTCAAAAAGTCAGGATTTTTTATAAGTGTCAAAAAGTCGGGATTTTGTGGCCCCTGAAAACGTGGAAATGTGTAAATAAAGTACCTTATCTGTTCTTAATAAATGTATTACAAAAATAAATGTATTGTGTACAATTACATATATTTACACTTTAATCATCTCTAATGATAAAACAAAATACTATATCATCATACATTTCAAAACAATGTTCAAATTAATATAAATAAATATCTGCTTGACTTATGATTTCAAAGCAAGTAATACAACAAACTGTTCATGTAAACATTTTACAGTAAAATCCACTTTCAATATAGAGTAGTAATACACTATAAAACACAACCATAGGTTTTACAGTATAAAAAACTTGCATGAATTTTGATGTAAAATAAAACTGGTACCGTTTTTCCATTCCATTTAATTTAATTCCATGTATTTTATTTTAATTCCATGTATTTTATTTTATTACACTAAAATTGTGAGCTGCCAGTTTTATACAGTACAATCTAAAGATTTGGTTTTGTACAGCGTATGTAAAAAAAGACAATTATACACGTTTTATATATACACATTTATATTCATACTGTTAAAAGGGGCCCTCTGAGGGCAACCATAACTGCCATGTGGCCCTCAATGAAAGTGAGTTTGACACGCCTGCCCTCGGAAGTCTTCCCACATCCCCAAATCATGCATGCTAGGTTACTAGGAGACTAAATTGTCCATGAACAAACTGCAAGTAGTTGCTTGGATTGGCAGGGTAGGATCATCTTAAGTCACGTCAGAGAAAACTATAGAACATGGATGAACTTTAAGGTCCAATTCTAAATCTGGCTCCGGAATATCAGTTTGATGCAGAAAAAGCAGACTAAGAGTCCTATAAAAATGTATTTATTTTCAAGGAAACCACTGAATAACACTGAATTACAACAGGATTGATCATTCAATAGTCCATAAAACTTGTAAATCATAAAAGATCCCACATATGCGACATGGAACCCAAAGCAAATGTCGGTGCTACGCGCTCTTTTTTTTAATTTCCTGCTCAAACTTGAGGCGACTGTAGAAAAGTGACAGACATGATCTTACAAAAGGGCAGATGTCAGAGTGCAAGATGGTTGCAAATACAAATCTCCAAAATGATCACTTGGCCATCATGGCTTTGTATTCACTTAAGTCTATTCTAGTTTACATGACATGTTCTTTTACACTTTGTCCTCTTTTTTTTTTAACGCCACCTTGTACAGACACTTGCTTGGAACGGAGGAAAGCATCACAGCAGGAAAGCAAACAAAACACACCAACATATTTCTTTAAAAAAAAACAAAAAAAACCCAGATTCCATACTAAAATCCAAAAATAAAAAGGACTTAAAAACGGTAAAAAGGAAAGAACAATCTGTACATATATTTACAAGAAAAGAGCCACAAATAAGTATAATACAGGTTTGACTGGCCATCCTGGGACCTGGTCCACAGAATCACATTCAGTTTGTTGATCAAGTGGCAGACAAAACATCTTCAATGAAGTCCTGCAGTTTCTGCATAAAAACATGTTTTCTTATTTTGTGTATTAAAAGTGTCATCCATTGAAGACATCCTTGTGTTTCCATGGCGATCTGCACGTGCTCAGTCTGATGGCAGGAGGTCGTGCAAACGAAAGCGGTCTCTGATGTGTGGCCTGACGTCTTCCTTCTGATAAACACAAGGACAACAAAAGTAAGTACGGTGGTACCTCGACTTGTACTTGGACATAGGAGCACTCAACTCATGGGTACCTCGACTTGTGAGTACACCTCCCATTCACAATCCAGCCTCAGTGGACATTTACCCATGAAACTATGGAGAAGCTGCCACTAGTGTGCCCGACTACTGGAGGTACTACTGTGTTTATAGTATTACTGCACTACTGAAGTACTACTGTGTTTATAGTATTACTGCACTACTGAAGTACTACTGTGTTTGTAGTATTACTGCACTACTGAAGTACTACTGTGTTTATAGTATTACTGCACTACTGAAGTACTACTGTGTTTATAGTATTATTGCACTACTGAAGTACTACTGTGTTTATAGTATTACTGCACTACTGAAGTACTACTGTGTTTTTAGTATTACTGCACTACTGAAGTACTACTGTGTTTATAGTATTACTGGGGTTTGTAGAAGAGTTTGAGGTATATTTGGAGACGTAATGTTTCCTAAAATGTAAAAACGCAAAACTTCTTTCAAACTTTAATCATGTTTTGGAGCATAAAGTAGAAATTTAAATATATTATTTAGTAAGTGTATTAGAAGTACTAACATGAGTCTCAAAATGAGACAGTTTATATATTCTTTTGAAGGAAGTAACCTCTGGATCGGCGTGGCTCAGATGGTAGAGTGGCTGACCACAAACTTGAGGGTTCCTGGTTCGTATCCAGCTTCTGCTATCCTAGTCACTGCCCTTGTGTCCTTGGGCAAGACACTTAGCCCACCTTGCTCCCAGTGCCACTCCCACTGGTGTAAATGTACATAGTGGGTTTCTCAATGTAAATACAAAAGCAGTGAAGTTGTCACGTTGTGTAAATGGTAAATAAAAAGAGAATACAATGATTGTCAATAAAAAAAATAAATGCAGACCCCCAGCCTGTGGCTCTCAGACCATTGGGGGTTTGAGGATCCCTGTACTATAGGAGATCGTAGAAAATGTAATTCTAACTATTAATTCTTTGGAGCATTTATGGTACATCATGAATATAAACACCTACCAGTTCCACCAGCTTCTCCAGGAAAGGAACGAGCTTGAGAAGCTCGCTGTCATTTCTATCAACAAACCAACTTTCGATTGGGATCCCATTGGAAAGCTGTTTAAAACAGAAAAGGTTCAAATTGAGACATACGCACACGCACGCACACAAATCATAACAACCATTTGTGAGTGGCACTTCTTACCTGATAGGCAAAGGCTTGTGGTGAGTTGTCGATTATTATCGTCTTGGAAAGATCTCGTCCCAAAATGTTGAGGTCTTTTATATAATTTCCTTGCACGCACACACAATGCTCACGAAAGAGACGGTGTCTACACAACACACAAGAACACATGTGGATTAAATGTAGGACACCATATGGAGTTTATTATCGGGGTAAGACTAGATCGGGGTGGGCAAAGCATGGCCAGTGGGTTCCATAGCACTGTTAAGTTAATGATTTATTAATTAATTGTTTAATACCTCACCATTGTTAATTGCTTTGTTGCTTTATTTAGCAAGTAATCATACTTCTCTAAACCCTTTTTCAAAAAATTGACTGAGACTTTAGACTTTTGGCATGTATATTTTTGGTGATATTGCATTATTTATATAAAGTATAAACCGTATTTTCCAGACCATAGGGCGCACCGGATTATAAGACACACTGCTGATGAATGGTCTATTTTCTATCTTTTTTCATATACAAGGCGCACCGGATTATAAGGCGCATTAAAGGAGTCATATTAATTTTTTTTTTCTAAATGTAAAACACTTCCTTGTGGTCTACATAACATGTAATGGTGGTTCTACGGTCAAAACGTTGCATAGATGATGTTTTACAGATCATCTTCAAGCCACTTTCTGACAGTCGCTTCAGGACGTGCCGTTTTGTGGGCGGTCTTATTTACGTGGCTCACCTTCGACAGCGTCTTCTCCTCGTCATCTTTGTTGTAGCGGTGTAGCGTGCAAGGACGGGAGTGGAAGAAGTGTCAAAAGACGGAGCTAACTGTTTTAATGACATTCAGACTTTACTTCAATCAATAACGGAGCAGCATCTCCTCATCCACCAGAAATGTGTCTCGTAAAAAAACGTCCAACTGGAACTCTCTAATAACTAAAGTTCCTTGGGTGAATAATGTAAACTCACTACACCGGTATGTTTTAGCACTTTCATGGTGAGTTTACTGACAGATATAAGCAAGAACTTTACACTACTTTATATTAAAAATGGCAACAGCGGAGGATTAATGTCCCATAAAAAGAAGATAGAGAAAAAGAAGAAGCTTTTGACTACGGCGTCGACTACAAAGTGGACGCGCGCAATTTTTCAGGACTTATGCAGATCCCAAATACAGATCAGCAGTTACCAGAAGGTAAGAAAAGTTGCTTTTGCATAATATTGCAAAACAAAACGCCAAATATGTCTTACTTTAAACACACACCATGATAATACTCATATGTTGATGCACAGTACAATCCATCAAGTGGTGTGGCTTCATAGCTTACCAAAGTCATACTAAAACATTTTGATACATTTTTGAGCACCGTGTGTAATGTTCTATATTTTCAAAGGAACATATAAAATGTTTGTTTACTTGAGACATATTGCAGTCTACACGTATCTCTTATGTGTGACTGCCATCTACTGGTCACACTTATCATTTCACCATGTACCAAATAAAATAGCTTCGAGGTTGGTAGGCAAACCCAGAATTATTCCGTACATTAGGCGCACCAGGGTAGAAGACGCACTGTCGAGTTTTGAAAAAAAAAAAGTTTTTTAAGTGCGCCTTATAGTCCGGAAAATACGGTACATATTTTTTTTCACTGAATAATTAGCTTGTAGTTTGCATTTTCTATGTTTATTTTTGAAAGTTATTAAAGCTGTTTACACAAAAGCCAAGTAATTTAGTTTTGCATTTGTAGGTGTCACAGTACTTTTGTACACATAAAAAAACAATTTTTATTTATTCAAAATACTTCACTGACCTGACTAATTGCTTCTTTGGATCCAAGATGTTTAGCAACTTGTCAGCATAGACTTTTTTTGACGCCGTGAAGAGGATAATCTGCAATATTAAAAAGGAATAAAATGTGGTTGTTAACCCAGTGCAGCTTGACATAACCGCGAGTCAACTTGCTTCGTGTAAAATAAGTTTTTACCTCATACATTTGAGACATGCGCTCGAGAAACTCTCGGAAAAAGGGTCTCAACCGCACATACACCTAAGAAAGAAAAGGTAGAAATATAAAGAAGAGCAACAAGGACTTACAAATATCCGTCGTACAGCTACTACCTGGTATATTACGTCCTGGAAGAGCACAGGGAACGTCAAAGCGGCATCTTCCAGCTCGTTCAAACTGCAATGGACCAGAGTTTCATCCTAAAAAAGGTAAAAATCACAGTGAAATACATTTCTACTCAACTCATATTCCAAGTGATCATTGACTGCTTACCAAATCTAGGACAAGAGAAAACTCTGGCGCGCTGCGGGTTTTCAAAGGTAAAGCTGGTTTGCGCGTCAGCTGCTCTTCTGTCAGAGGCGGCACATGCTTGATGAAGAAGTACCTTAAAGACAGTTTAAGAAACAGTATAAAGAACCGGTGTTCACAAGGTATGACAAAATATTATTACAGCACAGTGGCTGATATTACAAAATCCAAAACCAGTGAAGTTGGCACGTTGTGTAATTCGTAAATAAAAACAGAATACAATGATTTGCAAATCCTTTTCAACTTATATTCAAAGTGAATAGACTGCAAAGACAAGATATTTGATGGGTTTGTTTTTTTTTACAAATTATTAACTTAGAATTTGATGGCAGCAACACATTGCAAAAAAGCTGGCACAGGGGCATTTTTACCACTGTGTTACATGGCCTTTCCTTTTAACAACACTAAGTAAACGTTTGGGAACTGAGGAGACACATTTTTGAAGCTTTTCAGGTGGAATTATTTCCCATTCTTGCTTGATGTACAGCTTAAGTTGTGGTATTTTAGGCTTCATATTGCACCACACATTTTCAATGGGAGACAGGTCTGGACTACAGTCAGGCCAGTCTAGTACCCGCACTCTTTTACTATGAAGCCACGCTGTTGTAACACGTGGCTTGGCATTGTCTTGCTGAAATAAGCAGGGACATCCATGATAAAGTTGCTTGGATGGCAACATACAGTATGTTGCTCCAAAACCTGTATGGACCTTTCAGCATTAATGGTGCCTTCACAGATGTGTAAGTTACCCATGCCTTGGGCACTAATACACCCCCACATTGAACTTAGCGCCTGTAACAATCCGGATGGTTCTTTTCCTCTTTGTTTCGGAGGACACGACGTCCAGAGTTTCCAAAAACAATTTGAAATGTGGACTCGTCAGACCACAGAGCCCTTTTACACTTTGCATCACTCCATCTTAGATGAGCTCGGTCTCAGTGAAGCCGGCGGCGTTTCTTGGTGTTGTTGATAAATGGCTTTGGCTTTGCATAGTAGAGTTTTAACTTGCACTTACAGATGTAGCAACAAACTGTAGTTACTGACAGTGGTTTTCTGAAGTGTTCCTGAGCCCATGTGGTGATATCCTTTACACACTGATGTCGCTTTTTGATGCAGTACCACCTGAGGGATCGAAGGTCCGTAATATCGCTTACGTGCAGTGATTTCTCCAGATTCTCTGAACCTTTGATGATATTACAGACCGTAGATGGTGAAATCCCTAAAATATTTCCAATAGCTGGTTGAGAAATGTTCTTAAACTGTTGGACAATTTGCTCGCGCATTTGTTCACAAAGGGGTGACCCTCGCCCCATCCTTGTTTGTGAATGACTGAGCATTTCATGGAAGCTTCTTTTATACCCAATCATGGCACCCACCTTTTCTCAATTAGCCTGTTCACCTGTGGGATGTTCCAAATAAGTCTTTGATGAGCATTCCTCAACTTTCTCAGTCTTTTTTGAAACATGTGAACAACGTGCCAACTTCACTGGTTTTGGGTTTTGTAAAACGTTGGAAGGTTCGGAATTTATTTTACAGGGCTTTGATGGCTAGAATGGTGACTCTCATTAGCTGCATCTTCCAAGTGTTTTATCATATTTAAAATACCCCGTATTTTCCGCACCATAAGGCGCCCTGGGTTATAAGCCGCGCCTTCAATGAACGGCATATTTCAAAACTTTGTCCACCTATAAGCCGCCCCGTGTTGTAAGCCGCATCTAACTGCGCTAAAGGAATGTCAAAAAAACAGTCAGATAGGTCAGTCAAACTTTAATAATATATTAAAAACCAGCGTTCTAACAACTCTGTTCACTCCCAAAATGTACGCAAATGTGCAATCACAAACATAGTAAAATTCAAAATAGTGCAGAGCAATAGCAACATAATGTTGCTCGAACGTTAATGTCACAACACACAAAATAAACATAACGCTCACTTTCTGAAGTTATTCTTCATTCATAAATCCCTCGAATTATTCTCTTTCGGTGTCCGAATTGAAAAGTTGGGCGAATGTGGGATCCAAAATGGCCGGCTCCGTCTCGTCGAAGTAATCGGAGTCAGTGTCGCTGTTGTCCAGCAGTTCTGTGAATCCTGCCTTCCGGAAAGCTCGGACCACAGTTGTGACCGAAATATCTGCCCAGGCATTTACGATCCACTGGCAGATGTTGGCGTATGTCGTCCGGCGCTGTCTCCCTGTCTTAGTGAAGGTGTGTTCGCCTTCTGTCATCCACTGTTCCCACGCAGTTAGCAGTCTAGCTTCGAATGCCCTGTTGACACCAATATCTAGCGGCTGGAGGTCTTTTGTCAATCCACCCGGAATGACGGCGAGTATTGAATTAAGCGCGTAAGCGTGTCTCTTAATGTGATGTTACGAGCTAGCAAATATAACAACTACACTACCCAGCATGCAACGATAGTGACGAGCATGCGCGGTAGCCCTGAGAAGCGTTGTTGTATGCTGGCAGTTAGAATGTGGTTATGAGCACGCTGTGAGTAAACGTTGAGAACTCAGTTAACACGCCTCGTCTGCATTATTTATAATTAGACAGACAACACACTTAATAGGAGCCATTTTGGGGTCTTTACATAAACACACAAATGGAAATGAAACGTCACATATCCTCGCATGCACCGCGCGCTTCTTCTTCTTCTACGGGGAAAAAAGATGGCGGCTGTTTACCGTAGTTGCGAGACCGAAACTTTATGAAAATTAATATTAATATTAACCCATATATGAGGCGCACCGGATTATAAGGCGCACTGTCAGCTTTTGAGAAAATTTGTGGTTTTTAGGTGCGCCTTATAGTGCGGAAAATACGGTAACTTAAAACATTTTTTAAAAAGTTGATTAGTCTCTCAATGATTTTGAATGATAGGCAAAATTAAAATAAAAAAAAAGTGCAGTTTCCCATTAAGACCTCACATTGGCTTTGTAAGGTCACATTAGGACTTTAGTAGAAACCCTGGAACCGATAAGGAACTGGATCGTTACACAGCATAGAAAAGCGGAAACGAATCTGGAAAAAACGTATCAATTCCCTTCCTAAACATCTTTTTAAAGTCTGTCATGATGGCGACTTTCTCACACCTAAACCGCCTCAACACTCCAAGCGAGTTATTCTTCCAGTCTGGACCAGCGAACAATACATTGTTAAGGGAGATGCCTTCATGTGAAGCACTGGAGTCAAACACACCACTCGGATGGTCAGGCATGTGTGGATGATAGAAACCGAAACTGCGAAGGTACAAGCGTTCCTCTCCAGCATGCAGCAGTGGAGATAATTCAGCATGATCCATGATTTTTTGCACATAAGCCAGAAAATTACATTTCATGAGAGGTTTTGTTCTAAGAGTGCGGCAAAGTCTGTTTAAGCGGGACAAAGCTAGTCCTCTGTTGTTGGAAAGGTGCTGCCCTTTGTGTCTAAAAGGATACTCAACTGTTAGCGTCGTTCATGAACATCTCTCTGTCCATCAACTGAAGGAGGTTTCTGTCCTCAATGGATGGTGCAACTTTGTTGTCCTGTTCTTTAAAAAAAATATTGCATCTTGCAAAAAATAAGCTAAATTCAGACTATAGCATCGCTTACATGTGGAGACGCTAATCGCTCTCCTACATTAGGTTCTGAGTTTTTGTAGGATTAGGATAGGATCTACTTACGGGTCAAACACCTCCCAGTCATCCTCATATGACGGCTCTGCAGGGGCGGAGGGTAAAGTGTGTGGATAGCTGCCAACTGGCAAACAACCAGGAGCTGTTGGAGAAAGAAAGAGGGGAAATAGTTATTCAGGTGTGCAATTTTTCAAGCCGAGTGAAATTCAAAGGAAGATGTAGCGACTATGCTGTCCTGAAGTCATGGGTTTGAAAGACGTTCTTAAACAATTGCTTATTTACTTTTGGGCGAAAAAGTTTAAGAGCTTTTTCGAAATGTATCTAAAATAAAAAATAAAGAAATCACATGTCATTAAGTATTTACAGTTTTGCTCAATAGAAGGGTTGCATATGACTTCACATCTGTTTTTCTTTTTTGCGGCTTAATTCACATGATGATCAAGTTCGAGAGCGCTCTGGAGCAGGTTTTCATCCAGGATGTCTCTGTACTTTGCTGCCTTCATCTTTCACTCTATCCTGACTAGTTTACCAGCTCCTGCCGCTGAAAAACATCCCCACAGCATGATGCTGCCACCACCATGCTTCACTGTGGGGATGGTATTGGCCTGGTGATAAGCAGTGCCTGGTTTCCTCCAAACATGACACCTGGCATTCACACCAAAGACTTCTATCTTTGTCTCATCAAACCAGAGAATTTATTTTCTCATGGTCTGAGAGTCTTTCAGGTGCAATTTGGCAAACTTTTACAAATGAATGGCTTCCATCTGGCCACTATACCATACAGGCCTGATTAGTGGATTTCTGCAGAGATGTTTGTCCTTCTGGAAGGTTCTTCTCTCTCCACAGAAGAATGCTGTAGCTCTGACAGAGTGACCATTGGGTTCTTGATCACCTCCCTGACTCGGGCCCTTCTTCCCAATCCCTCAGTTTAGACGGCCAGTCAGCTCTAGAGCGAGTGAGTCCTGGCGGTTCAAAACTTATTCCATTTACGGAAGATGGAGGCCACTGTGCTCATTGGGATCTTCAAGGGAGCAGATATTTTACTGTACCCATCCCCAGATTTGTGCCTCAAGTCAATCCTGTCTCGGAGGTCGACATACCATTCTTTCGACTTAATTCTTGGCTTGTGCTAGGCCATATATATATATATATATATATATATATATATATATATATATATACACACACACACATATACACACACACACATATAATCTGCAGAGACTGCTCCCACCTCCATCAAGGACTGTTTTCACTGCTAGACTCTAGAAAGAGGTTCTGCAGCCTCCATAGCAGAACCTCCAGGTTCTGTAACAGCTTCTTCCCTCAGGCCGTAAGACTCTTGAACGCATCAAAATAATCCCCTCAATTCCTCCCAAAAATGGATTAAGTTGCTGGAATATAAAGACAATATAACATGCATCCATAAACGTGGATGCATATGCAAAAGTGCAATATATTCATCTGTATAGTAATCCATTTATTTATATCTGCACCTTATTGCTCTTTTATCCTGCACTACGAGCTAATGCAACGAAATTTCGTTCTTATTTGTACTGTAAAGTTCAAATTTGAATGACAATAAAATGAAGTCTAAGTCTCTAAGTATATATATATATATATATATATATATATATATATATATATATATATATATATATATATATATATATATATATATATATATATGACCATATTTATTAGCACATAATTGTTTGTTTGGATAGGGAGGCGAAGGCCATTGCGGTTATTTTTTCAATGTATAGTTACCTCCTGGCAGCTGCGACTGCAATTTTAACTGTGCAAAAAGAAGTTGAAGCACAACAATCTTAAATACTCAAAAGTTTAAAACAGTTTTCAGTAAAGGAGTAAATTTAAAAGTACATAGATTAGCCATTTCTATCATGGTGTCTAATAAGTATCATAGGTATAGGTTCACTACTTAAATTTTGGTATTGTGACAACCCTACTAAGAATTCCCATCCGTTTAAAGCTTACTGAGCAGTAAAAGCAGGACAATCTGAGGGTCTAGGAAGAGTCAGAGCTGGTGTTTACCTGTTAATGAGGGCATGTCAGTTTCAGTCACAATCTCGGCGTCCTCTATGGTGGAGTCTGAAGTCATCTGCAGTCTCTGCGGAAACATGGGGGCACCGTGACAAGCGGTGATGCCCTCGGAGGATGTGAGCGTGCTGCTTGGCATTTCCTCTGCCTGCTCGATGTCTAGTTGCTTCATGATCTCCTCTGCCTCAATCGCTTGGCCAGGAGAGTCCGAACCCGGAGTGGCTGAAACGAGGGGCACAAAATCAACATAGGAATCCATAATAATGCATGTTAACAATTATAATGTATTTTGCTGGTCATCTTAATATACTTTTTTTCATGCAAAATAACAAACAGAAAACTTCTGAAGTAGCCTTTCCTACAATTAAAGAAAATAAAGAGTTCAACTTGAAAAATGCAGTTTTCCATACATGAATTTATTTATTTGTAGCAGGTTGCAACTAATCAATTTGGAGCGCCACAAATAGATGACCTGCGCTCAACAACACATTAGAATTAGGGATTGGTATCAAAACCAAGCTCCCTAATGGCACCAATGCCAATGTAAACCGTAGTAACCAGACCAAAGAAGAGAAGTAGCTATCGGTAGGCAAACATTTTTGGCCACCGATCCGATTTCAAGTCCTGAATAGATTTTTTTGATGAGAGATTATAGAAGTAAAAACGTTTTATAGTAACTTGGCTTAAAACTATAGTAACGTAACCTAAGTAAACAAAATAACAATTTTTTATTAGGATGATCTTATTAAACCTAGAATTTGCTAGTATTCAGATAATAAACAAAATAATGCAATAAATTGTGGTACTGAATGCCATTTACAAACTTTTAAAACAAAATGAAGTGGCTAGGGCCACTAACTAAATTAAAACTACTATTGGCTCCCATTTAAATCATTTAAGTTTCGCCATGGAAGCCTTATTGTTTATTAACAATAACAAAAAAGACCCCAAAAATGATGTTGTAGTAAGAACAGGAAAAACTAAAATTTCAATTTAATCACTGATACTATAATAGTAGTAGTTGTTGGCGGCTGCTTACCGTAGAAGAAGAAGTGCTTCTTCTACGGTAAGCAGCCGCCAACTTCATTTTCCCTCGTAAAAGAAGAAGCGCCTCTTCTTCTACGGGGGAAAATGAAGTTGGCGGCTGCTTACCATAGTTGCGAGACCTAAACTTTATGTAAAGACCCAAAAATGGCTCCTATTAAGAGACACGCTTACGACGCAGAGTTTAAACTCAAGGCGATCAGTCACGCAGTAGAACACGAATATGGAGCAGCAGCGAGAGAATTTAACATTAACGAATCAATTGTGCGGAAGTGGAGGAAGCAACATGATGACCTGCGCCAAGTAAAGAAGACTAAAAGGAGTTCCCGAGGGAACAAAGCGAGATGGCTACAGTTGGAGGACCTACTGGAACAGTGAGTTGTTGAACAGAGAGCAGCAAGTAGAAGTGTCAGTACAATCACTATTTGTTTTGTTGACATTCCCTTTAACTCAGCTCCATCTAATGGATGCATAACGTAACCCCAGCCTCTATTGTAGCGTCTAATCTATGCGCCTTATAATGCGGTGCGCCTTATATATGAACAAAGTTTTAAAATAGGCCATTCATTGAAGGTGCGCCTTATAGTGCGGAAAATACGGTACTCTATTCTGCCTATAAAAGCCCTTAAAAAACACCTCCATTAATGTGATGATATACAAGCTGTGAGTATATATGTAATGAAGTTAAAGGCACATTTATAATATTTAATATTTACGTATATTGCTCATTTTAAGCATTCAAAAACGCATCACGATGTCCAGGGTTTCTCCTTGATGTAATTATTAATATTATTACCACCACACTTACAAAATAAGTTGTTTTTTTACTTGAAAAAATGTTAAGTAATATATTGTAGCCCCCAGGAGAAATTACACAACATCCAAAGCTATTTGTAACTTTTATTACCAATCTTATAAAAAACTGCCCAATTCCAACAGGTTTTACCTCCCGTGTCCACACTTTTGTCTACGTTTGTCCGCGCTTCCCCACCAGACACACAACAATACTACAATATATTCTCAGCCAATCACCTTTCAGGTACGGATGGTGTGTCTGCAAACATGGAAAAAACTGACATTGAATCCAAACCACACAGACATTAAACATCACCAGCAAATTGTTACAGTTTGAATGGATATACATATAGCCTATTACCGGTATTTGCGCACTATTGACAAGTAACGAAAACTAGACCACCCAAAAAAGACTGATTACCGAAAACAGTGCTGATTTGTTGCTAGTAGTTTTTAAATTAAAAAAAGTCATTAGAAGTCTCTAGAGTTGCAAATTTAGAGACTTTGTCACTATGTTAAGTGAATATGCAAACCCGGTGAAATTGACCTTTTATAAAAAATAAAAATAAAAGAACTAGTTTGCTTTTTGTAAACAAATGGACAATCAAGATAGTAGCAATAACAACACAACAAAATTAAAGCTATCTAGCGTCCTAAAAAAAAAAGTGTTTAGAAAGCAGTACACAGGTATATAGACAAAGTTTAGCTGGCGGACTTTGGCTAAAAAGATAATTAAAGCCATTTTTCACACAATGCTCTCTGCTAGCTATCAAGCTAACTATCTTACTGAGGGGAGTCAGAGACCGCAATCTTTAGATGGCCGACATGTCTCTGTTTTAAATGCTCCCGCATTACACTTATTCTGCAATGAAAAGCAAGGTCTGCTTTGCAAACTGAGCAAGTTATTTACTTTTACATGTTTAGTTTTCACTTGTGGGGTTTTTGCAGTGGCCGTAGTCATTTTTTTCTCTTGCTTTTGCTCGGCGGTCACCGACTGTGGCAACATGCGCATATTATTTTTGGTCCAGAAAAACACAAGCAATGACGTCACAGACTATTATCGACTAATTTGACTAAGGATTTCCGACGGTAACGGAAACGAATTGTTGCATCCTACTCATTATTGTTTTTAAACATGGGTTGTTGTTCACAATATATCATTTTTATGGAACCCTCCACGGCCCACTCTAGTGCTGGACAATTAATCAAATTTTAATTTTGATTATGGCTTCTCACGATTATGAAAACATAATAATATATATATATATATATATATATATATAAAAATAAAAAAAAAGATTAATAGGCTGCGCAACATGCATGCAAATTCCGGAACTTATGACGGTGAAACAGTGACGTCATAGTGAAGGTTGATATTCAGTCATTATTAGGCTTATTTTTTTTTTATGCTTGGCGATCGACTGACAAACCTTACGCGATCAATAGAATGGCCACCCCTGCTCTAGAGCCTGTATCAATCTCTGCTGTAGAGCCTGTGCAGGTGTACCTTACGTTGTGACCGGGTGAATCTATATAATGTTTATGAAGTTTATTTTCAAATGTGTCAAGAAAAAAATAGCGGTGACGGCTTCAAGATATTCACTTAATTTTCAAAACATAAAAAGAGATACTTTTGTAAAGGATTTGAAATCTTGGAACAAAATCTAATTTTTTGTGAAAATTATTATTTTTAGGCCATATCGCCCAGGCCTAGTGAACACACTGCAGGACTGCTTGCATCAGAGACTTTAGATGCAAGCTGATAAAATCCTTCTTTTTTTTTTAATGATACTCGATAATATAAGATCAGGATATCACTAGTTTCCCAGAACTATAGATACTCAAACTTTACGGACTTCTGTGTTGTTTTACCAGTTTTAGTTGCTGGTGAGAAAAAGTTGAAGACTGGAGAAAAGATTGTTCCCAGCAGTGTGGTGCGCGGCGGACTGCTCGCTTCCTCAACTGGAGCTTCGAGCTTGCCGTTTGGCTTTAAGGGCTTGCTGTTGCAAGTCATTGTATCTAAACCAAGAGAGAAAAAACAGGGGACAAGATTACCGTCAAGTATTGCTTCATGGCGCTTAAATGTTTAAATAAACAAAACTGTACCTTTAATTGGACTTTTTCTGCAAACCCTCGAGACTGATTTGTTGGCAAGGGCTCTTGTTTGCGGTGTTGAAGAAATGAGATTACTTTCAGAGCTACAATCAATGCGACTCCTCTTGGCGGGAATATCCGGCTCCACCTGCCAAATACACAAAAAAGGATGCAATGATAAACTTTTAATAAACTTTTGGTGCACTTTAAAAGAGAGTTGACACACTATTTCCAAGGTCAAATTTAAAACACTTTTCCTACAGTATACAGTGGAACCTCGATTTACAAACCTCTTAACTTACAAACTTTTCAATGTATGAACTTTTAGATTGAGCCAAATATGAATCCGTGTGCCAACCATGTCTATGTGTACAAATGATTCAGTCATTCATTTCTATCACGCCTGCTGGCAAAAGGCAAGGCGCATCATTGCTGCGGAGGCAGATATTTCCACGTCACTTGCTGCACAGGACAGGACACGCAAGTCACTCCGGGCTGCAGCGTGTATTTCTTTTCTCTCCATTCACCAAGTTTTGTCTATTTTGCTAACTCAACATGGGTTCAAAAAGCCAACAAACCAGACGAGAAAGAAGGAGGGATTCCCTGTGGACTAAATATAACTATTTGCAAGGAATAAGGCCAATAACGACAATATAATGGGTCACTAGTAAGGTCAAATTTTCAAGCACCACCAAAAACAAGGCACGCTGGACAGATTCCTGGTGCAGGAAGGACCAAGTAAAGCCCAGCTTGGTCTAAGTGAAATTAACAAAAGAGAAAGAAAGGCGTGGGGCTTTCTTTTGGCTTGCTGCTTCTCCCTGCCTCTCCACGCTCTACATTCATCATGAACATTCATCTTTTCTTGCTTGCATGCCACAAATATTCACCAACAAAAAAGTAAAAATGACACTTGACTTTTTTTTTTTTATTGTGGGAAACATGGTTGTTAATGTTTTTGAGAGCACCATAGAGGGACTTGTGTGTGTGCACGCATGTTGACAGCACAGTTTACTAATGTAGTGAGGTTTGGAAAATACTGTAAAGAGATTGGTGATCCATTATTCCCTTATGTTTGTTTGATATATATATATATATATATACACAGTACACACTAGGGCTGCAACAACTAATCGATTAAATCGATTATAAAAATAGTTGGCGATTAATTTAGTCATCGATTCGTTGCATCTATGCTATGCGCATGCGCTGAGGCTAGTTTTTTGTTTTTTTTAACCTATATTAATAAACTGCAACATTTACAAACAGCTGAGAAACAATAATCAAAATAATAGGGGTGTAACGGTACGTGTATTTGTATCGAACCGTTTCGGTATGGGGTTTCAGTTCGGTGCGGAGGTGTACCGAACGAGTTTCCACACGGACATATTAAGTAGCGTACTGCACGTTGTGTAAACAATACTCAAAATGCCGGACATTTGAGGCAGTCCGGTGAAAAGAGGACGTATGGTCAGTCTATCCTAGCATGCTAGCAAAAGAGGACATGTCCGGTGAAACCGATCGCTGCTAGCATGCTAGTTCCGGACCATACATCCTCTTTTCACCGGACATGTCCTCTTTTGCGGAGCTGTCCGGGCGGTGTTTCTTAAATGCCTCAAATGTCCGGCATTTTGAGTTAGGGTTGCGTGTATTTTCAATGTACGTTCAGGGTTAAGAAGGTTAAAAACAAAACTAATTGTGAAGGTGCGCAGCAGCATTGGTGAGGGAGGGGCAGAGAGCGAGAGAGTTATGATAAACGTGCATGCGTCGCCAGGCTCTGCTTTTAATCGATAGATTTATCAGATTTAATTTTTTATTATCTATAGCAGGGGTGTCAAAAGTGTGCATTTTTGTAACATTTTCCTTGTTTTATTTGGCAAGTTGAAAGAACATGGCGCCGGTATGCTGGTTTTTTTCAATTAAATACTGGAAAGGATAGAAATGTAGTTTGTCTCTTTTATCCGATTATTAATCGAAGTAATAATCGACAGATTAATCGATGATCAAATTAATCGTTAGTTGCAGCCCTAGTACACACTACATATTATACTGTCTTCAGTTCAGTTTCAGTTTATTTCGAACATGCATACAATACAATGTAATTCATCACATATTTCCAGTTGTTTCATTACAGCACGTTCGAAAGGGAGTAGGAAGAAGCTGAGCTTATGTAATCCTACCCCTTTTCATACCATAGTAATTTTATCCCATTTCCTTGTTCTCTGTAACAGTGAACAAATAAATAACAAATAAATCATATACAACATTAAGTAAACACATATTAAATACATAAATAATCTTTGTCTCAATAAAAAAGAAAGAAAAAAAGGTTCAAGATGTTCATCATAATTCTTGTTCTGTGTACTTTGTGAACACTTGTAGTTTGAACAGTCTCTTAAACTGAATCATATTGGTTAATCCATTCCATAATTTAATTCCACATACCGTATTTTTCGGACTATAAGTCGCAGTTTTTTTCATAGTTTAGCCGGGCTCCAGTACGACTTATATATGTTTTTTTCCTTCTTTATTATGCATTTTCGGCAGGTGCGACTTATACTCCGAAAAATACGGTACATATATGCTAAAGGCTTTAAGTGTTGTACGAGCATACAAACGGCGTGGCGAAGTTGGGAAAGTGGCCGTGCCAGCAATCTGAGGGTTACTAGTTCAATCTTCACCTTCTACCATCCTAGTCATGTCCGTTGTGTCCTTGAGCAAGACACTTCACCCTTGCACCTGATGGGTCCTGGTTAGCGCCTTGCATGGCAGCTCCCGCCATCAGTGTGTGAATGTGTGTGTGAATGGGTGAATGTGGAAATAGTGTCAAAGCGCTTTGAGTTCCTTAAAAAAAAAAAAAAAAGGTAGAAAAGCGCTATACAAGTATAACCCATTTACCATTTAGTACGAGCATACAAATGTTTTAAATGAGATTTTCCTTCTTCAAAGTGAGCATTTGGTTTTTACTAAAATAGGGACATTTGTCAAGGCTAGAACCACTCACACACTTTACATCGCTTCTTATTGAGACTGCTGCTTTACTGGACAAACTTTTAAGTTTACGAACCAAGTAATTAGTAATTGAGGTTCCACTGTACTTTCACATTCAAGATTATAATCCCTTTCCAAGCACTCTACAGCTGGGGTAAATATCATAATTAGGATTCATGTCTAATCTATACAGCACACACTAAAAAGGATTGGATGTTTTATGATTTTACCACAGTGTATTTGAAATGTAAAAAAATACAGTGTGACCTCAATTAACAAGTTTTTTAAGATATGTTTTGGTTTAAATTGGGAGCATAATTCATCATTCATAATTCATGAGCTTACGAGAGTGAATAGCTAATGCCACAGTGAACGCCGTAAAATCCGCTCCAAAGCATCTGGTCTTACTTGCTAGCATTAGCTTATAGCTAGAGATTGAAATAACTTTGTATTTCAACCATTGGAAACCAAACCTTCAGCAGTAGTCCAGCTTCCACAGCCTTCCAGCCGACATCCTCTTCCTGCTGAGGCTTGCTCCCCCCCCCCACAGCTCGGCTTAATGCGCACGCCTAAGGCTGTTCTGGGTCTCAAGGGGAGACTGTTGCTGTGCCGCGTTACGAACAACGGCCATGTCCTCTACAGTTCCCCTGCTGCTTTGTAACGCCTGAAAAGTGTCACCTCTTCTCCATCACAACACTGATTGTGAAATAGCATAGTAATATCCACTTATTCAACGCCATTACTTGCTGCTATCTCAGTCTTTCCTATTCTGTAACTTGTTTCATTGTACATGTTGGATCGAATGGGACGGGAAGACGTCAATTAGAACGAAGTAAAAGGGATTTCAAAGTCCTCTTCACTCTGCTGGAATAGGTAAATGCTGTACATTATTAATGTGTTACATTACTTCATAAAACTATTGTAATGTCATTGTTTGTATGACTATAGTTTCATCAGACAATATTTCTTATTTAAAAGATTTTTGTTTTTAAAAAGGCATGTTACATGTTAAAATGACAATGTTTCAGGAGGACCGAGCACATATTTAATTGATTTCAATTAATTTCAATGGGTTAGGCTGCTTTAAAAGCTTCCTATTATGCGCGCATCTTACCTGTTGGTACCTCTTTTTGCGGATTGCTATGAGTCCCAAAAATTTGAAATCAAAGTGTGGAGGCATGGCGAAAATATTTATAAAACAATCTTGCCTTCTTCCTAACTTGCTCCAAACGAGCCTTTTGGAATTTGAGACTTTAGAAACGTAATTTGCCTTAGTTAGGTCAGCAAATATCACCATATATGGTAAAGGTTTACCCGAAGAGTTGTGCCAGTCAGTTACTTTTATTCAGTTGTAGTCAATAAGTTTATTCTTTTTCTCTACCCTTTTGTTGTGGGGCAGACTGGCTCGTACATGCACATGCATGCTAAGATCCTCTGCTGTTGCCCATTTCTAATAAAGAGAAGCATATACCGTATTTTTCGGAGTATAAGTCGCACCGGAGTATAAGTCGCACCTGCCGAAAATGCATAATAAAGAAGGAAAAAAACATATAAATCGCACTGGAGCCCGGCCAAACTATGAAAAAAACTGCGACTTATAGTCCGAAAAATACGGTAGTTCTGGCTTATATCTGTCAGTAGACTCAATATAGAGGCGTTAAAATCTACAACATGGCCGATGGGGTGGAGATGCAGTCGAAGGGGGCTTGGCCTGGAGGAGGACTTTGGCACGTAAATAAGACCGACCAAAAAAAGGTGCATTCTGAAGAGACAGTCAGAAAGCGGCTTGAAGATGGTCTGTAAAACAAAATCTATGCAAAATGATGGCCAAAGAAGTGTTGATATGTTGAAATAAAAATCATAATATGAGCTCTTTAAAGATATCAGTATTCCGGGTTTTGAGCTTGGTGGTGAAACGCAATGTGCTCATAGGTAAAGGTACCATTTATAATGCATGAACTGCAGTACCTGCATTTTCAGGGGCTAAGTTGACTAACAAGACTTGGAACTGTAATGATTATAACCAAAGTTTCATCGCCTAATTAGGTAACGGTTGTGAACGTGTACATCCTGATGCTTACCTTGACAGCATTCCCCCGAATAAATGTCTTTATGGTGGAGACAAGACCCGTTTCATTCTTCTGCATTTTGCCTCGGCCTCTCAGAGGGGATGCTTCCACTGGACAGTGTTTCCTCTTGGCCTGGGACGTGTGGACTCGACCGCCCAAGGTTGGCTGCTGAGGAGCTTTACGCGCTCTCAGCTGCATCATGCTCGAGCATCACATAGAAGAGACTGACAAGGAGGGAGCAGACAGCCAGTTACTTTTTTTTTGTACACTCAACAGCACACCTTTACTTTTGACTCACTAAAATTCTACCTTATAGATCAGGGGCAGGGAACTAATAGCTCAGAAGCCAATAAATCTTAGCGCCTTAAAACATTCTCATGCATTTTAATCCATCCATGCATTCTCTAGGACTTGAGTTCAGGTCAAAGTTTGGACACAGCAACCCAGAGGGCTTGAGCCAATCACAGCTACACGGATTGTGAGGTCATGGAGTAACGCCTTTCAATCAAAAATTCAGCTCGATAGTTTATGTCGATAAAATCCTTTCGAAAAGAAGATGGCGAAAGAAAAAAAGATGAGTGTTGAACATTGTTAAGTCACGCCCACTTTTGAGTCGGGCCCACTTTTGAGTCGGGCCCACTTTTGAGTCGGGCCCACTTTTGAGTCGGGCCCACTGTAAGTCACGCCCACTCTTAAGTCTCTTGAGTCACGCCCATTCTTAAGTCGCGCCCACTCTTAATTCTCTTAAGTCGCGCTTACTGTGAGTCGCGCCCCCTCTTAAGTCGCGCCCACTTTTGAGTCGTGCCCACTCTTAGACACGCTCACTCTTGAGTCGCGCCCACTATTGAGTTGTGCCCACTCTTAATTCTCTTAAGTCACGCCTACTCTTGGGTCGCGCCCCCTCTCAAGTCGCGTCCCCTCTTAAGTCGCGCTTACTTTTGAGTTGTGCCCACTCTTAGTCGCGCCCACTCTTAAGTCGCGCCCAGTCTTGATTTGTGCCCACTCTTGAGTCACGCCTACTCTTAATTCCCCTAAGTTGCGCCCACTCTCAAGTCGCGCCCACAAGAGTGAGGACAACGGAAGCTCAAAGAGTGGGCTAATTCTTTTTCTCCTTGTCATCACGTGTGAGAGGTAGATTTTTCTGAATAAAACAAGCGTCTGCAAGGGGTTCTGGGTATTTGTTCTGTTGTGTTTATGTTGTGTTACGGTGCGGATGTTCTCCCGAAATGTGTTTGTCATTCTTATTTGGTGTGGGTTCACAGTGCGCCGCATATTTGTAACAGTGTTAAAGTTGTTTATACGGCCACCCTCAGTGTGACCTGTATGGCTATTGATCAAGTATGCTTGCATTCGCTAGTGCGTGTGTCAAGCCGTAGATAGTACGTGACTGGGCCGGCACGCAAAGGCAGCGCCTTCAAGGATTAATTCGGCGCTCTGTACATCTTCCTGCGTCCGTGTACACAGCGGCATTTTAGAAAGTCACAAATTTTACATTCGGAAACCGATACTGATAATCTTGAAACCGATACCGATAATTTCCGATATTACTTTTTAAAGCATTTATCGGCCGATAACATCGGCGGCCCGATATTATCGGACATCCCTATTACAGTCCGAGTCCATGGTTCTCGCCCGGAAAAGGGTGGAGTGCCATCTCCGGGTTGGGGAGGAGATCTTGCCCCAAGTGGAGGAGTTCAAGTACCTCGGAGTCTTGTTCACGAGTGAGGGAAGAGTGGATCGGGAGATCGACAAGCGGATCGGTGCGGCGTCTTCAGTAATGCGGACGCTGTATCGATCCGTTGTGGTGAAGAAGGAGCTGAGCCGGAAGGCAAAGCTCTTGATTTACTGGTTGATCTACGTTCCCATCCTCACCTATGGTCATGAGCTTTGGGTTATGACTGAAAGGACAAGATCACGGGAACAAGCGGCCGAAATGAGTTTCCTCTGCCGGGTGGCGGGGCTCTCCCTTAGAGATAGGGTGAGAAGTTCTATCATCCGGGAGGAGCTCAAAGTAAAACCGCTGCTCCTCCACATCGAGAGGAGCCAGATGAGGTGGTTCGGGCATCTGGTCCGAATGCCACCCGAACGCCTCCCTAGGGAGGTGTTTCGGGCACGTCCGACCGGTAGGAGGCCACGGGGAAGACCCAGGACACGTTGGGAAGACTATCTCTCCCGGCTGGCCTGGGAACGCCTTGGGATCCCCTGGGAGGAGCTGGACTAAGTGGCTGGGGAGAGGGAAGACTGGGCTTCCATGCTTAGGCTGCTGCCCCCGCGACCCGACCTCGGATAAGCGGAAGAAGATGGATGGATGGATCCCTAATACATACTATACATTACCCTTTGCACTATATTAATTTATATTATGTGTTGTCAACTTTGTACTTTTTTTATTATTTGTTATGTCATTGCCTGAAATAAATAGATACATGAAAAAAAAAAAATGAAAAAATGAATGACCGCATGTCTGAAAATAGAACAGAATACGACGAGATAGCCCATCTGTCAGCGTCACAATGCAGCGGGGATGTCAACATTCCCTCACATGGCTGTCATTCTCTTAGCCAGCGTGGAGTGAAGTCACGCAAAACTGCACAAGCCTGTGGCTTTAAGTGGCAACTGCGTGACTTGATGTTTTTTGTTTTTTTAAGTGTTTTTAACATCTTTACAATCCCACAACCGAGGAAGAGAAACGGTTGATGTTAGCTACCAACAGGCTAAGTTCAGACCAATAACTAGTGACGCGTGACGCTGGCGAGACTGTGACCGTGTGGAAATAAATACTTTGTTCGGCCATTAATGCACAAATGTAAAAAAAAATAATAATTTCGTATCGTTGTTAGTGTCAATAGCTAGTTAGCTTACAAGCTAACACTACGCGAATATAAAAAGCAATGACTGTGTCATTATTATATTGACGCTTAAGAAACGGGTGCTAAAGATACACACCGGCTAGTAAAAATAACATTTAAAACACAGGCGTCGTTTTTGTTTCCTTCTTTGATTGTTTTCAGCCATTAGACTACGCCCCCCTCGCAGGCTAAGCGCTAACTAGCAGACAAGCTAATCGGAGATGGTGGGGGACAAACATCTTCTTCTTCTACTTACAGGAAAAAATGGAGGAAGCGCTGCTTAAAAACGTCCAGCGGCGTGTTCGGCTCACTGCCGGAACCGAGACGCCACCCCCCCCAAGCCCTCTCCGACAGAGGTCGGACGGTGCTCGCCGCTGCCAGCTGCGATGGTGGCCGATATCTGCTCACAGATCAGCCGTGTCCGAGGACGCCATTTTCCCGCCTCCTCATCACAAACATAACGCGAGCGCGCGCGAGAATGCGACACGCGCGCGCGAACCAACGTGGCGGAGTGAGCGGGACACGACTTGCTGTGCTACTAACACACGGATGTTGTCTTATTCAATCTTATTAGTCAAGGAGGACGTTTTTTTTTAAATTCATGGCTTGGTGTTCGGTTCTGTGGGAGCCGTTTTCATTTTTTATTAAAAGAAAATGATAGAATTAATTAGAGATGTCCGATAATATAATACCGATAAATGCGATGTAATATCGGAAATTATCGATATCGTTTTTTTATTATCGGTATCGTTTTTTATAAATTATATATATTTTTAAATTTATTAAATCAACATAAAAAACACAAGATACACTTACAATTAGTGCACTAACCCAAAAAACCTACCCCCACACATTCACACAAAAGGGTTGTTTCTCTGGTTCCTACATTATATATCAATATATATCAATACAGTCTGCAAGGGATACAGTCCGTAAGCACACATGATTGTGCGTGCTGCTGGTCCACTAATAGTACTAACCTTTAACGGTTAATTTTACTCATTTTCATTCATTACTAGTTTCTATGTAACTGTTTTTATATTGTTTTACTTTCTTTTTTATTTAAGAAAATGTTTTTAATTTATCTTTTTTTTTTTTTTTTCTTCTAAAAAGAACCTTATATTCACCATACCTGGTTGTCCAAATTAGGCATAATAATGTGTTAATTCCACGACTGTATATATCGGTAGCGGTTGATATCAGTATCGGTAGTTAAAGAGTTGGACAATATCGGAATATCGGATATCGGCAAAAAGCCATTATCGGACATCCCTATTTACAATTATATAGAATCATTTACTGAACTTTGTATAATAAAATAACATCTGTGAATTAGTATACACAACAGTATTTGTAATATGTAATTAATTAATTCAGTCATTATTAACATAATCAATGTTTATTTATATAGCCCTAAATCACAAGTGTCTCAAAGGGCTGCACAAGCCACAACGACATCCTCGGTACAGAGCCCACATAAGGGCAAAGAAAACCTCACCCCAGTGGGACGTCGATGTGAATGACTATGAGAAACCTTGGAGAGGACCGCCATACTTGCCAACCTTGAGACCTCCGAATTTGGAAGATGGGGGGGTGGGGGATGAGGGGCGTGGTCGGGGGCGTGGTTAAGAGGGGAGGAGTATATTTACAGCTAGAATTCACCAAAAGTCAAGTATATATATATATATATATATATATATATAAGTGAATTCTAGCTATATATATATATATTTATTTTATTATATATATTTATATAAATAAAATAAATTCTTGAATTTCAGTGTTCATTTATTTACACGTATACACATAACACTCATCTACTCATTGTTGTACTTGAAAGTGCAATGCTTTGCAGCCAGAAGCACAGCTTGCTGCTTACTAAAAAAAAAAAAACCCACTTACCTTTCACTATTTGAGTAGCCTTTGTTCTGCCATTTGCGTAATGGCGAACGATCTCTGAATCCGGGAACATATCCTTCAGGGATTTGTTGAAGACATCCGCAAATGAGAACGGGATGTTGCTTCCAGCTATCAGCATAGCCATCTTTGTCTCAGCATATGTTACACCCTCGGGTCTCCATTTAGCGAGGTGGCCCATAATACTGGGCTGTGACCGGTGCTGCGCTGCCGCCACCTTGTGCTTCGCTGACCGAGTGACCGTTCATGAGTGAGTATATCCGTTCGGCCAACGTGTCCAATGGAGAAGTCTGTTCTACAAAATTTACAAGCAGCATACCCCTTCCCCTTCGAACTGTCCTGGATAAACTGAAATTCTTGTTTCCATTCATTTTGGAACTTACAAGCGTATTTCTTCATCTTACTCGTCGTCGGCGTCGCCATGGCTGTATCTTCCTCGTTCTTCTGCTTCGTCTCCTTGTTGTGTGCGCAGTCGTGCACTCTCTAAAAGCAGTAGATGTTATAACTTGATTGGGCAGGCACGCTGTTTATATCGTGGGAAAGCGGACGTGAAAACAGGCTGTCGACTCGTCACTAAGGTCCCCCTCTAGGGGAGACCGAAAGCAGTGGATGTCGAGTGGGTCTGACATAGTATTGTGAAAGTCCAGTCCATAGTGAATCTAACATATTAGTGAGAGTCCAGTCCATAGTGGGGCCAGCAGGAGACCATCCCGAGCGGAGACGGGTCAGCAGCGCAGAGATGTCCCCAACTGATGCACAGGCGAGCGGTCCACCCCGGGTCCCGACTCTGGACAGCCAACACTTCATCCATGGCCACTGGACCTGTGTGTCTCCCCCTCCACAAGGGAGAGGGGGGCCGAGGAGAAAAGAAAAGAAACGGCAGATCAACTGGTCTAAACAGGGGGTCTAAGATGGGACTTGAATGCTTCTACTGAGGTAGCATCTCTAACTGTTACCGGGAGGGCATTCCATAGTACTGGAGCCCCAATAGAAAACGCTCTATAGCCCGCAGACTTTTTTTGGGCTCTGGGAATCACAAATAAGCCGGAGTTCTTTGAACGCAGATTTCTTGCCGGGACATATGGTACAATACAATCAGCAAAATAGGATGGAGCTAGACCGTGTAGTATTTTATACGTATGTAGTAAAACCTTAAAGTCACATCTTAAGTGCACATGAAGCCAGTGCAGGTTAGCCAGTATAGGTGTATGTATATATATATAAAAAAATAAAGGTATATACAGTATAGGCGTAATATGATCAAACTTTTTTGTTCTTGTCAAAAGTCTAGCAGCCACATTTTGTACCAACTGTAATCTTTTAATGCTAGACATAGAGAGACCCGAAAATAATACGTTACAGTAATGGAGACCAAAACATTTTTTTTAAACGTGTCCTGTCTATAGCCAAATGGGCAAATAATATTGTTAATCTAGATAATAATAATAATAATAATAATAATAATTAATAATAATAATAATACTAACTAATAATAATCCATCCATCCATCCATCCATCCATCCATCTTCTTCCGCTTATCCGAGGTCGGGTCGCGGGGGCAGCAGCCTAAGCAGGGAAGCCCAGACTTCCCTCTCCCCAGCCACTTCGTCCAGCTCTTCCTGTGGGACCCCGAGGCGCTCCCAGGCCAGCCGGGAGACATAGTCTTCCCAACGTGTCCTGGGTCTTACCCGCGGCCTCCTACCGGTCGGACGTGCCCTAAACACCTCCCTAGGGAGGCGTTCGGGTGGCATCCTGACCAGATGCCCGAATCACCTCATCTGGCTCCTCTCCATGTGGAGGAGCAGCGGCTTTACTTTGAGCTCCCCCCGGATGGCAGAGCTTCTCACCCTATCTCTAAGGGAGAGCCCCGCCACCCGGGGGAGGAAACTCATTTCGGCCGCTTGTACCCGTGATCTTGTCCTTTCGGTCATAACCCAAAGCTCATGACCATAGGTGAGGATGGGAACGTAGATCGACCGGTAAATTGAGAGCTTTGCCTTCCGGCTCAGCTCCTTCTTCACCACAACGGATCGATACAGCGTCCGCATTACTGAAGACGCCGCACCGATCCGCCTGTCGATCTCACGATCCACTCTTCCCTCACTCGTGAACAAGACTTCGAGGTACTTGAACTCCTCCACTTGGGGCAAGATCTCCTCCCCAACCCGGAGATGGCACTCAACCCTTTTCTCAACCATGGACTCGGACTTGGAGGTGCTGATTCTCATCCCAGTCGCTTCACACTCGGCTGCGAACCGATCCAGTGAGAGCTGAAGATCCTGGCCAGATGAAGCCATCAGGACCACATCATCTGCAAAAAGCAGAGACCTAATCCTGCAGCCACCAAACCAGATCCCCTCAAAGCCCTGACTGCGCCTAGAAATTCTGTCCATAAAAGTTATGAACAGAATCGGTGACAAAGGGCAGCCTTGGCGGAGTCCAACCCTCACTGGAAACGTGTCCGACTTACTGCCGGCAATGCGGACCAAGCTCTGGCACTGAGCATACAGGGAGCGGACTGCCACAATCAGACAGTCCGATACCCCATACTCTCTGAGCACTCCCCACAGGACTTCCCGAGGGACACGGTCGAATGCCTTCTCCAAGTCCACAAAACACATGTAGACTGGTTGGGCAAACTCCCATGCACCCTCAAGGACCCTGCCGAGAGTATAGAGCTGGTCCACAGTTCCACGACCAGGACGAAAACCACACTGTTCCTCCTGAATCCGAGGTTCGACTATCCGGCGTATAATAATAATAATAATAATAATAATAATATTGTTAATCTAGATGCCTTTATCTGCTGTACAGATTTACTTTACAAAAGAGAAGTGTGGGATACTTCTTGTGTTGCATTATTTGTATTTAACTTTTTTAATGTTTAGATATAATAAGTGTTTGGGGAGTCGGACCAGAGCAGGAGGGGATCGAAAGAAGAAAAAAAGACAGGGAGAAATTGTGGGGGACAGGACAGAGGGACGACAACAAAAAAAACGACAGCACATCAGTAGATACAATATATATGAATATGATATTTACAAAAAAACAGATTAGTGAAGTAGTTGGTGATAACACAGTAATGACAAACATTTTTACACTACAATTGAAAAAATAATAATAATACAGATAGTACTAACAATATTGATAGTAGTGTTTTCCTCTTTTTATTCACCGTTACTATCATTTCAAATGTAATAATACATACATTGAATGAATAACTGGATTATAAGAGAAATGCATTATTTGTTATACTGTTGTCGTGTTTTAAGTGATGTGGGTTTTTATTAGTATGAGTACCGGTGTCCACATGGACAGTCCAGGCCAAAAGTTTCATTCAATGCGTTTTCTTTATTTTCATGACTTTTTACATAGTAGATTGTCACTGAAGGCATCAAAACTATGAATGAACACATGTGGAGTTATGTACTTAACAAAACAAGGTGAAATAACTGAAAACATGTTTTATATTCTAGTTTCTTCAAAATAGCCACCCTTTGCTCTGATTACTGCTTTGCACACTCTTGGCATTCTCTCGATAAGGTTCAAGCACACCTGTGAAGTGAAAACCATTTCCGGTGACTACCTCTTGAAGCTCATCGAGAGAATGCCAAGAGTGTGCATAGCAGTAACCAGAGCAAAGGGTGGCTATTTTGAAGAAACTAGAATATAAAACATGTTTTCAGTTATTTCACCTTTTCTTGTTAAGTACATAACTCTACATGTGTTCGGGCAACAGGGACCCACTGGCCCCACGCAAGCAGCAGGGATAGGCCCCCAGAACTGGGCTCGCAGCACAGGCCGCAGACAGGCGCACCAGGCCGAGGACAAGGCACAGTAGAGGCAACAAGACAACTCGCCCCCAAGCCGGCGGGACGCCATACCCCGTGCAGGCAGAAAGAAGACGCGACGCCCCGCCCAGAGGGGCCCAGAGGCACCCCGCCGCCGGAAGGGCAAACCGCTCCACCCCAACAGCGACCCCCCAACCCACTCCCCGGTGCACGGTGGAGCCCTTTGTAAGTATATATATCCCTCTCTTTCTTGAGTGTCTTTGCTCAAGTAAAATGCAACATGATTAATATAGATGAAAAATAAATGATTTTATTGTGATTAATCAAAATAATTGCAATTAACCTTAACATAAGCAATGTAAAATCGTAGGCCATATCTATTATTGTGCAAATCGAGTTTAACTCACCCATGCTGTGCATAGCAACTATTTGATAGAAGATACACAAGAAGTACCAATGTTGACAAATGAATAATGAATCATTTTCCATGTGCTATGAAACATTTTGAGGACACACTTGCCGATTAGTAGATACAATTCGACTATATAATGTTCCATTAAGCATATTAAAGCAAAATCTTACATGAATTCTCAGTCTCTGAAGGGAAATGCCTTTTCATTTATTTCATTCCAAGATGCAGAAGTTTCCTGTAGGGTTCTGGTCCTCCCCATAAGCCCCTAAACAGGACACACAGGAAGAACAATGCAGAAGGTAGTAACTTGGCATCACATAGTTGGAGATAATGGTATAGGAGTGGACATACTTGAGGAGCCCAAGCCAGTAAAGGTGAGGCATCACATCAGCTTTCATGTAGTACATGAGTCTCCTTTCCTTGGCTTGGTTTATGGGGAATGTCTCCAGTGGCTGAAGGTTGTAGTCAAACTCTGCCAGAACGACGGTGTTGTAGCTGGTAACCAGCGGACATGAAGTGTAGCCATCATACTATTAAGGAGACAACGTGTTAGCCTTGCAGAGGTCATCCATTATGACATTTTGAACTTAAGCTATACAGATAGATAAACCTTGATGTTGTCGCGCAGCACATTTGCTTTACCTTTATATCAGGTTTCTCATTTTTCAATATCTTTTTGATGCTTCTGTGTAGAACAGCAGACTGTGCAGCTAAAAAAACAAACAAATGCTGCCTTACTCTTATTGAAATGCACATTATGTTAGAAATGACAACAATATTCCCAGGAGAAGAAATACAAAAAACCCAAAACCAGTGAATTGATTGATTAATTGAAACTTTTATTAGTATATTGCACAGTACAGTACACATTCCGTACAATTGACCACTAAATGGTAACACCTGAATAAGTTTTTCAACTTGTTTAAGTCGGGGTCCACGTTAATCAATTCATGGTAATTGAAGTTGGCCCGTTGCGTAAATGGTAAATAAAAACAGAATACAATGATTTGCAAATCCTTTTCAACCTATATTCAATTGAATAGACTGCAAAGACAAGATATTTAACGTTCGAACCGGAAAACTTTGTTATTTTATTTGGAATTTGATGCCTGTAAGATGTTTAAAAAAAGCTGGCACTACTGGCAAAAAAGACTGAGAAAGTTGAAGAATGCCCATCAAACACTTATTTGGAACATCTCACAGGTGAACAGACTAATTGGGAAGAGGTGGGTGCCATGATTGGGTATAAAAGCAGCTTCCATGAAATGCTCGGTCATTCACAAACAAGGATGGGGCGAGGGTCACCACTTTGTCAACAAATGCGTGAGTAAATTGTCCAACAGTTTAAGAACAACATTTCTCAACTAGCTATTGTTGTCAGGAGTTGTAGGTGCCGAACCCCAAGATGCAGAGAAGGCGGAAGGCATTGTACGAGAAAACATGATTTAATTAAACACTAAGGCAAAACAACAAACGAAAGGGTAACAAAAGGCGCGCACAAGGCAGAGAACAAACTTGGTTATGAACTAAAATAGCACAGAGGCTAACTTTGGATAAGAAACAAAAACACTTACTGTGACACGAAGGAACTAGGACATGAGCAGAGTGAAACAAAAGTAGACAGAGCTACAACGACAAGTGTTAAGACAGGTAGTAATGACAATGACATCGACAATAATCCAGCAGTGACTGGAGGGTAGGGCAGGTATAAATAGCAGCTGGCTGATTGACACCAGGTGTGGCCAGGTGCCAATCAGCCACAGCTGAGGGGATACAGCACTCAGGGAGAAACAGGAAACAGAACCAAAACAAGAGCGCTGACAGGAAATACTACACACACAGAGGAAAAACTAAAACACAACCAAACTGTCAGGGGCAAGCCTGACAATTGTAAAGAATTTAGGGATTTCACCATCTAAGGTCTGTAATATCATCAAAAGGTTCAGAGAATCTGGAGAAATCACTGCACGTAACATTGAATGCCCGTGACTTTGGATCACTCAGGCGGTACTGCATCAAAAACTGACATCAGTTTGTAAAGGATATCACCACATGGGCTCAGGAACACTTCAGAAGACCAATGTCAGTAACTACAGTTGGTCGCTACATCTGTAAGTGCAAATTAAAACTCTACTATGCAAAGCCAAAGCCATTCATCAACAACACCCAGAAACGCCGCTGGCTTTTCTGGGCCCGAGCTCATCTAAGATGGACTGATGCAAAGTGGAAAAGTGTTCTGTGGTCTGACGAGTCCACATTTCAAATTGTTTTTGGAAACTGTGGACGTTATGTCCTCCAGAACACAGAGAAAAAGAACCATCCGGATTGTTATAGGTGCAAAGTTCAAAAGCCAGCATCTGTGATGGTATGGGGGTGTATTAGTGCCCAAGGAATGGGTAACTTACACATCTGTGAAGGCACCATTAGTGCTGAAAGGTACATACAGCTTTTGGAGCAACATATGTTGCCATCCAAGCAACGTTATCATGGACGCCCCTGCTTATTTCAGCAAGACAATGCCAAGCTACGTGTTACAAAAGCGTGGCTTTATAGTAAAATAGTGCAGGTACTAGACTGGCCTTCCTGTAGTCCAGACCTGTCTCCCATTGAAAATGTGTGGTGCAATATGAAACCTAAAATACCACAGCGGAGACCCCGGACTGTTGAACAACTTAAGCTATACATCAAGCAAGAATGGGAAAGAATTCCACCTGAAAGCTTCAAAAATGTGTCTCCTCAGTTCCCAAACGTTTACGGAGTGTTGTTAAAAGGAAAGGCCATGTAACACAGTGGTTAAAATGCCCCTGTGCCAACTTTTTTGCAATGTGTTGCTGCCATTAAATTATAAGTTAATGATTTGCAAAAAAAAAATTAGGTTTCTCAGTGTGAACATTAAATATCTTGTCTTTGCAGTCTATTCAATTGAATATAAGTTGAAAAGGATTTGCAAATCATTGTATTCTGTTTTTATTTACCATTTACACAACGTGCCAACTTCACTGGTTTTGGGTTTTGTACAACATGCCAACAACTCTGTCTAACAGAAAAAGGGGAAACCGGCAGCCAAAGGATTAAAAGTGGCTTTTGCCTTTGAATAATGTCACCTTGGAAAACATTTCCAATTTAAAGAAATTATAAAAAATTAAGATGAAAAGCATTGTAACTACTAGGGTTGTCTTACACTAGTCAATGAATTGATTCGATGGAGTTGGACATTAACAACCTACTCCTACTTTGGTGGGAGGGAGGCGAGTTGAGTTACAACTGATGATTATTCTAGATGGGGGATATGCCCCCGTCGTTCCAGGTGGGACTCAGAGGAAATTGAAAACGGCGGCAGGCCGCGCCAGGACGCATCACCTCGGCTAATTTGCTCCTTCCTCAGTGCTCCCCTGTGGCAGTGGTCATGATCCTCCCGCAGGTTCAACTCCAGAAAACCTTGTTATGCTGAAAGTTGGTCAAGCTTGATTGTCTTTTTGGCGCTACTCCAGAGACGATCTTATAAAACATCCAATCTCTACCGCCTTTATTTGTTTAGATTTTTTCTTTGGAGGTGGGAAAAGTGCAACAGAAATCTGATTTGTTCAATGAAGGATTGTATTCCATTTATACATTCATTTTATATAATGTTGGGAACATCACCTTACATTAGTTCTTCTCAAATAGTAGGGCGGGCCCCAATTTGGTGGGTGGATGGAGTGATGCTTTATCAGTTCCATGCTTCAAAAACGTCCTCTTTTGATAAAAATAAATACTTAAGTACCGTATTTTTCGGACTATAAGTCGCAGTTTTTTTCATAGTTTGGCCGGGGGTGCGACTTATACTCAGGAGCGACTTATGTGTGAAATGATTAACACATTAGCATAAAATATCAAATAATATTATTTATCTCATTCACGTAAGAGACTAGACGTATAAGATTTCATAGGATTTAGCGATTAGGAGTGACAGATTGTTTGGTAAACGTATAGCATGTTCTATATGTTATAGTTATTTGAATGACTCTTACCATAATATGTTACGTTAACATACAAGTTGGTTATTTATGCCTCATATAACGTACACTTATTCAGCCTGTTGTTCACTAGTCTTTATTTATTTTAAATTGCCTTTCAAATGTCTATTCTTGGTGTTGGCTTTTATCAAATAAATTTCCCCCAAAAATGCGACTTATACCGTATTTTCCGCACTATTAGCCGCACCTAAAAACCACAAATTTACTCAAAAGCTGACAGTGCGGCTTTTAACCCGGTGCGCTTTATATATGGATTAATATTACGATTCATTTTCATAAAGTTTCGATCTCACAACTTCGGTAAACAGCCGCCATCTTTTTTCCCGGTAGAACAGGAAGCGCTTCTTCTTCTACGCAAGCAACCGCCAAGGTAAGCACCCGCCCCCATAGAACAGGAAGCGCTTCTTCTTCTACTGTAAGCAACCACCCGCCCGCGTAGAAGAAGAAAAAGCGCGCGGATATACCGTACGTTTCATTTCCTTTGTGTGTTTACATCTGTAAAGACCACAAAATGGCTCCTACTAAGCGTCAGGGATCCGGTTCATGAAAAGACGCAATCTCTCCATCCGCACACGGATTACTATTTCACAGCAACTGATATTCCTGTGAACCGCGCTGTGGATACAACGGGAGCACGTACGGTGAATATTCGCACCACAGGGAATGAGAAGTCATCCTTCACTGTGGTTCTAGCTTGCCATGCTAATGGCCAGAAACTTCCACCCATGGTGATATTCAAAAGGAAGACCTTGCCAAAAGAGACCTTTCCAGCCGGCGTCATCATAAAAGCTAACTCGAAGGGATGGATGAAGAAAAGATGAGCGAGTGGTTAAGGTAAGTTTAAGTTTACGCGAAGAGGCCGGGTGGCTTTTTTCACGCAGCTCTGTCCATGTTGATATACGTATGTTTGTGATTGCACATTTGCGTACATTTTGGGAGTGAACAGAGTTGTTAGAACGCTGGTTTTTAATATATTATTAAAGTTTGACTGACCTATCTGACTGTTTTTTTGACATTCCTTTAGCGCAGTTAGATGCGGCTTACAACACCGGGCGGCTTATAGGTGGACAAAGTTTTGAAATATGCCGTTCATTGAAGGCGCGGCTTTTAACCCAGGGCGCCTTATGGTGCGGAAAATACGGTATATGTTTTTTTACTTCTTTATTATGCATTTTCGGCTGGTGCGACTTATACTCCGGAGCAGTGACGTGCGGTGAGGTTGATGGCTGGTGAGGCACTGATTTCATCACAGTCAGATTTACAAACATCCATCCATCCATTTTCTACCGCTTATCCCTTTTGGGGTCGTGGGGGGCGCTGGAGCCTATCCCAGCTACAATCGGGCGGAAGGCGGGGTACACCCTGGACAAGTCGCCACCTCATCGCAGGGCCAACACAGATAGACAGACAACATTCACACTCACATTCACACACTAGGGCCAATTTAGTGTTGCCAATCAACTTATCCCCAGGTGCATGTCTTTGGAGGTGGGAGGAAGCCGGAGTACCCGGAGGGAACCCACGCAGTCACGGGGAGAACATGCAAACTCCACACAGAAAGATCCCGAGCCCGGGATTGAACCCAGGACTACTCAGGACCTTCGGATTGTGAGGCAGACGCACTAACCCCTCTACCACCGTGATGCCCGATTTACAAACATATGAACCCTAAATAGTATCTTATTCACCATTTGATTGGCAGCAGTTAACGTGTTATGTTTAAAAGCTCATACCAGCATTCTTCCCTGCTTGGCACTCAGCATCAAGGGTTGGAATTGGGGGTTAAATCACCAAAAATGATTCCCAGGCGCGGCGCCGCTGCTGCCCACTGCTCCCCTCACCTCCCAGGGGGTGATCAAGGGGATGGGTCAAATGATTTCATTACACCTAGTGTGTGTGTGACAATCATTGCTACTTTAACTTAACTTTAACTTTACACATACAAACTGTAGCACACAAAAAAGCACATTTAATAAAAAAAACGTTATTATGGTCTTACCTTTACTTAGAAATTAAGTCCATGCGCCGCAACTAAAGCCCTCACTTCAACTTTCCACGTGCAAGATTGAATCTATTTAAAAAAGTGTAACCGAGGGTTTGTAAATGTCGCCTATACTGTATGAAACTACAAAATAACAAACACGGAGGCTCCAGTTTACACGAGGACCACTTTATTTACTTTCTTTCAAAAACCTCCGCAACGTGACATCACTTCCGCTCTTAGCGCCTTCAAAATAAGAGCTCAAGGCATATACTGTATAACAGCGCATAACAGGAACTTAACATCACAAAGAGGAAAGCCCATAAAAATAGGTTACAAAAGTTATTTAATAAGAAGCCAAAAAGTGCAAAAACAATAATGTTCGTGTTGGAGGAGTTGTGAATTAGGTACACCTGCAGTCTGCAGGTGTATCTAATGTTGTGTCCCTGCAGTCATTCACAACTCCTCCAACACCAACATTATTGTTTTTGCACTTTTTGGCTTCTTATGAAATATTTTTTTTAAATAGATTCAATCTTGCACGTGGAAAGTTTAAGTGTGGGCTTTAGTTGATATAACAATTCTACGGTGGGGGTGCAGGAGGCGAGCCTCACACAGTGCGTCTTTTGCAGCCGTTTTATGATCGCTCAGCACAAGAAATACTTTACACACATACAGTTGTTGACAAAATACACTGTACATTATATACCTCAGCTAACTAAACTATGGAAATGTATAATATAGTTCATATAGCAATACAGTCTCACTGCACAGCAGGCCAGCAGTTAGCCGAGTCATTGCGCAATCCATGTTGCGGCACTGAGTGACGTGCCTCAACTGGCTGCTGTTCACCGCACCGTCTCTTCTCAGTATTTGAACGGCAAATGTGAAAATTCAGCGATTTTGAATAAAAATAATCTAAAACTGGTGAAGTTAAATGGAAAATAACTTTATAGTATAATCACTGGATACATATAACAATTTAATTTTTTTTTTTTCTTTTTACTTTTTTTTTTTTTCCATGATGGCAGGTCCCCGCCTCACCTGCCTCTAGTGACTGCACGTCACTGCTCCGGAGCGACTTATAGTCCAAAAAATACGGTATATAAAGAAATAAAATCAGCACAAATTGTTTTTAATTCATTTATGATTTGTAGGTTGAAGTGTTAAATACATTGTGCGCCATGGGTTGATGTTGCTGGTCAATTTCAATATATCATTGATTATTGCATTTACTTAATTTTATTTCAGTATCAAATGGTTCACTTTTTTATAGTTTAAATAATGTTTTTTTTTTTCCCCCAGGCAAACTGCTGCACTTTACAACTTTTTTGTTACAGACTAAAATACACAATGGGGGACGAAACCTTTTCTTCCATCTTGGGGGGTCGCAACAGAAAATAGAGAAAAACTGCATTACATCCTTGTGACGTTAGTGACACCTAGTGACCAGTGTACTACATATCATTGGTTTTAATGCCATAGGTTTTGCAAAATCGAACATATGAGTATGTGGGTGTGTCTGACATGTGGACATAGGTGGTCCACGTGGACATAGGTGGGTGTGTGCTTATGTGTCAACGTCAACATAAAGGAGGGGTCTTAAACACGCAGCTCATATATTCTGGTCCTCTACTTAACTTCATAGTCTATTGTAATTGCTGCACGGTCACTCTGGGCGGCTAATAGTTAATGCATTGTAAATGCATTTAAAACAGATCAACAAATACACATTGGGTAACACCAAGAACATTTTCCCTTAAGAAGAGCTGTTTTCAACTTAACAGTGTCAAAATATACAATTTTACACTTAAAATCCACCTAATTTTACATGTCTAATTTTACATGTCTAAGCAAACTTATCTGTTGTGACCACTTGTTGTCACCTGTCACTCAAAGAGTTGCATTGCTAAACACTACAGAATAAATTGTCCACCAATCGATTGAAAAATGCGCAAGTTTTGATTTATTTACATTATACAGTACATGAATTGCATTACATTTGATCTGGCTGCTCTTGCGCCTGTGCTGACGTATCTGGGGCGTTCCAGTTTTCCATCGACCTTTGCGTTGCAATTTGTAAAGTATTAAGTTTTGTTTTACTATGTGTGTGTTAGTTATTGTTTATGATGCCACCCATAGTATAGCAGTATTTAGTGTGTGCATTACTTTGTTTTGTGTGTTGTGTTCTAATTTTGTGGGAGCGCAAGTTTAGACAGCTTGTTGTGTAGTCAGTTCCATGCCTGTTTTCAAAGGCATGTATACTGTGTGGCAGTGACGTGCGGTCACTAGAGGCAGGTGAGGCGGGGCCTCACCTGCCATCATGGAAAGAAGAAAAATGTAAAAAGAAAAAATATGAATTAGATTGTTCTATGTATCCAGTGATTATACTATAAAGTTATTTTCCATTTAACTTCACCAGTTTTAGATTATTTTTATTCAAAATCGCTGAATTTTCACATTTGCCGTTCAAATACTGAGAAGAGACGATGCGGTGATCAGCAGCCAGTTGAGGCACGTCACTGCGTGCCTCAACATGGATTGCGCAATGACTCGGCTAACTGCTGGCCTGCTGTGCAGTGAGACCGTATTGCTATATGAATTATATTATACATTTCCATAGTTTAGTTAGCTGAGGTATATAATGTACAGTGTATTTTGTCAACAACTGTATGTGTGTAACGTATTTCTTATGCTGAGCAATCATAAAACTGCTGCAAAGACGCACTGTGTGAGGCTCGCGTAATCCCGCCTCCTGGTCCCGGTTAATGCACCTCCGCCGCAGACTGCCCCGACGGGAACGCCACACCAACCAAAGCCCACACCCAAACCCTCCACGTGCAAGACCGAATCTACCCAAAAAAAGTCACTTAACAAGAAGCCAAAAAGTGCAAAAACAACATTGCTCGCGCCGGAGGAGCCGTGAACGACTGCAGGGACACAACACTAGGTACACCTGCAGACTGCAGCACGGATTTCATATTTCAATCATTCACAACTCCTCCAACACCAACACCACTGTTCCCGCACTTATAAGTAAAGGTAAGACCATAATAACGTTTTTTTTTATTAAATGTGCTTTTTTGTGTGCTACAGTTTGTATGTGTAAAGTTAAAGTTAAGTTAAAGTACCAATGATTGTCACACACACACTAGGTGTGGTGAAATTTGTCCTCTGCATTTGACCCATCCCCTTGCTCACCCCCTGGGATGTGAGGGGAGCAGTGGGCAGCAGCGGCGCCGCGCCCGGGAATAATTGTTGGTGATTTAACCCCCAATTCCAACCCTTGATGCTGAGTGCCAAGCAGGGAAGAATGCTGGTATGAGCTTTTAAACATAATTGTAGTGTCTTGATGTCTTACAGATGTTTCATAAGAGGCAATTTAATCTCCAGCAATATCATTAAAAAGATCCAGTATGTCCCCATTGTCCATCATATCTAGCCAAGTTAATGATAACGACTACTTACCAACAGCAGCAGCCGTTTTGGAAGTGGGCAAGTTGGTGCAGTCTCCAATCCCAAACACATTAGGGTACTTCTTATGTTGAAGGTTTTCTTTGTCCACATCCAGCCAGCCATCCTCGTCTGCCAGTGGGCTGCCTTTAACTACTGAGTTGGGTCCCATCGGTGGAGTGACATGGAGCATATCGTACTAAAGAGCAGAAGGAGAACAGTTACTTGGTGAAATATCTCAAGCATGTGTTGGTGTTAGGATTGTCATAATACTTAAACTGTCAACTTGATACCGATAATTGGAAAAAATATTTGACACTTGATACCTGCTTCAATACAACACAGATGAAAAACATTTAAAAACAATCCCAAAATTTAATAGAAATATCTTAATTACAAAAAAATAATTATAAACAGTTGTGGAAAAAGCCCTATTTGTATTTGATCCATGAGATTTGGAAACTCGTTTCTCCTCGGTGTAAACAGAAAGCTGATCCATGCATAAGTCTTCTAACTTAGTTCATTTTCAAAGCTTATGGCTTCGTATTTTCTGAAGAGGTCTCAGTTTTCCGGGCTCTGAGTTGCGAGCAAAACTTTGGGTTAAAAGCCTCCCCACCAGGAGCGAGAAATTGGTGCCCTCCTAGCAATCATAAAAAAAAAAGATTGGCAACATTTTCTTGCTATCGTTCACTGTCGTACCAAACCTTTACTGATAATAAGGGTTCACGAGAACGAGACACTTTTTTTTTTACTTGATTCCACATCAAATCTAAAATGAAGAATTATAAAGGTTTAAATAAAGTAAATACAAAACCCAAAACCAGTAAAGTTGACATGTTATGTTAATGGTAAATAAAAACAGAATACAATGATTTGCAAGTCCTTTTCAACTTATATTCAATTGAATAGACTGCAAAGACAAGATATTCAATGTACGAACTGGTAAACTTTGTTATTTTTTGCAAATGTTATCTCATTTGGAATTTGATGCCTGGACTGATGCAAAGTGTAAAAGTGTTCTGTGGTCTGACGAGTCCACATTTCAAATTGTTTTTGGAAACTGTGGACGTTGTGTCCTCCGGACCAAAGAGGAAAAGAACCATCCGGATTGTTATAGGTGCAAAGTTGAAAAGCCAGCATCTGTGATGGTATGGGGGTGTATTAGTGTCCAAGACATGGGTATCTTACACATCTGTGAAGGCACCATTAATGCTGAAAGGTACATACAGGTTTTGGAGCAACATATGTTGCCATCTAAGCAACGTCTTTTCCATGGACGCCCCTGCTTATTTCAGCAAGACAATGCCAACCCACGTGTTACAACAGCGTGGCTTCATAGTAAAAGAGTGCAGGTACTAGACTGGCCTGTCTGTAGTCCAGACCTGTTTCCCATTGAAAATGTGTGGCGCATTATGAAGCCTAAAATACCACAACGGAGACCCCGGACTGTTGAACAACTTAAGCTGTACATCAAGCAAGAATGGGAAATAATTCAACTTGAAAAGCTTCAAAAATGTGTCTCCTCAGTTCCCAAACGTTTACTGAGTGTTGTTAAAAGGAAAGGCCATGTAACACAGTGGTAAAAATGCCCGTACCAACTTTTTTGGAAGTGTTGCTGCCATTAAATTCTAAGTAAATGATTATTTGATCCATCCATCCATCCATTTTCTACCGCTTATTCCCTTTGGGGTCGCGGGGGGCGCTGGAGCCTATCTCAGCTACAATCGGGCGGAAGGCGGGGTACACCCTGGACAAGTCGCCACCTCATCGCAGATTATTTGAAAAAAAAAAAAAACTTTCTCATTTCAAACATTAAATATCTTGTCTTTGCAGTCTATTCAATTGAATATAAGTTGAAAAGGATTTGCAAATCATTGTATTCTGTTTTTATTTACGATTCACACAACGTGTCAACGTCACTGGTTTTGGGTTTTGTATAATAAAATGTCTTTTGTGACGACCTTTGCAGGGTCTTCAAGTGGTCTATCATGTGATTTGGCTGTATTGTCTTATCACTGGGCTGCTCAAAGTGGCGACTTGCTGCTGGGGGAAGCAATCCAGTTCATCTGGAGTGCTGTGGCTGGTGTCTGCTCTGATGTCTATAAAATAAATATTGTGATTTTTTGTCCACAACATTGTATGCCAGACAGTTTTTTTTTCAATTTAGGCCAATACAAAGTTGGATTAACTGCTATACTGCTTTTTAGAACACAAGTGTGTTAAATGTAGATTAGCATCATCATAGGTCCCCTTTAAAAAAGAGTTGAGACATGTTTTAAGCACAGGCACCGTTGCAAGAGTACTGATCAGATGATATGAAAAGCATACACAAGCTCACATAAGAGTTACCTGCAACACAGTAGTCTCGCCCGGTTTGTCAAGATTTTCAAACACGGCTTCTTGCTTGTCTGCCCTGACTTCAATCAGGTTCTGCCTCAGGTTCACTTTTATGTCACGTTCCTTGACGATGTCCCAGAGTGCGTCAGCATATTTCTTGACTCCAAACAGCACTGGCAGGGATGTGTTGTAAATAATATTG
The DNA here is from genome assembly GCF_033978685.3 of Nerophis lumbriciformis. Taxonomy (NCBI): domain Eukaryota; kingdom Metazoa; phylum Chordata; class Actinopteri; order Syngnathiformes; family Syngnathidae; genus Nerophis; species Nerophis lumbriciformis. The sequence goes on along the minus strand of NC_084557.2, from coordinate 8,395,560 downwards.
GCCCTCGCCCTCTTTCCTGTCTTCAGATCAAACACATACGAGAAAAATAAACATTTAGACACTGATAAATTTAATCATTCATTAATCTGGAGCCTTTACCAGCTGACTTAGGGAGACATGTGGCATTAACTTGAATTAATGTTGTAAACAAAATCTCAATTCCAATTGAAGGAAGTAGCATTTTAATTCCCAGAAATTCCTATTGATAATTTTGGGGTATTTCAGCATCATGCTTCACAGATTCGGATTTGACAAAACTCAGTGAGCTGTGGAGTCCCCCAAGGCAGTATATTGGGGCCTTTACTGTTTCTAGTATACATAAACGACTTGTCATCGCCATGCGACTGTGAATTGTTCTTGTTTGCGGATGACTCGGCCCTGCTGGTATCAGACAAGGACAAGTCACATGTGGAGAAAATCCTCAGTGCTGAACTCTGTAGAACTTGCACCTGGCTCGCTGACAACAAGCTACCCATACACTTGGGTAAGGCAGAATCCATCCTGTTTGGGTCCCACATCAACCTTAAGAAAGTCAATGACTTCACTATAAAAGTGGATGACATTGTTATCACCAGGAAAGATGAGGTCACCTACCTAGGTTCTAGAGATGCGCGGATAGGCAATTATTTTATCCGCAACCGCATCACAAAAGTCGTCAACCATCCGCCATCCACCCGAACCAACATTTTATCAAAACCACGCCCGCCCGCACCCACCCGTTGTTATATATCTAATATAGACGATGCAAGGCATTAGTGAGGTTATAAAGCTTTTGCCTGTTAAAGAAAGGAGACTGATCCAATGCAGCAGAGACATTCAATGCGTGCCACGCATCTCTTGGCCACGCATTCGTGGCTAAGAGATATTAATGCGTGATAAAATTATTTATCATTATTATAATATTATTCTCATTTCCATTAAGAAAGTGTTGACTATTGTTGCCAGTGCCCTCAGATCAGGAGTGCGTTCCTCACACTTTGTGTGCGCAGTTGCAGCAAGCCGAACGAGGCTTTTAAGAAGTTAAAAAAATGTTTTAGAAAGACTAGGCCTATATTTTCGTTAGGTAAAAAAAATGTTCTGAATTTATTTCAATGAATATTAACTTGTTAACGTTATAATGCTCAAATAGGGACGAGGGCGGGGTGCACAGTGAAGCAGTGAACAATTTCGCGACAAAGATGAACCTTTATTGATTGATCTGCAGCCATGACAAAATATCAGACAATCTCCATTGTCAACGACAGGCAGGAAAATAAAGATAAACACATAGCCTATGTTGTAGGCATAGGCTCATACGTTTTTAAGTTGAAATAAAAAAATAAATAAAAAATGTGCCTCATAAGCCTTAGGCTGTCAATCACGCGCACAAACTTAAATTATACAATAACATATGTATGTCATCTCTATTTAAACAAAAATAAATTAAATAAATAATAATAATAAATTACCTGCAACTTATTGGCCAAGACAAATAGCTGAAGGGGGGAAATCAAACCCATCAGACTGCACTTTATCATCAAACTTGAATTATAATGAAAATAGACGGTCGCGACAAACAAAGCAGGCTAAATATCCTTACATTGTCGCCAATCAGAGATGCGCTTCACTTGAAAGCGAGGCCAAATAATTATTCACACATAGTAGTATATCTCAAATAGAAAAAAACCACAATAAGCAACGCAATTGCCTTAATTCCTTTGCATTGTAGGGCGCCCAAACAACACGTAACCATCAAAATTACCTGACCGAACTCAATATAGGTTAGACATGGGCTTATTTGGTATAGCCTATAGGTAACGTAGACTAATTCGTTTAACATATCCAACCGTATGTCTACTTACTTTTTTTTTTGTTAGCACTATGCAGGAATAAAATGGCATCTACAGTGCCAGGATTCATGCGAGAGCGCCTGGCCTCTAAAATGCGCCCTGCTGGTGCTGAAGGAGCGCTCACTTGCGCCACTGTTGCTGGGACGCGGTGCCTGATGAAAAATTGACTGTTTCAAAGAGTGCTGCTCGTTTTTCGTATGTGGGTAACAATATTTAACTATGTATATATATTTCCGAATTGGTTCAACCGCAACCCGCCCGCATCTATTTAAAATCTATTTTTACCCGCCCGACCCGCGGTTTATCCGCGGACTCCGCGGTTGTGTTCGCAAACCGCGCATCTCTACTAGGTTCCATTCTAGAGGCTAATCTTTCCTGTGATAAAATGGCAACTAAGGTAATCAAAGAGGTCAACCAATGAGCGAGATTTCTCTATAGAATCTCCTCTCTGGTCAACAAAAGCACCATGAGGATTCTAGCGGGAACTCTCGTTCAACCCTTTTTCGATTACGCATGCACCTCCTGGTACCCAAGCACCTCCAAAACCCTCAAATCTAAACTCCAAACATCCCAGAACAAGCTAGTCAGATTACTTTTAGACCTCCACCCCAGATCCCACCTCACTCCTACCCACTTCTCCAAAGTGGGCTGGCTCAGGGTGGAGGACAGAGTAAAACAACTTGCACTGAGCCTAGTCTATAAAATCCGCTACACCTCCCTGATACCGAAGTACATGTCAAACTACTTCCTTAACGTAAATGACCGCCATAACCACAACACCAGGGGGAGCTCCACTAACCACGTCAAACCCAGATTCCGGTCTAACAAAGGTCTTAACTCATTCTCTTTCTATGCCACATCAATGTGGAATGCGCTCCCAACAGGTATAAAAGAAAGGGCATCTCTATCCTCCTTCAAAACTGCAATAAAAGTACACCTCCAGGCAACTTCAACCCTAAACTAACACCCTCCCCGGATTGTTAATAATCAAACGTAAACAATCAAATGTAGATACTTTTCTTATGCCTTCTGATCTCTCTCTCTCTCTCTATGTCCACTACTTGCTGTCCATATCCTACCAAGTCAGACCTACACTGTTTCAATATCCATTTCTCTGTTCTCAATTGTTGATGACTGATGATAACAACCAAACCTACCCACCCCCCCTCCACACCCCGAATTGTAAATAATGTAAATAATTCAATGTATACACCCTGATGATGATAGTATATATATCTGTATCATGAATCAATTTAAGTGGACCCCGACTTAAACAAGTTGAAAAACTTATTCGGGTGTTACCATTTAGTGGTCAATTGTACGGAATATGTACTTCACTGTGCAACCTACTAATAAAAGTCTCAATCAATCAATCAAAACAGTATATTCCTTACATGGCCTTGACTACCAGTGTTGATTTTGACAGCAGTTTTTAATTTAGTTGTAGTCATCTTTTGGCGAAAAGGTATTTTAGTTTTCGTCCAATTTAGTAATGTAAATTGATTTAGTTTTAGTCAACAACACTACAGTAAAATTAGTCACCCAAAACATAATGTATTAAAGATAAGACCCTTGTTTAAAATTTATTTGAAAGCACCTTTAGACAGACTATCTGCAACGCTTTTGTTTCACACAAAATTAGCATGATTTTACAGCCAGGAATGATGTAGTTAGTCATTCTTTGCTCTACAGGTCAATTCATATACATACGGTAACTTGCAGGCACTTTAAAAAAAAATAATGCCACGTCTCTGGCAAAGCAAGTATGTATGTGTGCTATGAAACATTATTACGATGCATGCATCATCATAATTTTTTTAATTTTATTTATTTATTTATTTTTTACATCGGAGCAGGTAAAAAGCAAGATGATCAGTAATCAAAACAAAGGCACGTTGACTAGGACGATAAAACAAGGAAGTGACATGTTAGTAAAAGTATAAATACGAGACAAAGAAGTTGACAGAAATGAAATCCAATTATATTTAATTTTGTCTTGTCGATGGGTGGGATAAATTCGTAATATATCCAATCACAACTCTTAAATGGCGTACATTGAAAGAAGGGTGGAGGTTAGGTATGAGCGAGAGCCAATCAGAGGCTTTTCCTTGCGGGACAAGGAAGTAACCACCAACACCAGTATGTGTGGCTCTGATTACTGCTTTGCACACTCTTGGCATTCTCTCGATGAGCTTCAAGCTCACCTGTGAAGTGAAAACCATTTCAGGTGACTACCTCTTGAAGCTCATGGAGAGAATGCCAAAAGTGTGCAAAGCAGTAATCAGAGCAAAGGGTGGCTATTTTGAAGAAACTAGAATATAAAACACGTTTTCAGTTATTTCACCTTTTTTTTGTTAAGTACATAACTCCACATGTGTTCGTTCATAGTTTTGATGTGACAATCTACAATGTAAATAGTCATGAAAATAAAGAAAACACATTGAATGAGAAGGTGTGTCCAAACTTTTGGCCTGTACTGTATATGTATGTCTTATATGAGGATTGTGAATGATTGACGGCACATCTTTGCCTAATTTTTGCGTATTTCCAGTATGATTGATCTGATAACATGGTCAGAAAGCAGAAGCATTCCCATTGTGATGTCAATCTCCGGAAATACCCAAAGGTTTACAGAGCGGAATATTCAAAATGACTGAATTTGAGGCATTTTGTGAGGTTTAGGCAGTATTTTCACATACTTTGCGGATTGTAAATACAATTGGATATGGTTTAATACAGGGTTGTCAAACTCAATTTCATTGAGGGCCACATTGTAGTTATGGCTGCTAGAGGGCTGCTTGTAACAAAGAATGATGTATGAATTTGATTATTATTAGAGATGTCCGATAATATCGGCCTGCCTGTGAGGAGCTCCACAACCTGTAATAATATCGGCCTGCCGATATTATCGGCCGATAAATGCTTTAAAATGTAATATCGTAAATTATCGGTATCGTTTTTTTTATTATCAGTATCGTTTTTTTATTTTTTTTATTAAATCAACATAAAAGACACAAGATACACTTACAATTAGTGCACCAACCCAAAAAACCTCCCTCCCCCATTTGCACTCATTCACACAAAAGGGTTGTTTCTTTCTGTTATTAATATTCTGGTTCCTACATTATATATCAATATATATCAATACAGTCTGCAAGGGATACAGTCCGTAAGCACACATGATTGTGCGTGCTGCTGGTCCACTAATAGTACCGTATTTTCCGCACTATTAGCCGCACCTAAAAACCACAAATTTACTCAAAAGCTGACAGTGCGGCTTTTAACCCGGTGCGCTTTATATATGGATAAATATTAAGATTCATTTTCATAAAGTTTCGATCTCGCAACTTCGGTAAACAGCCGCCATCTTTTTTCCCGGTAGAACAGAAAGCGCTTCTTCTTCTACGCAAGCAACCGCCAAGGTAAGCACCCGCCCCCATAGAACAGGAAGCGCTTCTTCTTCTACTGTAAGCAACCACCCACCCGCGTAGAAGAAGAAAAAGCGCACGGATATACCGTACGTTTCATTTCCTTTGTGTGTTTACATCTGTAAAGACCACAAAATGGCTCCTACTAAGCGTCAGGGATCCGGTTCATGAAAAGACGCAATCTCTCCATCCGCACACGGATTACTATTTCACAGCAACTGATATTCCTGTGAACGCACTGTGGATACAACGGGAGCACGTACGGTGAATATTCGCACCACAGGGAATGAGAAGTCATCCTTCACTGTGGTTCTAGCTTGCCATGCTAACTTCCACCCATGGTGATATTCAAAAGGAAGACCTTGCCAAAAGAGACCTTTCCAGCCGGCGTCATCATAAAAGCTAACTCGAAGGGATGGATGAAGAAAAGATGAGCGAGTGGTTAAGGTAAGTTTAAGTTTACGCGAAGAGGCCGGGTGGCTTTTTTCACGCAGCTCTGTCCATGTTGATATACGTATGTTTGTGATTGCACATTTGCGTACATTTTGGGAGTGAACAGAGTTGTTAGAACGCTGGTTTTTAATATATTATTAAAGTTTGACTGACCTATCTGACTGTTTTTTTGACATTCCTTTAGCGCAGTTAGATGCGGCTTACAACACCGGGCGGCTTATAGGTGGACAAAGTTTTGAAATATGCCGTTCATTGAAGGCGCGGCTTTTAACCCAGGGCGCCTTATGGTGCGGAAAATACGGTACTAACCTTTAACAGTTCATTTTACTCATTTTCATTATTGCTAGTTTCTATGTAACTGTTTTTATATTGTTTTATTTTCTTTTTTATTCAAGAAAATGTTTTTAATTTATTTATCTTATTTTATAATTTTTTTTTTAAAAAGGACCTTATCTTCACCATACCTGGTTGTCCAAATTAGGCATAATAGTGTGTTAATTCGGTTCGGGCATCTGGTCAGGATGCCACCCGATCGCCTCCCTCGGGAGGTGTTTAGGGCACGTCCGACCGGTAGGAGGCCACGGGGAAGACCCAGGACACGTTGTGAAGACTATGTCTCCCGGCTGGCCTGGGAACGCCTCGGGATCCCCCGGGAGGAGCTGGACGAAGTGGCTGGGGAGAGGGAAGTCTGGGCTTCCCTGCTTAGGCTGCTGCCCCCGCGACCCGACCTCGGATAAGCGGAAGAAGATGGATGGATGGATGGAGTGTGTTAATTCCACGACTGTATATATCGGTATCGGTTGATATCGGTATCGGTAATTAAGAGTTGGACAATATCGGAATATTGGATATCAGCAAAAAGCCATTATCGGACATCCTTAATTATTATATATATTTTTTACGTACACTTTTTTTATTGTAAAAAAATACATTTTTTTTTTACAATAAAAAAAACAACTAGCAACTAAATCACCAGAATTTTACTGTAAAATGTACAGTTTTTTGCAACATATTATGGTAAATGGAAAAACTTTATCATCGTTTTTATTTTATTCTGGCAACTGAGCTGCCAATTTTTTACCGTTAAAAAACTGTGATACAGTTTTACCATTAGCAGTAAAGATAGATCTTACAGTAATATCACTGGCAGCTCAGTCGACACAATTTACCATAAAAAAAACAGTGGTAGAGTTTTTTTCAATTTACAGTAATATGCTGTAAAAAACATCGCACATTTTACAGTAAAATGTATTATCAATTTTACAGTGTACAATTTAATGGATAACTTGCTCTAAAACCATAAGTCAAGCAGGAATTTAAAGTATTTTAACAAAATAAAATGTTTGGAAAGTATGATAATGTATTTTTTGCTATATTGGATAATATTAAACTTTAAAAGGTATGCAATGTCATGCAGTACCTGCATTTTTTTTCTGTTAAAATGGAAAGAACAAATACATTTAGTATGAAAAGACAAAGTACTTTGTCAGAATAATTGTATCTAAGTTATCACAAAACTTTGTGTTGCCATGAGTTCCCGGCGAGAGGACAAAAGCTGTCTTTGATCTTACCAAGCAGAAGGCTTGTAAAACTCCACTGTGTACGATGGGAGGCGACAGAAAGGGGTCGGTTTCTTTGATCTATTGTAATCCACAGGAAGATCTCGTCTTGACCCGAGATCTACAAAGCGGAGAGGAAGCAGGACCTGACGCAAGCTCCAGGCATCTTTTCTTTGAACTGTTTTGTGACCAAGGGCGACAGCTGTTTACGACCCCCTCCCCCCTTAATCCTGTAATCAGGAAAAGTCCAAACAAAAGAGGAGGCGTGCAATCCTTTTGTCAGAGCGTGGTGGAAGACTGTACAAAGAGTACAGCCCAGACGTTTCTCCTCATTGAGCCAAATTGAATCCTGTCTCTGTTTAATTCCTTGCTTCTTGTCTGTTTAATAGATGTCATCAGTGTTTGAACCTGACACTTTGACGCATATTATTTCCAGGCCTTTGTGGGCCACATAAAAATATGTGGTGGGCCAGATCTGGCCCTCGGGCCTTGAGTTTGATAGCTCTGGTTTAATAGATACAATAGGGGTTGTGAAAATAATTTCTGTCCCCTAGGGGGGTCACAATCGAAAATAATTAAAAACCACTGAATCAACCTAATGCAAACCAAAGTTCTCAGGGAAAACGTCATCGAACGTCCAAAGAGAAAAATGACTCACCTTTCTAAGGAAAGAATCTGAGAGGTACATGATCTTCTGTGGAGCTCCGGCACATTTAACTGGAGTGTTTGGGAATGAAAACACAGCGTTGCCCTCTTTAAAGTTCTGCAGCGCTGCCCAGGTTTTCTCCACCGTTTCAACAGAATAGTTGGAGCCAATCTTTGGATGGTCAAAACCTTCAGGAAGCCCTTTAATCTTTTGGATTGGAGAAGAAAAAAAATGTTCAGTCACTTCAAAAGGTAATGGTAGGCCTGGGCGATAAAATACAATCTCGAATTCTTTTCACAAAAAATTACATTTTCGATTTTTTTTCTGGTCTAAAGTTCCAGTAAGTGGACCAACCAGGCTTTTCCACTGTATATCTGGACACCACAACTTTAGTGATCGCTCTCATTTATGACCTTTCCTATCATAAATGGTACCTTGAGTTAACGATTCCACCACAGTAAGCTGCTTTTTAGCAGGAGTGCGTTTTTTGCGTTCTTGTTCGCCTTGTAAAAAGTTGCATTTGTGGCTGGATGGCTCTGTTTCAGATGCTGAAATAAGTTTGATGTGCTACTGCCTTTTTGATGCAACAGGCTTTAAATAAAATTTGCAAAGTGCAGTTACTTGTTCTACATCTGTTGCCGCAAATCCAAACTACTGATGACAAACTTGGAACAAACTCTGCGCTCTCTTTCACTTTAGCAGTAACCATCTTGTGTTATGGTCTTGGAAGCTCCTGGGGGACAAGAGTATGCTGGAGCAAGATGAGAAAAACACTGAACTATTTATCTTTTCTTTTTCTTTTTTAAATCATCTGCAACTCAAAACTTAAGGTAATTAATAAAATCGATTTATCGCCCAGTTCTACATAACAGAGTAGAAGTTTTGCAAACAGAGCACTTCCTCACCTTTTCAAAATGGAGCTGCAAGCCAAGTGCCACAATCAGATACTCATAGGAGATCTGTGACGAGATCATTCAATTTTAGCACAACATAAGGCACATTGTTATCCAACTTTGTTGCTATAAAACACACATGTGGTCAGGCAGCAGAAAGCAAACATACTTCGGTCCCGTCATCAGTGCGGACAGTGTTTGTGTCCGGGTTTATTTCCTGAACTTTAGACTTCACCCACTTCACGCCAGAGGGCATAACACTTGATGTGGTCCTTCCGGATGAAGCCAGGGTTTTAGCACCAGCACCTGCTAGAGTCCAAAGAGGCTGATAGTAGTGCATCTGAAAAGAAAAACAGTATGATGGCACAGACTTTCACAAACAATATAAAATAGAGGCTGCTTCAAAATCATGTTCATGTCACCATTTCTACCAGCAGCTATAGGGACTGAGCTATGGTCGGTCTTAAATCAGTATAAAAAATGCTTTTATTTTGACAGTGTTGAGTTTCCCCGGAGATGGTCAGAGACATGCAGGTTGCTTTTTGTGTCTGCACTGGTATTATAGACCAGACCTGGGCAAATTAAGGCCTGAGGGCCACATGCGGCCCGTTAAACTTTTCAATCTGGCCCGCCAGACATTTCCAAATAATTTTTTCAGATCTTTAAGAATGAAACTGTAGCTGCCATTAATGATGTGCAGTGATGTTTCCTAATGACAGTAAGTCTTGAACTATACAAATTATAACAATTGTTGGAATATGTGCGTTTGCATGATATACTCTAGGGATGTCCCAATCCAGGTTTTTGCACTTCCGATCCGATACCGATACTGACCGATACTGGCCTATCCGAGCATGTATTAAAGTTTAAAGTTATTTAGCCTACTTAGTTGTCAGAATCATGTTGAAAAGGGTTTTAGTACTCTTGATAACAACTAGCCAGCTGAATTAGGGGAGTTTGAATAATACACAATGGTTGGTAACAAGAAACTGACCTGTTTATTCAAGGATAAACACAAAATAGACAAAATTATACATGACAAACAGAAATGGCATCATTGAACTAGGGCTGGGCGATATGGCCTTTTATAAATATTGCGATATTTTAAGGCCAAATTGCGATACACGATATATATCTCGATATTTTGCCTTAGCCTTGAATGAACACTTGATGCATATAATCACAGCAGTATGATGATTCTATGTGTCTACATTAAAACATTCTTCTTTATACTGCATTAATATATGCTACTTTTAAACTTTCATGCAGAGAAGGAAATCACAACGAAAAAAAATCACAATTTTTTTCATACGGTGTTGATGTGGAAATGTTTGCCTCGGCATTTTGATGGTGTGGGCGTGTGGCACCGAATGGAGATAAGCGTCTCGACAGACGTTACAATATTTGAACAATGATGACGAAAACTGTTTTCTCTGTGTCTGTGTGTCGAAAATTGTTATGCGCTTATTTTTTTATTTGATTTTGTGCGTGGCATAGATTTGCCGTGCGCAGAGGACGCTTGAGCAGGAGCGCACCTTAGCGGCTGCGCTAGCATCACAGCTAACGTTAGCCATGCTGCTACCTCTCTCTCTGCTGGGAGAGGGCGTATACGTATTTGACGTATGACGTGACAGTATGTGACGTGTGTAAGAAGGTGCGCTCGCTGTCTGTAAGAGGGAGACACAGGAAAGAGTGAGAAGAGCCTGTCGTGTAATGCCAGCAGCTAAAAGCAACTGCGTGAGAATCCACAGACCTGTGGATGTGTTGAAGGTGTGCTGGAAAATGCGGAACGGAAATTAGGGAGCAGCAGAAAAGTGGAATGTATTATTTAAATCGGTGCGTTGGAAAACACGGACCGAAGTTTTTTTTAAACTGGATCTGGATCGGCATTTTCCCATTCCTTGCCGATACGCATTTTTTTGCAAATATCGGCGGCCGATCTGATCCAAATATCGGATCGGGACATCCCTAATATACTCGTTACTATGTTAATCAAATTAGTTACTATGGTCATCTAATTAGTTAGTATGCACGGTGGCAGAGGGGTTAGTGCATCTGCCTCACAATACAAAGGTCCTGAGTAGTCCTGAGTTCAATCCTGGGCTCGGGATCTTTCTGTGTGGAGTTTGCATGTTCTCTCCGTGACTTGCGTGGGTTCCCTCCGGGTACTCCGGCTTCCTCCCACCTCCGAAGACATGCACCTGGGCATAGGTTGATTGGCAGCACTAAATTGTCCCTAGTGTGTGAATGTGAGTGTGAATGTTGTCTGTCTATCTGTGTTGGCCCTGCGATGAGGTGGCGACTTGTCCAGGGTGTACCCCGCCTTCTGCCCGAATGCAGCTGAGATAGGCTCCAGCACCCCCCGCGACCCCGAAAGGGACAAACGGTAGAAAATGGATGGATGAATTCATTGCAATTGGGTACATTGATCTGAGATACGAGCTCCATCTCAGAACAAATTAAACTTGTATGATAAAACACCACGTTACGGCATTTCATAACCTGTGCTTTTGTTGATTAATATCCACTGTTTACTTCTGCAACGGGCTGTCTTGTACCTGTGACAATGTGCTGGGCAATATTGGGGTGATGAATGGCTGACTAGTGCTTATACAGCAGCAGCCGGCCTCTCAAAAAGCTCTCTCCCGGTTGCAGTTAGTCCAGAAGGCGGTAGCACAACTTTTAACAGGGGCCAGGAAACGTGAGCACATAACCCCAATTCCTGAGAGTTTGCACTGGCTCCCTGTTCATTTTAGAATTGATTTTAAAACCTTGCTGTTTGTTTTTAAAGCTTTACATGGACTGGCACCTCTGTATATCTCGGACCTCATCCAAATTTACACTCCTGCCCGCGCTCTGAGGTCCGAGAGCCAGCTCCAGCTCGTGGTGCCCAAGACCAGACTTAAATCCAGGGGAGACAGGGCTTTCTCTGTGGTCGGCCCTAAGCTCTGGAACACTCTGCCCCCACAGTGGAGTGTTTTAAGTCTCGTCTTAAGACCCACTTTTATTCTTTGGCTTTTAACACTACGTGAGTTGTGTGGTCCTCTGTGGGGTTTTTTTTTTTCATAAATTTTGATTTCTATTTATTGTTTTAATTGGTTTTACGCTTTCAAATCGTTTTTAATCATATTTATTTTTATATTGGTTTTATATTTATTTATTTTTTGTTTTTATTCAGTCATTGGTGGAGTTAAGGATAATATTTGAATATTGTTTTTAATATTGTTCTGCAGCACTTTGGAAACATTTTTGTTGTTTAAATGTGCTATATAAATAAAGTGGATTGGATTGGATTGGCCTCCGTAGCTCCAACTCCCTCCCCTCTGTTGCAAGTTTTGTTGATTCTATGTAACGTGTTTATGTGTGCTATGGCTATGAGGTCTTTTACCTTGGCCTCAGTCTGGACCCCCTCCCTGGAGTCCAGCCTTTGACTGAATATTTTTTTACTCCCCCCCTCAACCTTTAACGGTTTCTCACCTTTTTTTTTTTGTAAGGGGTGCCGGAAGTTGGCAGACCCGTCAGCGATCCTTTTCCTGTCTCCCTGTAATGTTTGATCTTGAATGGGATTGTGCTGAAAATCTCAATTTCCCCTCCAGGATTAATAAAGTACTTCCGAATCTGAATCTGTAAATGGTGTTCATTATGACATTACTTCAAAACTACTGTAGTTGTTCATAGTATTTCATACTGTCTTGTTTTGTTAAAATAGTGATCTAAAAGTTCATTTTTCTTATTTGAAAGCATGTCACATGTTAAAAATGTGGTGTTCTGGGGGGCCCCAGAAAGGAATAACGGCATTTGATTTCATTGCAATTGGGTACATTGATCTGAGATACGAGCTCCATCTCAGAACAAATTCAACTTGTATGATAAAACACCACGTTATGGCATTTCATAACATGTGCTTTTCTTGATTAATATCCACTGCTTGGTGTTTGGTGGTAGCGGGGGTGTATATTGTAGCGTCCCGGAAGAGTTAGTGCTGCAAGGGGTTCTGGGTATTTGTTCTGTTGTGTTTAAGTTGTGTTACGGTGCGGATGTTCTCCCGAAATGTGTTTGTCATTCTTGTTTGGTGTGGGTTCACAGTGTGGCGCATATTTGTAACAGTGTTAAAGTTGTTTATACGGCCACCCTCAGTGTGACCTGTATGGCTGTTGATCAAGTATGCCTTGCATTCATACTTGATGTGTGGCACGCACAAAAGTGCTTTCATCAAATGCATTAGAGTCTGGAATCTTCCATCTCTCCCTAGCATGGCCCAAAACTGGTCAATCTTTGCTGCCTGAGGAAGATCTTCAGTGCCAAGCACTTGGTAGTCTACTACTTCTTCCCGGAGGCTATCCAGGTCCAATCGCAGCTGCGGCTTGGAACTTACAAGCTGTTATGAGAGTAGCGTATGTGTGTGTGTGGCCCTTTAATAGGTGAGCATGTGAGGTGAGTGACGTCAGTGAGTGTGTGGGCGAGAGAAGAGAGGGAGTGGTAGCGTGAGTGCGGGCGGGGACTACTTTGTTTTGTGTTGGATTGGCTGTGTGCAAGCAATCAATAAAGCAAGATTTGCAACTAATCGCCGGACTCCGGCAGGAAAGGTGCAACAAAGCGTATTTCTTCATCTTACTGGCTGTATCTTCCTCGTTCTTCTGCTTCGTCTCCTTGTTGTGTGCGCAGTTGTGCACTGCACTCTCTAAAAGCCGTATATGTTATTGATGTTATAGATGGCAGTATTGTCCTGTTTAAGAGTGTCACAACATTGCTGTTTACGGCAGACGAACTGCTTTACGGTAGACAAAAACATGACTGCTGTTGTTGTGTGTTGTTACCGCGCTGGGAGGACGTTAATGAAACTGCCTAACAATAAACCCACATAAGAAACCAAGAACTCGCCCTCGATCATTCTACAGTTATAATGTGGTTGGGCAGGCACACTGTTTATATCGTGGGAAAGCGGACTCAGGTCCGCATGGAGCCGTAGGGGGCGTGGCCTGAATTTTGGGAGACAATTTGTCCCGGGAGGTTTTCGGGAGAGGCGCTGAATTTCGGGAGTCTCCCGGAAAATCCGGGAGGGTTGGCAAGTATGCTTGCATTCACTTCTGTGTGTGTGTAAAAGCCGCATATATTGTGTGATCGGGCCGGCACGCTGTTTGAACGGAGGAAAAGCGGACGTGACGACAGGTTGTAGAGGACGCTAAATGCAGTGCCATTAAGGCACGCCCCCAATATTGTTGTCCGGGTGGAAATCGGGAGAAATTCGGGAGAATGGGAGATTTTTGGGAGGGGCACTGAAATTCGGAAGTTTCCCGGGAAAATCTGGAGGGTTGGCAAGTATGGCTCCAGCATCCCCCCGCAATCCCAAAAGGGACAAGCGGTAGAAAATGGATGGGACGGATAATCAAATGTAACCAACCTCACCTCATCACAGCGGTGACTTACCTCACTGGGCTCCACAACTGCCACTTTATCAGCACCCAGCATCATTTTCATGCGTGCGCCCATTGCTATTCCCCCACTTCCTCCTCCGAGCACCAGCATTTTGTAATGTTGCTTGGCAGAAGCACGACAGCTTGTGTGTAGACGACAGGCGCCAATGCCCGCGGAGCGACACAGGGCAGCCATAATGTGTTTCTGGGAAAGAAACAAGGACACAAACATGTTTCAAATGGATAATATTTTGGTCTTCAATGCAATGTGTTTGTATGTTGGTGATCATGTGCGAGTTCATTTATGTTTTTTAAGTCATTTGAGTAGACATGAGGTAATAATAATAATAATAATAATAAATAAACCAAAACTACAACAGCCTACATGTATTAATTAATATTGGCTGTTTGGCGTCGATCGTTAGCTAAGATAACCGTGCCTGCACATTATTACACGTACGTTTTTAAACAACGTCACATTAAATAATGTTTGTGATACTCTTACCTTATCAGGAAAAGCAGGTACTTCGGAGATACAGAAAAAAAAAAAAAAAAAAGTAACCTCTTATGTAGTGCTGGTGACACAGGCGGAGGAAGTCACCCAAAATGAACTTGATCTTCCTGCAAAAGACAGGATCCCCATTGGCCACGCCCACTCAAGCTATGGACCAATCAGAAGTAAAACCTGCGACTGACTGACATACTTCGTGCTTGTGTCACGTGTTCTTGTCTTTATTTTTACTTCGATATTTTGTAATTTTTATTTTTAAATAAATATTTTTTTTTATAATGTTCAACATGTACAAACAAATATATGAATGTAATAAACAGTTCAGGGTGTCCCAAGTTACCGGAGTGTGTTAGGGAAGGAGGAGTTTTGTCTCTCCAGAGTTGCCGTAGGGCTGTGACGTAAGAGGTCTATAAATGTGTGTTGTTGAAGCAGGTGTGCGGTAGTGATGAGAGCGACCAGTCTGTGAACAATTAAAACGTCCTGTGTGCTTTTTCCTCCTGTATAACAGGTTAGTTTTGGTGAATCAACTCCCTAAATAATATCCATGTGATCTTTATAAGTTTAAGTACACATTCTGATGGTGGAGCCTAACTCTAAAGTGGTTGTGAGTTGTAGTTTGTATTTGTGAATGAATCCAGTGCACAGCTGCAGTAATCAATACAAAAAGGCGACGTGAGTGCGCAATGTTTATATAGGAACTTCTGATCCTAATTCAGACTCCCAAATTAGAGCTCCCGTTTTCTTATTGATTTTATAATGTATTTTTGTATAATGTGTGTGTTCTGAAAGAGGTTTTACATGCTATTTTGTTGTGTTTAGACATGGTTATATAAGTTAAGCTCTCAGGAATGGTCAATGAACATTTCAAGTACAGTAACTTAAAGATGCTAGTAGAAGAATATGAAGAAAAGCAAAGTATTTAAATGAATGTTGCTCAATTGTGCATTAAGGTGAATATTCCTGAGAAAGACAAGACAGTGAAATAATGTCTAATTGGGCACTATATTGTATATTTTGGAGTGATGATGTGGATATGTAAAAATATATGGAAAAGGCATACAGTATTGTTATGGTAATTATAACTCCAGTGATACAGTAACGGTTTAATGATAGTTTGAGTGTTTTGATAAAAATAGAGGTGAAGATAAAGTAAAAGACATTGACATGATAATACAAAGTGACAAAAGATATGGGAAATTAAGTGAATTGTGGATTTGTAATTTCTGTTAATAAATTCTGATGAGCGCGACCAGTCTGTGAACAACTGAAACGTTCTGTGTGCATTTTTCCTCTTGTATAACAGGACATTATTATCTGACTGCTTGTCCTGGCTACCTGGGACCTGCAACAGATAACCTAGGAATACATCACTAAAAATCTGAGTTCTAGATCGGTCTTGAACTCTCCTCAAATTGTAGAAAAAACTAAGAAAAGATTGATTGATTGATTGAGACTTGTATTAGTAGGTTGCACAGTGAAGTACATATTCCGTACATTTGACCACTAAATGGTAACACCTGAATAAGTTTTTCAACTTGTTTAAGTCGGGGTCCAGATTTAACCAATGGCTACAGAGATTTATCCTTAAAAGGCAGAACCTTGCTTTCCAAAGCAGAAGGTATCTCCAGGCTTACCTATGCGGCTATTTCTTTAGAAGTTTACCAAAAAATATGTAAGACTATCGACAAAATACTTGTTGACTTTATTTGGAAAAACAAAATTAATTATATTAAGAAATCTGTTATAATGAACAATTACAATCAGGGTGGTCTAAACTTTCTGGATATCACTACACTAAACAACACCTTCAAGATGAATTGGATAAGACACTATTTGAAAGACCCTACCTCAATTTGGAACTTCATATCTCATCATGTATTTTCTAACCTTGGAGGCCTAAAATGTTTGCTATTGTGTAACTACAACATTGATAGGATTCCTGTTGCTCTTTCAAACTTCCACAAACAAGCCCGTCTGGCATGGTCTCTTATACACAAGCACAATTTCTCACCTACCAAATACTTCATTTGGAACAATAAAGACACATGTTACAAAAGGAAATCTCTTTTCCTCAACAATTGGTTCAAGAATGATATTATTTTAGTGAGTCAGCTTTTCAAAAAGGAACTTTTTAATTACCAATAATTTCTCAACCATTTTAAGGTCCCTGTGACTCCCAAACAATTTGCCATTGTATTTGATGCCATTCCAACAGGTGTTGTTATGTTGTACTCATCTCCTCTTTCCATACTTGCCAACCCTCCCGGATTTTCCGGGAGACTCCCGAAATTCAGCGCCTCTCCCGAAAACCTCCCGGGACAAATTTTCTCCCGAAATTCAGGCGGACTCAGGTCCTCCACAATATAAAAAAGCGTACATGCCCAATAACGTTATAACTGTAGAATGATGGAGGGCGAGTTCTTGGTTTCTTATGTGGGTTTATTGTTAGGCAGTTTCATTAACGTCCTCCCAGCGTGGCAACAACACACAACAGCAGTCACTTGTTTGCATACCGTAAAGCAGTTCGTCTACCGTAAACAGCAATGTTGTGACACTCTTAAACAGGACAATACTGCCATCTAGTGCATTTGATGAAAGCACTTTTGTGCGTGCCACACAGCAATGCATCATAGAGAGGGTGTTCAGCATTGTTCGAAAAATAGTGACAGAGAATAGAACAAGGATGGACAATTCAAGCCTTAACTCAACAATGAGTAGATGAGTGTTATGTGTGTGTATATGTGTAAATAAATGAACACTGAAATTTAAGTATTTCTTATATATACATATATACATATATATATATATATATATAGCTAGAATTCACTGAACGTCAAGTATTTCTTATATATATATATATATATAGCTAGAATTCACTGAATGTCAAGTATTTCTTATATATATATATATATATATGAAATACTTGACTTGGTGAATTCTAGCTGTAAATATACTCCTCCCCTTTTAGCCACGCTTGCGTGTCTGTCTCCTATGTAATTGCGCTCTGGAATAATGTTGTGAATGACATCTGCTGGGTCAAAACGTGGTCTCTTCCTGACAGGTGTTTACTTACCAACAAAGTCAAAGAGATATCTTTTAAAATCATTCCTGGTTATTACCCTGTAAAGACTGTGATGGTTAGATACAAGAAGGACATTGATGTTACCTGCACCTCATGCAATATGCATCCAGAGACTGTTTATCACCTGTTTTGGACTTGTGAAAGCACTCCATCACTACGGCGGGGCATCTGTCGCTTCATCCTGGACAATCCATCCATCCATTTTCTACCGCTTATTCCCTTCGGGGTCGCGGGGGGCTCTGGAGCCTATCTCAGCTACAATCGGGCGGAAGGCGGGGTACACCCTGGACAAGTCGCTACCTCATCGCAGGGCCAACACAGATAGACAGACAACATTCACACACTAGGGCCAATTTAGTGTTGCCAATCAACCTATCCCCAGGTGCATGTTTTTCATGACAAATTTGTGCTTTACAAAGCATGCAGCTGGGACCTCGGGTTTTCAATTATGTCTTTACTAGGATTTGGCTTTTGGTGAACATTTCACCCAAAATATGCATTGGTTTTGATACTTTTCAGTACTAACTAGATCAAAAGGTCCCCAAACTAGGGACCGCGGGCCGAATGCGGCCTGCCAGCGTCCAAAATCCAGCCCGCGGGAAGTCTCAAGAGTTTTTTTTTTGTGGGACGGCGTTTGGGAGAGTGGCTGTGCCAGCAACCTGAGGGTTCCTGGTTCAATCCCCACCTTCTACCAACTTCGTCACATCCGTTGTGTGTCCTTGAGCAAGACACTTCACCCTCGCTCCTGATGGGTCGTGGTTAGGGCCTCGCACGGCGGCTCCCGGCATCAGTGTGTGACTGGGTGAATGTGAAAATAGTGTCAAAGCGCTTTGAGTACCTTGAAGGCAGAAAAGCGCTATACAAGTATAACCCATTTACTATTTATTTGTTTTAAATATGTGCTATTTGGATTTACAATGTATGAAAACAAATTTGAAAATGAATTTTACCTTTGCAACCTCATTATACTATTAGCTAAGTTTTATATTCATAAATGTAAGTTTCTCAACAACCGACCTGTTTTTTGTGCCATTAAAAAAGAATTAGAACTCTACGTTAAAACACTATCTACCTCTAACAACCAAAAAGCGGTGAAAACGATGATGCTGTGTTCCAAATTTAAATTATTTACTGAACTTGTGTGAGCCTAAGGCTTTGCACTTTGTTTTATATATATATATATCAGTGACGTGCGGTGAGGTTGATGGCTGGTGAGGCACTGACTTCATCACAGTCAGATTTACAAACATATGAACCCTAAAGAGTATCTTATTCACCATTTGATTGGCAGCAGTTAACGGGTTATGTTTAAAAGCTCATACCAGCATTCTTCCCTGCTTGGCACTCAGCATCAAGGGTTGGAATTGGGGGTTAAATCACCAATAATTATTCCTGGGCGCGGCGCAGCTGCTGCCCACTGCTCCCCTCACCTCCTAGGGGGTGAACAAGGGGACGGGTCAAATGCAGAGGACAAATTTCACCACACCTAGTGTGTGTGTGACAATCATTGGTACTTTAACTTAACTTTAACTTTACACATAAACTGTAGCACACAAAAAAGCACATTTAATTAAAAAAAAGTTATTATGGTCTAACATTATAATAAGTGCGGGAACAGTGGTGTTCGTGTTGGAGGAGTTGTGAATTAATGAAATATGAAATCCGCGCTGCAGTCTGCAGGTGTACCTAATGTTGTGTCCCTGCAGTTGTTCACGGCTCCTCCGGCGCGAGCAATGTTGTTTTTGCACTTTTTGGCTTCTTGTTAAGTGACTTTTTTTGGGTGGATTCGGTCTTGCACGTGGAGGGTTTGGGTGTGGGCTTTGGTTGGTGTGGCGCTCCCGTCGGGGGGTGCATTAACCGGCACCAGGAGGCGGGATTACTGCGAGCCTCACACAGTGCGTCTTCGCAGCAGTTTTATGATTGCTCAGCACAAGAAATACGTTACACACATACAGTTGTTGACAAAATACACTGTACATTATATACCTCAGCTAGCTAAACTATGGAAATGTATAATATAGTTCATATAGCAATACGGTCTCACTGCACAGCAGGCCAGCAGTTAGCCGAGTCCGCAATCCATGTTGAGGCACAACGCCTGTGACGTGCCTCAACTGGCTGCTAATCACCGCACCGTCTCTTCTCAGAATTTGAACGGCAAATGTGAAAATTCAGCGATTTTGAATAAAAATGATCTAAAACTGGTGAAGTTAAATGGAAAATAACTTTATAGTATAATCACTGGATACATATAACAATTTAATTAATTTTTTTTCTTTTTACATTTTATTTCTTTCCATGATGGCAGGTGAGGCCCCGCACGTCACTGATATATATATATATATATATATATTTTTTTTTTGCCATTCTATTTTATTTACTTTATTGAGTTTATAACCCCCTGGCGCTGTTTTGTACTGTTTTTGTACTTATTTTGATTATTATTATTTCTCAATTGTTTGTAAATGTTGCAATTTATAAATAAAGGTTTATAAAATAAAAAAATAAAAATGGTTAATATTCTTTACATAATTACTTAATACTTTTGTATTGTTTATACAATGCGCAACGACATATATAGTCACTGCAATGCCTTTATATTGAGCTAAAGTTATTTTTAATTCTTGTATGCTATAATCCCTGCGATGAGGTGGCGACTTGTCCAGGGTGTACCCCGCCTTCCGCCCGATTGTAGCTGAGATAGGCTCCAGCACCCCCCGCGACCCCAAAGGGAATAAGCGGTAGAAAATGGATGGATGGATGGATGCTATAATCGGTAAACAGCAGTCGGATGATGACACTTCCGCTAAAGTACTTCCTGTTGGTTGACATGTTGCCATCCTACACAAAGCAGCGTAGAAGCAATGCCGTAAGTTGTCTTTAACAAGTTAAGAACATGTCAGACATGATACAAAAAGTGTAATAGTGCCGATAGGTTGAATAGAATTGTCGAATTAGATACGTGTTCAAGTCACTCAGGCAGACGGAAGTCTCCCTCTGCTGGACATTTTGGGACATTACAGTTACATTTTGTATGTCATAGTAGTCAACTATGTACAGAGGCAGTAAGTATGTTTGTATCGCTTTATTTTTTTCCAGTTTTCATGCCTATTGTAGCGGTAATGTCCTAAACTGTTACTGCTACTGGTTGCAGAATATAAATTAAGATAGTTTAGACGTGTGGAGCCAGCTAATAATCAATGTCCAGAATTATGGCCATGTTTAACAAAAATGTTTATTAACATCCGTCAGACAGTCACGTAAATAAAACTAACTTTGTAATAAAACGGAAAATAAACGGCAGCAAACAAATAATAACCTGGCACAGTAAAAAACTGTTGCGCCTACACTCAACAACACCTGAGCAAGATCAAAGACCCTCACCAAGTAAACTTGCACTTGGCCTTGAGCCAACCCATTAGTGACGTCATGAACTTGACAGAAAGAGTATATGGCTCTCACACATACTGTGCACAGCAACAATTTGATAGAAGATACACAATAAGTACCATTGTTGACAAATTAATAATGAATAATGTGCTATGAAACATTTTGAGGACACCTGTATTTGAGAGATGCACATATACTAACGAGCCACACACTTGCCAGTTTACTTTGAATTGCCGATTTGTAGATATCATTCGACTATATAATGTTCTATCCAGTAATATTAAAGCAACATCTTACATGAATTCTCAGTCTCTGAAGGGAAATGCCTTTTCATTTATTTCATTCCAAGATGCAGAAGTTTCCTGTAGGGTTCTGGTCCGCCCCATAAGCCCCTAAACAGGACACACAGGAAGAACAATGCAGAAGGTAGTAACTTGGCATCACATAGTTGGAAATAATGGTATAGGAGTGGACATACTTGAGGAGCCCAAGCCAGTAAAGATGAGGCATCACATCAGCTTTCATGTAGTACATGAGTCTCCTTTCCTTGGCTTGGTTTATGGGGAATGTCTCCAGTGGCTGAAGGTTGTAGTCAAACTCTGCCAGGACGACTGTGTTGTAGCTGGTAACCAGCGGACATGAAGTGTAGCCATCATACTATTAAGGAAACAACATGTTAGCCCTAATGTACAGTACAGACTAAAAGTTTGGACACACCTTCTCATTCATAACATAAAGCAATACATTCCACTAATCAACCCAGATAAGGCACACCTGTGAAGTGAAAACCATTACATGTGACTACCTCTTGAAGCTCATCGAGAGAATGCCAAGAGTGTGCAAAGCAGTAATCAGAGCAAAGGGTGGCTATTTTGAAGAAACTAGAATATAAAATATGTTTTCCGTTATTTCACCTTTTTTTGTTAAGTACATAACTCCACATGTGTTCATTCATAGTTTTGATGCCTTCAGTGACAATCTACAATGTAATTGTTATTTCGAAAATCCTCGAAAAAATTGTCGCACAGCAGCTAAATGAACACTTAGTGTCTAACAATCTCTGTGAACCTTTTCAATCCGGTTTCAGGGCAAATCACTCTACGGAGACAGCCCTCGCAAAAATGACTAATGATCTACTGCTAACGATGGATTCTGATGTGTCATCTATGTTGCTGCTTCTTGATCTTAGCGCTGCTTTCGATACCGTCGATCATAATATTTTATTAGAGCGTATCAAAACACGTATTGGTATGTCAGACTTAGCTTTGTCGTGGTTTAACTCTTATCTTACTGACAGGATGCAGTGCGTCTCCCATAATAATGTGACCTCAGACTATGTTAAGGTAACGTGCGGAGTTCCTCAGGGTTCGGTTCTTGGCCCTGCACTCTTTAGTATTTACATGCTGCCGCTAGGCGACATCATACGCAAATACGGTGTTAGTTTTCATTGTTATGCTGATGACACCCAACTCTACATGCCCCTAAAGCTGACCAACACGCCGGATTGTAGTCAACTGGAGGCGTGTCTGAATGAAATTAAACAATGGATGTCCGCTAACTTCTTGCAACTCAACGCCAAGAAAACGGAAATGCTGATTATCGGTCCTGCTAAACACCGACATTTATTTAATAATACCACCTTAACATTTGACAACCAAACAATTACACAAGGCGAATCAGTAAAGAATCTGGGTACTATCTTCGACCCAACTCTCTCGTTTGAATCACACATTAAGAGTGTTACTAAAACGGCCTTCTTTCATCTCCGTAATATCGCTAAAATTCGTTCTATTTTATCCACTAGCGACGCTGAGATCATTATTCATGCGTTCGTTACGTCTCGTCTCGACTACTGTAACGTATTATTTTGGGGTCTCCCTATGTCTAGCATTAAAAGACTACAATTGGTACAAAATGCGGCTGCTAGACTTTTGACAAGAACAAGAAAGTTTGATCATATTACGCCTATACTGGCTCACCTGCACTGGCTTCCTGTGCACTTAAGATGTGACTTTAAGGTTTTACTACTTACGTATAAAATACTACACGGTCTAGTTCCGTCCTATCTTGTCGATTGTATTGTACCATATGTCTCGGCAAGAAATCTGCGTTCAAAGAACTCCGGCTTATTAGTGATTCCCAGAGCCCAAAAAAAGTCTCCGGGCTATAGAGCTATAAGTTTTCTATTGGGGCTCCAGTACTATGGAATGCCCTCCCGGTAACAATTAGAGATGCTACCTCAGTAGAAGCATTTAAGTCCCATCTTAAAACTCATTTGTATACTCTAGCCTTTAAATAGACCCCCCTTTAGACCAGTTGATCTGCCGTTTCTTTTCTTTTCTCCTCTGCTCCCCTCTTCCTTGTGGAGGGCGGGGGGCACAGGTCCGGTGGCCATGGATGAAGTGCTGGCTGTCCAGAGTCGGGACCCGGGGTGGACCGCTCGCCTGTGCATCGGCTGGGAACATCTCTGCGCTGCTGACCCGTCTCCGCTCGGGATGGTGTCCTGCTGGCCCCACTATGGACTGGACTCTTACTATTATGTTGGATCCACTATGGACTAGACTCTCACAATATTATGTCAGACCCACTCGACATTCAATGCATTCGGTCTCCCCTAGAGGGGGGGGTTACCCACATATGCGGTACTCTCCAAGGTTTCTCATAGTCATTCACATCGACGTCCCACTGGGGTGAGTTTTTCCTTGCCCTTATGTGGGCTTTGTACCGAGGATGTCGTTGTGGCTTGTGCAGCCCTTTGAGACACTTGTGATTTAGGGCTATATAAATAAACATTGATTGATTGATTGATTGATTGAAATAGTCATGAAAATAAAGAAAATGCATTGAATGAGAAGGTATGTCCAAACTTTTGGCCTGTACTGTATGTTGATAATAACTTGCAGAGGTTATTTTGAAATTAAGCTGTACAGATACATAAACCTTGATGTTGTTACGCAGCGCATTTGCTTTACCTTTTTATCAGGATTCTCATTTTTCAATATCTTTTCAATGTTTCTGTGTAGAACAGCAGACTGTGCAGCTAAAACAAAAAACAAATGCTGCCTTACGCTTATTGAAATGCGCATTATGTTTGAAAAGACAACAAATGATATTCCCAGGAGAAGAAATACCGTATTTTTCGGAGTATAAGTCGCTCCAGAGTATAAGTCGCACCGGCCGAAAATGCATAATAAAGAAGGAAAAAAACATATATAAGTCGCACTGGAGTATAAATCGCATTTTTGGGGGAAATTTATTTGATAAAAGCCAACACCAAGAATAGACATTTGAAATGCAATTTAAAATAAATAAAGAATAGTGAACAACAGGCTGAATAAGTGTACGTTATATGAGGCATAAATAACCAACTGGTATGTTAACGTAACATATTATGGTAAGAGTCATTCAAATAACTATAACATATAGAACATGCTATACGTTTACCAAACAATCTGTCACTCCTAATCGCTAAATCCCATGAAATCTTATACGTCTCGTCTCTTACGTGAATGAGCTAAATAATATTATTTGATATTTTACGGTAATGTGTTAATAATTTCACACATAAGTCGCTCCTGAGTATAAGTCGCACCCCCAGCCGGCCAAACTATGAAAAAAACTGCGACTTATAGTCCGAAAAATACGGTGCACAACAAGTCCAAGTCGAATTGCAAGTCTTGGATTATAGTGTCAAGTCGAGTCCAAAGTCATCAAAATTGCGACTTGATTCTGACTTGAGTCCACGTCGCATGACTCGAATCTACTCCTCTGGTGCAGCACGGTGGAAGAGGGGTTAGTGTGTGTGGAGTTTGCATGTTCTCCCCGTGACTGCATGGGTTCCCTCCGGGTACTCCGGCTTCCTCCCACCTGGGGATAAGTTGATTGGCAACACTAAATTGGCCCTAGTGTGTGAATGTTGTCTGTGTTGGCCCTGTGATGAGGTGGCGACTTCTCCAGTGAATGCAGCTGAGATAGGCGGTAGAAAATGGATGGATGAAAACTTTGTCTTCCAAATAAATGTTATATAATATATCCGAGGACAGATTTGTTGAACTCCCTCACTTTCTCTCTCAAGTCTTATGAAGTTGTACAGTAAAAATCAGAGTCAAGACCTGGATCAGGGATCTCAAAGTCCAAGTCGAATTGCAAGTCTTGGATGATAGTGTCAAGTCGAGTACAAATTCATCAAAATTGCGACTTGATCCTGACTCGAGCCCAAGTCGCATGACTCGAGTCTACTCCTCTGGTAGATGCTGATAAGTTCCACAACTTCAAACATGACATTGGTGTTGTAGGCTTTTTTGCTTCTTACTTTTGCCAAGCTCCCAAAGTCATTTTTAGACCCTTTATAAGAAATAAATTAGAGGGAAACTCGACGGCTTGCTGGCTTATGTAAGGAAACTAGATTTCTGAGACCCTTAATTTGTTATTGCAAGGAGAATGTAGCAGCCATTTTTGTGAAGACTGTCAGAGCAGTTGCTTTTTGGACTCTTGATTGCAGGTGTGTTGTGTGGAGAGAGAGGCTGTGTTGCAATAAAATCTGACTATCAAGTTTCCCTTTTTTACTTCACCACCACCACCACAACGGACATATCAAAAGACCCTCAGTTGC
Organism: Nerophis lumbriciformis; assembly: GCF_033978685.3. NCBI lineage: Eukaryota > Metazoa > Chordata > Actinopteri > Syngnathiformes > Syngnathidae > Nerophis > Nerophis lumbriciformis. Next base: position 8,369,743 of record NC_084557.2, on the reverse strand, counting down.
CACGTATGTCAATCAAGTGACAAATGTCATAATGAAAGGTATTCTTTTAAAGGGGAACATTATCACAATTTCAGAAGGGTTAAAACCATTAAAATCAGTTCCCAGTGGCTTATTTTATTATTCGAAGTTTTTTTCAAAATTTTACCCATCACGCAATATCCCTAAAAAAAGCTTCAAAGTGCCTGATTTTAACCATCGTTATATACACCCATCCATTTTCCTGTGACGTCACACAGTGATGCCAATACAAACAAACATGGCGGCTAGAACAGCAAGGTATAGCGACATTAGCTCGGATTCAGACTTGGATTTCAGCGGCTTAAGCGATTCAACAGATTACGCATGTTTTGAAACGGATGGTTGTAGTGTGGAGGCAGGTAGCGAAAACGAAATTGAAGAAGAAACTGAAGCTATTGAGCCATATCGGTTTGAACCGTATGCAAGCGAAACCGACGAAAACGACACGACAGCCAGCGACACGGGAGAAAGCGAGGACGAATTCGGCGATCGCCTTCTAACCAACGATTGGTATGTGTTTGTTTGGCATTAAAGGAAACTAACAACTATGAACTAGGTTTACAGCATATGAAATACATTTGGCAACAACATGCACTTTGAGAGTGCAGACAGCCCAGTTTTCATCAATTAATATATTCTGTAGACATACCCTCATCCGCTCTCTTTTCCTGAAAGCTGATCTGTCCAGTTTTGGAGTTGATGTCAGCAGGCCAGGGAAGCTAGGGTCCATCTCTGTCGTAGCATAGCTTTCGTCGGTAAAGTGTGCGGAACAAACGTCCAATTTCTTGCCACTTTCGCATCTTTGGGCCACTGGTGCAACTTGAATCCGTCCCTGTTCGTGTTGTTACACCCTCCGACAACACACCGACGAGGCATGATGTCTCCAAGGTACGGAAAACAGTCGAAAAAACGGTAAATAACAGAGCTGATTTGACTCGGTGTTTGTAATGTGTTTGAGAAAATGGCGGATTGCTTCCCGATGTGACGTCACGTTGTGACTTCATCGCTCCGAGAGCGAATAATAGAAAGGCGTTTAATTCGCCAAAATTCACCCATTTAGAGTTCGGAAATCGGTTAAAAAAATATATGGTCTTTTTTCTGCAACATCAAGGTATATATTGACGCTTACAAAGGTCTGGTGATAATGTTCCCCTTTAATACTTCTCCATCGACCCACACTCTCCCCGTGGCTGAGGAGTAGACTGCAATGAGCGCCCCTGTTGCAATGCCATGATGAAGTTTCTTATTCTAATTAATAATGAGCAGTAAGAGAAGCAGCGAAAAAAAAAAAAAAAAACCCAGAAATACCTGCATGGCTCCAGAAGGAGGCTTCGGTGGCCTGTACTAGGCAAGGGAAAACCTGGTCTAAAATTGTAATATCATCAGGGGTCTTTTGAATTCTACTTTGTCTGGTCCCTCTCATAGGACCTGTTCATCCTGGGTGACCCTTGTAAGGGCATAACAATACCACAAATCTCCTACGATCATTAGGAAATGCGAAGTCCTCCAGTAGTTTGAGGAGTATACAGTACATTGTGTGATCAACCCCAAGACGACTAATTGCTACCAAAGCAGCAACTAATCCATTTTAAACAAATAACAGTTTCAATCTTAAATTTGTATACAATTCAATTAAGTCTGCCGACCATTAATGACAATATATACACAATACGCATTTTGCCTTACGTGGCGCAGACACCATCAGAAAATTGAAATTAGCCAGTCTGTCCTTTGTAGTGTCTTGATGTCTTACGGAGTACAGATGTTTCATAAGAGGCAATTTAATTTCCAGCAATATCATTAAAAAGATCCAGTATGTCCCCATTGTCCATCGAATTTAGCCAAGGTAATGATAAAGACTACTTACCAACACCAGCAGCTGTTTTGGGAGTGGGCAAATTTGTGCAGTCTCCAATCCCAAACACATTAGGGTACTTCTTATGTTGAAGGTTTTCTTTGTCCACATCCAGCCAGCCAGCCTCGTCTGCCAGTGGGCTGCCTTTAACTACTGAGTTGGGTCCCATCGGTGGAGTGACATGGAGCATATCGTACTAAAGAAGAGCAGAAGGAGAACAGTTACTTGGTGAAATATCTCGGTCATGTGTTGGTGTTAGGATTGTCATAATACTTAAACTGTCAACTTGATACCGATACTTGGAAAATATATTTGATACTTGATACCTTTTCAATACCACACTGATAAAAGATCCCAACATTTTATAGAAATACATTAATTACAAAAAAATAATTATAAACAGTAGTGGAAAAAGCCCGATTTGTATTTGCTCCACGAGATTTTGAAACTCCAGTTTCTCCACGGTGTAAACAGAAAGCTGATCCATGCATAAAAGTCCTCCAACTTTGTTCATTTTCATAGCTTATGGCTTCGTATTTTCTTTGTTGAGCAAACAAAGATAGTACCGTATTTTTCAGACTATAAGTCGCAGTTTTTTTCATAGTTTGGCCGGGCTCCAGTGCGATTTATATGTTTTTTTTCCTTCTTTATTATGCATTTTCGGCAGGTGCGACTTATACTCCGGTGCGACTTATACTCCAAAAAATACGGTAGTCTCGACTTTCCAGGCTCTGAGTTGCGAGAAAAACTTTGAGTTAAAGGCCTCCCCACCAGGAGTGAGAAATTGGTGCCCACCTATGCAATCATATAAAAAAAGGATTAGGAAACAAAAAAAGATTTGTAACATTTTCTTGCTATCGTTCACTGTCGTTGTATCAAACCTTTACTGGCAATAAGGGTTCACGAGAACGAAACACTTTTTTCTAAAATGAAGAATTATAAAGGTTTAAATAAAGTAAATATTACAAAATGTCTTTTGTGACGACCTTTGCAGGGTCTTCAAGTGGTCTATCATGTGATTTGGCTGTATTGTCTTATCACTGGGCTGCTCAAAGTGGCGACTTGCTGCAGGGGGAAGTAATCCAGTTTATCTGGAGTGCTTTTCTGTCGATCTGCTCTCCCGTGCCAAAACTGTGGCAGGTGTCTGCTCGGATGTCTACTAAATAAATACTGTGTTTTTTTTGTCCACATTTTTTAGGCAGGACTGTTTTTTTTCCAATTTCGGCCAGTACAAAGTTGAATTAACTGCTATACTGCTTTTTAGAACACAAGTATGTTAAATGTAGATTAGCATCATTGTAGGTCCCCTTTAAAAAAGGGTTCAGACATGTTTTAAGCACAGGCACCGTTGCAAGAGTAATGATCAGATGATATGAAAAGCATACACAAGCTCACATAAGACTTACTTGAAACACAGTAGTCTCGCCCGGTTTGTCAAGATTTTCAAACACGGCTTCTTGCTTGTCTGCCCTGACTTCAATCAGGTTCTGCCTCAGGTTCACTTTTATGTCACGTTCCTTGACGACGTCCCAGAGTGCGTCAGCATATTTCTTGACTGCAAACAGCACTGGCAGGGATGTGTTGTAAATAATATTGGCCCTGGCCCTCTTTCCTGTCTTCAGATCAAACACATACGAGAAAAATAAACATTTAGACACCGATACGTTTCATCATTCATTAATCTGGAGCCTTTACCAGCTGATTTAGGGAGACATGTGGCATTACGGTAACTTGAAGTAAGGTTGAGTTGAGTTTGTTTTATTTTTTTTGTGTAAAAGTAGACAGTTTTATGTCGTCCACAGTTCCTTTACCACATGGGGTCCCCCAGGGCTCAATCCTTGCCCCAATTTTATTTGCGCTTTACCTTCTCCCCCTTGGTTCTATTTTTAGGAAGTACAGTATTGCATTTCATTTTTATGCCGATGATTGCCAGATTTATTTTCCCATGGCACAAAATAACACGGTTCAACGTCTTATTGACTGCCTGCACGACATCAAAGTCTGGCTTTCAGCTAACTTCCTGAGCCTAAATGAAGATAAAACAGAAGTTATGTTGTTCGGTCCAAGTCGCTCTCCCTCCCCCAACGTTGACCTCGGCACTCTGACCCCGTATCTCAGCGACTCTGTCACAAACCTGGGGGTAAAGTTTGACTCAGATTTTAAATTCGAAAAACAAATCAGCAGCGTCGTTCAAAAAAGCTTTTATCAATTACGCCAAATAGCGAAAGTGAAACCGCTTCTATCAAGACATGATCTTGAGAAATTAATCCACGCTTTTATCTCTACTCGTCTTGATTATTGTAATGCCCTGTATGTTGGCATTAGCCAGGCCTCCCTCGCCCGCCTGCAGCTCGTGCAGAACTCTGCTGCTCGTCTGCTAACACAGACCCGCAGACGTGAGCACATCACCCCTATTTTAGCGTCCCTTCACTGGCTCCCTGTGCGTTACCGAATACATTTTAAACTCCTTTTATTTGTTTTTAAATGTCTAAACAACCTCGCGCCAACCTATCTCTCCGACCTCCTTCAGCCTTACTGCCCCACCCGATCCTTAAGATCAGCCGATCAGCTGCTGTTGACGGTCCCTGACACAAGGCTGAAGCTTAGAGGTGACAGAGCTTTCGCCGTTGCTGCTCCCAAGCTCTGGAACGACCTACCCCTGAGTGTTAGACAAGCCTCCTCTCTTCCTGTTTTTAAATCTCTCTTAAAAACATACTTTTATTCCATGGCTTTTAACACTGAGTGATATCCATCCTGCAATGGCGCCACATAATACACCTGCTGTGATCCTGTTTTTATGTTTTTATTAATTCTATTTTAATTATTTATTTTTTATCGTGTTCTGTTTGTGTTGTGTTGTGTTTGCTCGGTACTCGTTTTATCTTTTAACCTGTTCATTGTACAGCACTTTGGCTACCCCTGTGGTAAATTTTAAATGTGCTCTATAAATAAAGTTGATTTGATTTGTGTTTATTTGGAGCATGCATGCATACAACATGATACATCACACATGCATGCACACAACATGATACGTCACAATTTCCAGTTTCGCTATCCAACATGTTTGAAAAGGAGTAGAAAGAAGCAGAGCTTATTTACCGTATTTTTTGGACTATAAATCGCAGTTTTTTTCATAGTTTGGCCGGGGGTGCGACTTATACTCAGGAGCGACTTATGTGTGAAATTATTAACACATTACCGTAAACTATCACATATTATTTAGCTCATTCACGTAAGAGACTAGACCAGGGGTCGGCAACCCAAAATGTTGAAAGAGCCATATTGGACCAAAAATACAAAAACAAATCTGTCTGGAGCCGCAAAAAATTAAAAGCCATATTACATACAGATAGTGTGTCATAAGTTATAAATTTAATTAAGAGGACTTAAATGAAACTAAATGACCTCAAATGTAGCTACAAATGAGGCATAATGATGCAATATGTACATACAGCTAGCCTAAATAGCATGTTAGCATCGATTAGCTTGCAGTCATGCAGTGACCAAATATGCCCGATTAGCACTCCACACAAGTCAATAACATCAACAAAACTCACCTTTGTGCATTCACGCACAACCTTAAAAGTTTGGTGGACAAAATGAGACAGAAAAAGAAGTGGCATAAAACACGTCCTAGAAAGTCGGAGAAAAGTTATACATGTAAACAAACTACGGTGAGTTCAAGGACCGCCAAAATTAGTAGGACAAAACGGCGCTCGCCAAATACTCGAATCAGTGAAGCATGTTTAATATAAACAGTGTGCTTTATAACAATTAGGGAGGTTTGTGTCATGTTTGTCCTCCTACAGAAACCATATTAAAACAAAATATATATTTTTTTCCCCTCATCTTTTTCCATTTTTCATACATTTTTTAAAAAGCTCCAGAGAGCCACTAGGGCGGCGCTTAAGAGCCGCATGCGGCTCTAGAGCCGCGGGTTGCCGACCCCTGGACTAGACGTATAAAATTTCATGGGATTTAGCGATTAGGAGTGACAGATTGTTTGGTAAACGTATAGAATGTTCTATATGTTATAGTTATTTGAATGACTCTTACCATAATATGTTACGTTAACATACCAGGCACATTCTCAGTTGGTTATTTATGCCTCATATAATGTACACTTATTCAGCCTGTTGTTCACTATTCTTTATTTATTTTAAATTGCCTTTCAAATGTCTATTCTTGGTGTTGGCTTTTAACAAATACATTTCCCCAAAAAATGCGACTTATACTCCAGTGCGACTTATATATGTTTTTTTTTTCCTTCTTTATTATGCATTTTTGGCCGGTGCGACTTATACTCCGAAAAATACGGTAATCCTACCCCTTTTCCTTTACATAGCAGTTGCTAAAACTTTTATTCACTTCCTGTTCTCAATTTATTCACAATATACTCCATAAGTAGTAACAATAAAATAAATAAATAAAATTAGTGAAGTAAATTGTATTTTATATGGTGAGATAAATGAGATTATCTAGAAAATTAATGGATGGATGGAATAAATTCAGAATGTTTATCATGGTTCTTCTTTGTACTTTGAAGAGTTTCTTGAAGTGGATCATATTAGTACATTGTTTGATTTCTTTGCTTAATCCATTCCATCATTTAATTCCACATACTGATACGTCTTAAGTGTTGTACATGCGTACAAATGTTTTAAATAAAAATGTTCTCGAAGATTATATTTCTCCTCTTTTTATTCTTGGGTAGCAGATTGTAGTTTGCTCTGTGCATCATTTTAGATGTTTGCAAATTCACTATGTCGTGGAATTTCACTATTTCCAATTCAATGAATAAAGGGTATGAGCAGAATGGTTGAAATGTTACAAATTAAGTTCATAAACAACTTGATATTGGTAATAAGGTGATTATATGCAGAATGCAAGTCTCTGTGTTTTGCACAGATAAAACAGGGGGGGGGTCGTGAAAATAATTTCTGTCACCTAGGGGGTCACGACAGAAAATAATTGAAAACCACTGAATTGACCTAACCCGCATGCTTTGATATGTGGGAGCAAACCAAAGTTCTCAGGGAGAACGTCATCGAACGTCCAAAGAGAAAAACGACTCACCTTTCGAAGGAAAGCATCTGAGAGGTACATGATCTTCTGTGGAGCTCCGGGACATTTAACTGGAGTGTTTGGGAATGAAAACACAGCGTTGCCCTCTTTAAAGTTCTGCAGCGCTGCCCAGGTTTTCTCCACCGTTTCAACAGAATAGTTGGAGCCAATCTTTGGATGGTCAAAACCTTCAGGAAGCCCTTTAATCTTTTAGAGTGGAGAAGAAGAAAAAAGTTCAGTCACTTAAAAAGGTAACGGTAGGCCTCGGCGATAAGGCTGAAAAATAAAATCTAGGATTTTTTTCACAAAAATTACATTTACGATTTTTTTCAGTGAATTAACTCATTATGTTTTGCATTTGGTGAATGTTTATATTCATCTTGGAGAAAGTGAACCATCAGTTTAAGTAAGTAGTAGTATTTCAGTTTGAGCACATAATTAAATAGGGTCCCTTAGTTGGACATTTGTGTGTAGAGTGGATTAGTTCTCACGGAAGAAAAGGCAATAAAATTGGACTTTGGTATGCAAAGGTGATGGCCCTATCTGTGAGAAGAGACTAAATGTTTAGCCTAATGACAACGTCTAAGTTATGACCGGTATCTGTTGTTTTTGCATCACCTTCATGGTCAAGATGGGCTCTCCTGTCCTTGCACACACACAGACAGAAGGTAAGAATATAAAACTGATGAGTGCCTCATTTTTGACCTGACCTCCTCCAGGAACTGCAGTCCTGTATAATGACCCTCGCTTGTAATAAAGCAACTTTTAGTTCAGAAAAGCGTCTCCGACGTCTCTTTTGATCCAGCCACACTGCCGTGTCACCCTTCTGTCCGGACGAGGATGACAAGACCAGAAATACACATCATCAACTTTGTTAAACAGATAAACAGCACATACCTGGGGTCTAAAGTTCCAGTAAGTGGACCAACCTAGGCTTTTCCACTGTATATCTGGACACCACATTTTTAGTGGTCGCTCTCATTTATGACCTTTCTTATCATAAATGTCACCTTGAGTTAACGATTCCACCACAGTAAGCTGCTTTTTAGTGTGTTGTTTGCCTTGTAAAAAGTAGCATTTTCCCCACCCGGCTGGATGGCTCTGTTTCAGATGCTGGAATAAGTTTGTTGTGCTACTGCCTTTTGCTGGACCGGGATTTAAATAAAATTTGCAAAGTGCAGTTACTTGTTCTACATCTGTTGCCGCAAATCCAAACTACTGATGACAATCTTGGAACAAACTTGGCGCTCTCTTTCACTTTAGCAATAACCATCTTGTGTTATGGTCTTCTCTACTAAGAAAATTAGGGGGAGGGCGGAAGCTCCTGGGGTACTGAGTATGCTCCAGCAAGAAGAGGAAAAACACTGAACTATTTATCTTTTTTTATATATTTTTTTAAATCTGCAAATCAAAACTTGAGGTAATCGATAAAATCGATTTATCGTTCAGTTCTACAAAAGCCAAAACCAGTGAAGTTGTCACGTTGTGTGAATGGTGAATAAAAACAGAATACAATGATTTGCAAATCCTTTTCAACTTATATTCAATTGAATGGACTGCAAAGACAAGATATTTAATGTTCGAACTGGTAAAATTTGTTATTTTTTGCAAATATTAGCTCATTTGGAATTTGATGCCTGCAACATGTTTAAAAAAAGCTGGCACAAGTGGCAAAAAAGACTGAGAAAGTTGAGGAATGCTCATCAAATACTTATTTGGAACATCCCACAGGTGAACGGGCTAATTGGGAACAGGTGGGTATAAAAGCAGCTTCCATAAAATGCTCAGTCATTCACAAACAAGGATGGGGCGAGGGTCATCAAAATGCGTTAGCAAATTGTCGAACAGTTTAAGAACATTTCTCAACGGGTTATTGCAGGGAATTTAGGGATTTCACCATCTACGGTCCGTAATAACATCAAAAGGTTCAGAGAATCTGGAGAAAGGCCGAAAACCAACATTGAATGCCCGTGACCTTCGATCCCTCAGGCAGTACTGCATCAAAAAGCGACATCAGTGTGTAAAGGATATCACCACATGGGCTCAGGAACACCTCAGAAAACCACTGTCAGTAACTACAGTTTGTCGCTACATCTGTAAGTACAAGTTAAAACTGTACTTTGCAAAGCGGAAGCCATTTATCAACAACACCCAGAAAAGCCGGCAGCTTCGCTGGGCCCGAGCTCATCTAAGATGGACTGATGCAAAGTGGAAAAGTGTTCTGCGGTCCACATTTCAAATTGTTTTTGGAAACTGGACGTTGTCGTGTCTAAAGTTGATTTGATTTGATTCCGGACTAAAGAGGAAAATAACCATTTATAGGTGCAAAGTTGAAAAGCCAGTATGTGTGATGATATGGGGGTGTATTTGTGCCCAAGGCATGGGTAACTTACACATCTGTGAAGGCACCATTAATGCTGAAAGGTACATACAGGTTTTGGAGCAACATATATTGCCATCCAAGCAACGTCTTTTTCATGGACGCCCCTGCTTATTTCAGCAAGACAATGCCTTACAACAGCGTGGCTTCGTAGTAAAAGAGTGCTGGTACTAGACTGGCCTGCCTGTAGTCCAGACCTGTCTCCCATTGAAAATGTGTGGCGCATTATGAAGCCTAAAATATGACAACGGAGTAGTTTTTGAAAAACATGACTGCGTGGGCTTCCTCCCACCCCCAAAAACATGCACCTGGGGATAGGTTGATTGGAAACACTAAATGGTCCCTAGTGTGTGAATGTGAGTGTGAATGTTGTCTGTCTATCTGTGTTGGCCCTGCGATGAGGTGACGACTTGTCCAGGGTGTACCCCGCCTACCGCCCGAATGCAGCTGAGATAGGCTCCAGCGACCCCCCGCGACCCCAAAAAAGGGACAAGCGGTAGAAAATGGATGGGTGGATGGAGACCCAGGAATGTTGAACAACTTAAGCTGTACATCAAGCAAGAATGGTCAAAGAATTCCACCTGAAAAGCTTCAAAAATGTGTCTCCTCAGTACAAACATTTACTGAGTGTTGTTAAAAGGAAAGGCCACGTAACACAGTGGTAAAAATGCCCCTGTGACAACTTTTTTGCAATGTGTTGCTGCCATTAAATTGTAAGTTAATGATTATTTGCAAAAAACAATTAAGTTTCTCAGTTCGAACATTAAATATCTTGTCTTTGCAGTCTATTCAATTGAATATAAGTTGAAAAGGATTTGCAAATCATTGTATTCTGTTTTTATTTACGATGTACACAACGTGCCAACTTCACTGGTTTTGTACATAACAGAGTAGATGTTTTGCAAACAGAGCACTTCCTCACCTTTTCAAAATGGAGCTGCAAGCCAAGTGCCACAATCAGATACTCATAGGAGATCTGTGACGAGATCATTCAATTTTAGCACAACATACGGCACATTGTTATCCATCTTTGTTGCTATAAAACACACATGTGGTCAGGCAGCAGAAAGCAAACATACTTCGGTCCCGTCATCAGTGCGGACAGTGTTTGTGTCCGGGTTTATTTCCTGAACTTTAGACTTCACCCACTTCACGCCAGAGGGCATAACACTTGATGTGGTCCTTCCGGATGAAGCAATGGTTTTAGCACCAGCACCTGCTAGAGTCCAAAGAGGCTGATAGTAGTGCATCTGAAAAGAAAAACAGTATGATGGCACACACTTTCACAAACAATATAAAATAGTGTGTATTTTGACTTGAGATACAAGTCAGGCACTAGACCGGCGGTCAGCAACACGCAGCTCTTAAAGGAGAACAATTGATCAATTTATGGTTTTCGTTTTCGAGGGGAGTGCAAAAAAGTTGATACTTGACGAGATAAAGGAGCAAAAGCAGGAGAGACAAGGGAACGGGAGGGAAGATTCCGCCTTTGTTGAGAGCCAGAGAAAATAACAGCTATAAAGCCCTCTAAAAACATCTAGAAACCTCCAACAATGTCTTATATTAGAGACCGGCCGATACGGAATGTTAGTCGTCAAGGAGGCCGATAACCGATATTTGGAGCCAATATTTATTTGCAGTAAAGATTCCCTAAACTTGACTCGTATAAAAAATGTTTTTCAAACATTTTTAAAGGAAATGCCGGACCAGTATTTTATTCAGAGCAAATGATAATAATAATTTGGATTTTACAAACACCTCTATTACATATATTTAATGCTGCAGGTCAGAGGAGCATCAACATTTCAATTTCAAAATATGGGAAATGTTGTTATAAATATGGGATTTAAAAAAAATTAAAAACGGTCCTGGGTTCGATTCTTTGGCTCGGAGTATTTCTGTGTGGCGCTTGCATGTTCTCTCCGTGACTGCGCGGGTTCTCTATGGCAGCTGAGCAGATCGGAGAAGAATTCGTACAAGAACTCAAATAAATGTCCTGTTATTAGAGATGCGCGGTTTGCGGACACAACCGCGGAGTCCGCGGATTATCCGCGGTTCGGGCGGTTGAAATAAAAAAAATTAGATTTTATCCGCGGGTCGGGTCGGGTGGTTGAAATAAAAAAAAATTAGATTTTAAATAGATTCAGGCGGGTGGCAGTTAAACCAATTCGGAAATATATATACATAGTTAAATGTTGTTACCCACATACGAAAAACGAGCAGGCACCTGCTGCATATGCCACAACAGAAGAAGAAAAAAAAGAAAAGAGATGGACACTTTTACGGAGCGGAGAAGGGACGCCTCGCCGGGGTCCGGGACCGAGGCCCCTTCCTCCGAGAGGGCCCCACCGGGAGCCGTAGCTGAGGTGATCCGCGAGAAGGGCCCGACGCACGTCCAGGGTCACCACCGCGCCCACCGCACGACACCCCGCCTCGTCCGCCTTCGCCGCGGCCGGCGTCACGCGCAGCAGGTAAGCAGCTTACCTGCCCGCCACCCCCGTGGCCGGGGGCTCGTAACAGGGGTCACTCCGCGCGCTCCGCCCGCGCAGCTTACCTGCCCGCCACCCCCGTTGCCGGGGGCGCGTAACAGGGGTCACTCCGCGCGCAGTGCGCTCACAAAAGGGGTGGGGCAAGCAGAACTGGCGCTGCGGGATGAACCGAACGCCGGGTTAAGGCGCCCGATGCCGACGCTCATCAGACCCCAGAAAAGGTGTTGGTTGATATAGACAGAACACCGCTAAGGAGTGTGTAACAACCCACCTGTCGAATCAACTAGCCCTGAAAATGGATGGCGCTGGAGCGTCGGGCCCATACCCGGCCGTCGCCGGCAGCGAGAGCCGCGAGGGCTAGGCCGCGACGAGTAGGATGGGCGCCGCGGTGCGCGCTGAAGCCGCGGTGCGCGCTGAAGCCGCGGTGCGCGCTGAAGCCTCGGGCGCGAGCCCGGGTGCGAGGGACATCGCACCTCCACGCGCTTGGAGGTGCGCTCAGCGCGGCTCCCAGATGATTGCTGCATTGGATCAGTCGCCTTTCTTTAACAGGCAAAAGCTTTATAACTAATGCCTTGCATCGTCTATGTTAGATATATAACAACGGGCGGGTGCGGTGTTGATTAAATGTTAATTCGGGTGGATGCGGATGGTTGACGACTTTTGTCATGCGGTTGCGGATGAAATAATTGCCTATCCGCGCATCTCTACCTGTTATGTATCACAACATATTTAGTAGGGGTGTAACGGTACACAAAAATTTCGGTTCGGTACGTACCTCGGTTTAGAGGTCACGGTTCGGTTCATTTTCGGTACAGTAAGAAAACAACAAAATATAAATTTTGGGGTTATTTATTTACCAAATTTGCAAAATCTTCCACCAAAAATATTTTTTCTTAGTGGAATATTTGATGTGAAGTAATCGGAACCTTGGATAGGTCAATAATTCATAATAACATTGATTTTGATTCAATATTATGTTTTGAGCAATGACAGTTAGAAAAAAAACAAAAAAACCCAGCTTTGTTTTATTAGTCAACATTGCAACTTTTTCTTAATTACATTTAACCTTTAAGTTTTTTTATTTCACTTTTGTTATGTTTTTGTTTATTTTAATAGTATTTTTAGAATGTGCCGTGGGCCTTTAAAACATTAACTGCAAATGGCCTCCGGGGCACACGTTTGACACCCCTGCTATAGATAATAAAAAATTAAAATTTGATAAATCTATGGATAAAAAGCAGAGCCTGGAGACGCAAGCGCGTTTATCATAACTCTCTCTCTCTCTCTCTCTCCCTCACGAATGCTGCTGCGCGCACAATTTGTTTTGTTTTTAACCCATTCTTAACCCTGAACGTACATTGAAAATACACGCAACCCTAACTCAAAATTTGAGGCATTTAAGAAACTCCGCCCTGACAGCTCCGCAAAAGAGGACATGTCCGGTGAAAAGAGGACATATGGTCAGTCTATCGTAGCCCGTTAGCTGCTAGCATGCCGTGTGTTGTGCCTCGGTGTGCATTGTTTACACAACGTGCGTTACGCTACTTAATATGTCCGTGTGGAAGCTCGTTCGGTACACCTCCGAACCGAACCGGAACCCCCGTACCGAAACGGTTCAATACAAATACACGTACCGTTACACCCCTAATATTTAGGGAAAATTGACAATAAGAGTATTTTTTTTATGAATTAAAAACAAAAATATGGGCAAAAAAGGCCCTTTTCTCATGCAGGGCAAAAGAAAAGGGCTGATGCCTTCCAGTGGGTTTTACTATCTACTTTACTAACAATTTTTATTTTAAACGTAATACTGCTATCATATGTGTATATATTGTATCTGGTGATTTAGTTATGTTGTAAAAAAAAAAAAAAAAAGAAAGGCTGATACTGATAAACGTCAAAATACCAAAAATTGGTGGAGATAATCGGTCGAGCTGTATTTAATATACATGCTGCAGGTTTACATGTAATGTAGTAACAGGCACATACATAACAACATGTAATATTTAACATATTTTAGTCATGTTAAACATTGCCAGAACTTTTCAGGGAGGTCACATAGACTATTTAAATGGCGGACTCCTGCAAAGCTCTTTGTGCAAACCTTTACCATGTATGAAGATATCCGCTAAACTTGGAGATCTCACTAACGTCTCAAAGTCTCGTTTGGAGCAAGTTTGGAAAAAGGCGAGATTGTTTTATTAATATCACTGCCATGGTTTAATTCGATATTTTCCGGACTTTTGGGGATCCCAGCTACACGAAACAGGTACTGAGAGGTAAGAAATTGGTTCTGCATAATAGGACCTCTATATTTTAAACACAAGGACATTAATCCATTCAAATATGCAAAGCTAATAATAGTGTGGTTGACAAAGAAGCAGTTGCAGGAGATACCATAGAAGTCCACTCTCCAAGGTAAGTCACAACAACACTACACCCTGGACAATGGGCATATGAACACACATTACCCCCACCCCCACGCCTTCACCAGCTTGATTACCCTTGGGCTGATGGATGGCTGACTAGTGCTTATACAGCAGCAGCCGGCCTCCAGAGCTCCAACTCCCTTTCCTCTGTTGCAAGTTTTGTTGATTCTATGTAACGTATTTATGTGTGCTATGGCTATGAGGTCTTTTTCCTTGGCCTCAGTCTGGATCCCCTCCCTAGAGTCCAGCCTTTGACTGAATATTTTTTTATTCTCTCCCCGCCCCCTCCTCAACGTTTAACTGTTTCTCACATTTTTTTTTTGTAAGGGGCGCCGGAAGTTGGCAGACCCGTCAGCGATCCTTTTTCTGTCTCCCTGTAATGTTTGTCTGATCTTGAATGGGATTGTGCTGAAAATCTGTTGAAAAGCTGAAAAGAATTTCCCTTCAAGGATTAATAAAGTACTTCTGAATCTGTAAATGGTGTTACATTACTTCAAAACTAATGTAGTTGTTCATAGTACAAACCCCGTTTCCATATGAGTTGGGAAATTGTGTTAGATGTAAATGTAAACAGAATACAATGATTTGCAAATCCTTTTCAACCCATATTCAATTGAATGCACTACAAAGACAAGATATTTGATGTTCAAACTTATAAACTTTATTTTTTTTTTGCAAATAATAATTAACTTAGAATTTCATGGCTGCAACACGTGCCAAAGTAGTTGGGAAAGGACATGTTCACCACTGTTACATCACCTTTTCTTTTAACAACACTCAATAAACGATTGGGAACTGAGGAAACTAATTGTTGAAGCTTTGAAAGTGGAATTCTTTCCCATTCTTGTTTTATGTAGAGCTTCAGTCGTTCAACAGTCCGTGGTCTCCGCTGTCGTATTTTACTCTTCATAATGCGCCACACATTTTTGATGGGAGACAGGTCTGGACTGCAGGTGGACCAGGAAAGTACACGCACTCTTTTTTTACGAAGCCACGCTGTTGTAACACGTGCTGAATGTGGCTTGGCATTGTCTTGCTGAAATAAGCAGGGGCGTCCGTGAAAAAGACGGCGCTTAGATGGCAGCATATGTTGTTCCAAAACCTGTATGTACCTTTCAGCATTAATGGTGCCTTCACAGATGTGTAAGTTACCCATGCCTTGGGCACTAATGCACCCCCATACCATCACACATGCTGGCTTTTGAACTTTGCGTCGATAACAGTCTGGATGGTTCGCTTCCTCTTGGGTCCGGATGACACGATGTCGAATATTTCCAAAAACAATTTGAAATGTGGACTTGTCAGACCACAGAACACTTTTCCACTTTGCATGAGTCCATCTTAGATGATCTCGGGCCCAGAGAAGCCGGCGGCGTTTCTGGATGTTGTTGATAAATGGCTTTCGCGTTGCATAGTCGAGCTTTAACTTGCACTTACAGATGTAGCGACCAACCGTAGTTACTGACAGTGGTTTTCTGAAGTGTTCCTGAGCCCATGTGGTGATATCCTTTAGAGATTGATGTCGGTTTTTGATACAGTCAAAAGGTCACGGTCATTCAATGTTGGTTTCCGGCCACGCCCCTTACGTGGAGTGATTTCTCCAGATTCTCTGAACCTTTTGATGATATTATGGACCGTAGATGTTGAAATCCCTAAATTTCTTGCAATTGCACTTTGAGAAACGTTGTTCTTAAACTGTTTGACTATTTGCTCACGCAGTTGTGGACAAAGGGGTGTACCTCGCCCCATCCTTTCTTGTGAAAGACTGAGCATTTTTTGGGAAGCTGTTTTTATACCCAATCATGGCACCCACCTGTTCCCAATTAGCCTGCACACCTGTGGGATGTTCCAAATAAGTGTTTGATGAGCATTCCTCAACTTTATCAGTATTTATTGCCACCTTTCCCAACTTCTTTGTCACGTGTTGCTGGCATCAAATTCTAAAGTTAATGATTATTTGCAAAAAAAAAAATGTTTATCAGTTTGAACATCAAATATGTTGTTTTTGTAGCATATTCAACTGAATATGGGTTGAAAAGGATTTGCAAATCATTGTATTCCGTTTATATTTACATCTAACACAATTTCCCAACTTATATGGAAACGTGGTTTGTATTTCATACTGTCTTGTTTTGTTAAAATAGTGATCTAAAAGTTAATTTTTCTTATTTAAAAGCATGTCACATGTTGAAAATGTGGTGTTCTGCTGGGACCCAGAAAGGAATAACAGCATTTGAATTCATTGCAATTGGGTACATTGATCTGAGATACGAGCTCCATCTCAGAACAAATTCAACTTGTATGATAAAACACCACGTTATGGCATTTCATAACATGTGCTTTTCTTGATTAATATCCACTGTTTATGTTCCTGCAACGGGCTGTCTTGTACCTGTGACAATGTGCTCGGCAATATTGTGGAATATAATCAAATGTAACCAACCTCACCTCATCACAGCGGTGACTTACCTCACTGGGCTCCACAACTGCCACTTTATCAGCACCCAGCATCATTTTCATGCGTGCGCCCATTGCTATTCCCCCACTTCCTCCTCCGAGCACCAGCATTTTGTAATGTTGCTTGGCAGAAGCACGACAGCTTGTGTGTAGACGACAGGCGCCAAAGCCCGCGGAGCGACACAGGGCAGCCATAATGTGTTTCTGGGAAAGAAACAAGGACACAAACATGTTTCAAATGGATAATGTTTTGGTCTCAACGCAATGTGTCTGTATGTTGGTGATCATGTGCGAGTTTATTTATGTTTTTAGTAGAGATGTCCGATAATATCGGCCGATAAATGCTTTAAAATGTAATATCGGAAATTATCGGTATCGTTTTTTTTATTTATTAAATCAACATAAAAAAAACACAATATACACTTACAATTAGTGCACCAACCCAAAAAACCTCCCTCCCCCATTCACACTCATTCACACAAAAGGGTTGTTTCTTTCTGTTATTAATATTCTGGTTCCTACATTATATATCAATATATATCAATACAGTCTGCAAGGGATACAGTCCGTAAGCACACATGATTGTGCGTGCTGTTGGTCCACTAATAGCACTAACCTTTAACAGTTAATTTTACTCATTTTCATTAATTACTAGTTTCTATGTAACTGTTTTTATATTGTTTTACTTTCTTTTTTATTCAAGAAAATGTTTTTAATTTTTTTATCTAATTTTGTTTTATTAATTTAAAAAAAAGGGACCTTATCTTCACCATACCTGGTTTACCAAATTAGGCATAATAATGTGTTAATTCCACGACTGTATATATCGGCATCGGTTGGTATCGGTAATTAAAGAGTTGGTCAATATCGGAATATCGGCAAAAAGCCATTATCGGACATCCCTAGTTTTTAGGTCTTTTGGGGAGACAAGCGTGTCATGTATTGGTTACTCAGGACACAGGACAATACCGGAACCATTGTAGGGGGAACTTAAGGGCGGGGGACACAGAATATGGGGACATGTATTGTGTGTTGGACACGGGGAAGTGATGGAATTAAGAGCGGGAATAAAAGGCAGAAAAAGAGAATAACCTTATTATTAAATTTAGAATGCACTAACTAATAAGTGACAAGTTGGGCACACAACAAAGAGGTAATAATAATAAATAAAACAGAACTACTACACCCTACATGTATTCTTTAATATTGTCTTTTTTGTCAGTTTAACACGCTCCAATCGTTAGCTAAAATAACCGCGCGTGCACATTATTACACGTACGTTTTTAAATAACGTCACATTAAATAATGTTTGTTATACTCTCACCTTTACAGGAAAAGCAAGGTACTTCGGAGATACAGAAAAAAAGTAACCATGTAGTGCTGGTGACACAGGAGGAGAGAGGCGTCCAAAACGAACTTTGATTTTCCTGCAAGACAGGATCCCCATTGGCCACGCCCACTCAAGCTATGGACCAATCAGAAGTAAAGCCAGCGAACTGACTGACAAACTTCCTGCTTGTGTCACGTGTTCTCCTCTTTAACCTGACGTCAGGCCCAAATAGTGACAATAGACGGTGAGTAACTGTTGTGTGTCCAACTTGTCACTTATTAGTTAGTGCACTCTATGTTTAATAATACAACAAGAAAGCGTATTGTCGTTCTCCTGCTTTTTTATTCCCGCTCTTACTTCTTCCACTACCATAGACATCATATAAGTCGACGCAGCATTGGCTGCTGTGACGCGAGACATTGGGTCGCCATCTTGAAGTGGTGATGAGGAGCCGGCGAGCAGCCTAAACTGACAGTTGACAGGTAAAAAACAAAGATGGTGTTCAACGTTTTCCTGCTCAAATGAGCGGACTGTTGAAAATCGGAATCGGGGGATTACTTTTCACAAGTAAGATTTAACATTAACGTACTATTGGTTGTATGACCATAATGGAATTGCTTGTCAATTAAATTAATTAAATTTAAAAATGTAATAATAATGCAACCCTATGGTGGCATCATGCCTTCAGTGTGCATATTGTATATAGTTCTCTGCAAACCCATGAAATGTTCTATTTTGTCTTCATTATTTTGTCAGAATGGACCAGAAGGCTTCATTTGTACGTGAAAATCACAAAGAAATCTTCTGGGGGAGGATGACCCCCTACAGGGGTTTGGTTTACAAATTTTCAGCCCCACCTAAAAAAACAAAATTCACCAGGGGCCACTGATTACGCCCTTAAGTTCCCCCTACAATGGTTCTGGTATTGTCCTGTGATCTGAGTAACCAATACATGACAGTAACTATCATGGTAGTGAAATATAATGGGAAGGTTTTGGTAATGGCTGCCATCAGAGGGCTGCTTGTAACAGTGAATAATGTATGAATTTGCCTCTGGATTTCATTATTATTTATATAAATAGTTTTAAGTAGACCGTCCATTTTACAGTAAAAAACTTTATTTTAGTGTGTTTTTTTTATTTTTTTACAACATTTTACAGTAAATGGAAAAACACTAGTATCACTGTTTTGGTTTTGGGTTTTTTTACGTAAAAAGCTGACAGCTTAGTTGCCACAATTTTGTGTTAAATTGACATTGGTTTTTACAACATTATGTTGTTCATGGAAAAACAGTACAAGTTCTTTTTTTATTCTGGCAACTTAGCTGCCAGTTTTTCTACTTTAAAAACAAATGTACCGTCTTTCCATTTACAGTAATACACCGTTAAAGACAACAACCGTAGATTTTACAGTCAAAAACTGGCAGCTCAGTCAACATAATTTCAATGCAAAAAACAGTAGTAGTTTTTTAAAATAATTTACAGTAATATGCTGTAAAGAACAACGTAACATTTATTGTAATTTTTATGAATTTGATGGGAAGTTTGCTGTAAAGTTAAGTATTTTTATCTATTTTTATTTAGACAAAAACATGTTTGGAAAGTATGATAATATACTGTAATATTTGTTGTAATATTGGATACTATTAAAGTTTAAAATGTATGCAATTTTAAGCAGTACATATATTTTTTCTGTCAAAATGAAAAAAATCCATGACATTT
>NC_084557.2:8002500-8025000 GCF_033978685.3 Nerophis lumbriciformis | reverse complement strand
TCTCCCGTGTCGCTGGCTGTCGTGTCGTTTTCGTCAGTTTCGCTTGCATACGGTTCAAACCGATATGGCTCAATAGCTTCAGTTTCTTCTTCAATTTCGTTTTCGCTACCTGCCTCAACACTACAATCGTCCGTTTCAATACATTCGTAATCTGTTGAATCGCTTAAGCCGCTGAAATCCGAGTCTGAATCCGAGCTAATGTCGCTATAGCTTGCAGTTCTTTCCGTCATGTTTGTTTGTGTTGGCTTCACTATGTGACGTCACAGGAAAATGGACGGGTGGTTAAAATCAGGCACTTTGAAGCTTTTTTTAGGGATATTGCGTGATGGGTAAAATTTTGAAAAAAACTTCGAAAAATATAATAAGCCACTGGGAACTGATTTTTAATGGTTTTAACAAGTCTGAAATTGTGATAATGTTCCCCTTTAAAGACTACTCCAATTGTTTACTGACTATTTATATCTGTGTGTAGCATTGCATTAGTGTTTTACAAGAATAAATGAAAAAACAGAGGCTGGAGAAGCTTAACTTAATGCTTTCATTTTACATTTTCAATGGGACTTTTGGGGGGGCATCATTTATTTTATTCAATCAACATTGATGTTTTTTGATGAAGTTCTGCTCACAAAAATAAATTTGTATTACCAATGTTTGCATGGATGTCTGCTTATTATGACCACAAAATGTTTATATTTATGTCTGTATATGATGGTTAGTATAAATTACCCCAAACTTCCTGTTAATATCCATTAATTCCTGTTAATTCCCATGCACGGTGTCCAACTTTGAATAATCAAAAAATGGTCAATATTTCCAAACGTCCCGAGCTTAACTTCCCGTGGTAAATTTCCGTAAAGTTTCCGGAAATTTACCGGAAACTTTCCACCCCTTTGCAGCCCTATTTGTCACACATCCACAATTCAACCAATTCACCTACAACTGGTTCGGAGATGCCATTGGTTCTTTTTCCATCAAATAACGCATGAAAGTCCCCAGCTGACTGATTTGCACATGCTCCACTGTAATAGATGTAAAAGAGCGGGGCGTCATCAAGCAGAATCAATAGACGTCGCTGTGCTGGTTTGATTACCTCTTCAGCCAAAGCTGTGAACCAGATTATTGTACATGAGCCCAAAAAAATGTTTTCGCAATATTTTCAGGTCTTCATTTGCAGTGGACAGCTGTTAATACCATGCAGGCTCAGAATAATCCAGAGAGATGTTTCTATGAAAGGGTCATCAGTATTATCTGTCATGCAAAGGCCACGAGCGACAGCTCTTTTCTTCACTGACATCCAAGCAAGAATCACCAAAACACCTGAAATAGTAAGGGTGTCCAAAAATATTGACTTTTGAATGAATCACGATTTTTAATAGATTTTATATATATATATATATATATATATATATATATATATATATATATATATAGAGATTTATTTATTATTTATTTGATATAATAACCAGTTTTATTTTGAGTAATATAGAAATGTATCACAGCTGCTTATCTATTTTATGGAGGAATGTAGTCAATCTTATAACAGTCACCCAGCATTATTAAAAAGTCTTGACTTTGAATCGAGAATCTATTTTGAATCGAATCGTTATGCCTAAGAATCTAATCGCGTGGTGTCCAAAGATTCACAGCCCTATAAAATAATCAATGCTGTTATCCAGTCATTACGTTGTGTTGTAAAAAAAGGCCTTAAAGCTTTACAAAAAACTTGTTTTCATTCTAGCTTATCTACTGTGGACTGGACTCTTACTGTTATGTTGGATCCACTATGGACTGTACTCTCACAATATTATGTTGGACCCACTCGACATCCATTGCATTCGGTCTCCCCTAGAGGGGGGTGGGGGGAGGTTACCCACATATGCGGTCCTCTCCAAGGTTTCTCATAGTCATTCACATCGACGTCCCACTGGGGTGAGTTTTTCCTTGCCCTTATGTGGGCTCTGTACCGAGGATGTCGTTGTGGCTTGTGCAGCCCTTTGAGACACTTGTGATTTAGGGCTATATAAATAAACATTGATTGATTGATGATTGATACTTAGAATGGTAGTGACATTATGTCTTGTTTGTGCCTAGGAGATGCATTCGAAAACAGAACATGGTCGAGTGCTGGGAATTGTATGACCGACCATGTGGTCAACGGTGATCTTGATGGATTTATCTTCTCGAGTGCATGATTGTATCCAATGCCCACTATATATTAGGGTTGTATGGTATACCGGTACTAGTATAGTATCGCGGTACTAATGAATCAAACACGGTACTATACTCTGTTTGAAAAGTACCGGTTCCCAATTATTATTATTATCATTATTTTTAACGGGCATGACGGCGCGTCGTCACATCATGACATTGCTGGTTTTACGAGCAGAGGAGCATGTTCGGCAGCGCACACACACGTAGTACTTACAAGCAGACACAGTGTGTAGACAGAAAAGGGAGAACAGACGTATTTTGGCTTAAAAACTAAAGATGCCTTAGACTTAGACAAACTTTAATGATCCACAAGGGAAATTGTTCCACACAGTAGCTCAGTTACAAAGGATGGAAAGGACAATGCAGGTATAAAATAGGCTAAAAATGTACCGTAGCGGCAATATAAAGGTGACACTGAAACACCCTCAGAAAGAGGTGCTTTAAGACAGTAGTCCCCAACCTTTTTGTAACTGCGGACCGGTCAACGCTTGAAATTTTGTCCCACGGACTCATTCGCACTTTTGTGTGAATGAGTGTGAATGAATGGGGGAGGGAGGTTTTTTGGGCTGGTGCACTAATTGTAAATGTATCTTGTGTTTTTTATGTTGATTTAATAATACATTTTTCTTTTCTTGTGCGGCCTGGTACCAATCGATCCTGGTTGGGGACCACTGCTTTAAGACATGGCTAGCTAGCTAGCAGCTAATGTCCATCCGCAGTCTGCAGTGTTGTAGCTATTTCTAAATCACTAATCCTCGCCTCCATGGCGACAAATAAAGTGAGTTTCTTACAAGTATCATTATCACTGCAGGATGAGGAATAGCTAAACATGCTTCACTACACACCGTAGGAGGATACAATAGCTCACCGGCGTCACAATGTAAACAAATGCCATGGGTGGATCTACACCTGACATCCACTGTAATGATACCAAGTACAATAGCGTATCTAGTTGATACCACTATGATTACATCGATATTTTTCATCGCCAAAAAATATTTTTTCCTTTTTTAAAAATGTATATTATGTTTATAAACTCAGGAAATACGTCCCTGGACACATGAGGACTTTGAATATGACCAATGTATGATCCTGTAACTACTTGGTATCGGATCGATACCTAAATGTGTGGTATCACCCAAAACTAATGTAAAGTATCAAACAGAAGAATAAGTGATTATTACATTTTAGCAGAAGTGTAGATAGAACATGTTAAAACAGAAAATAAGCAGATATTAACAGTAAATGAACAAGCGGATTAATAATCAATTTTTACAGTTTGTCCCTCATAATGTTGACAAAATAATAGGTAGATAAATGACCCAATATGGTACTGCATACGTCAGCAGACAAATTAGGAGTCTTTGTTTGTTTACTTACTACTAAAAGACAAGTTTTCTAGTATGTTCACTATTTTATTTAAGGACTAAATTGCAATAATAAACATATGTTTAATGTACCCTAAGATTTTTTTGTTAAAATAAAGCCAATAATGCCATTTTTGTGGTCCCCTTTATTTAGAAAAATATCGAAAAGAATCTAAATACATTTTGGTACCGGTACCAAAATATTGGTATTGGGACAACACTACTACCGTATTTTTCGGACTATAAGTCGCAGTTTTTTTCATAGTTTGGCCGGGCTCCAGTGCGACTTATATATGTTTTTTTCCTTCTTTATTATGCATTTTCGGCAGGTGCGACTTATACTCCGAAAAATACGGTATACACATATTTTAAAAAGAAACTGTCCTTACATTTAATGCTAAAATGATTATTAGGTAAACCATTTCAAAATCCATGGAACCATTAATATAACCTTTGAGCAAAGTTCATAACATGAGTCACTGGTAATTACCCTCAGGGGCACAGTCAACATCAACCGCAAATGTTATGGCAGAGCAATCTGTTGTCTCAAATTATCCTGCCAACCACCACCACTACCACACCTTAGCTGCACGCAAAGTTGTTAAATTAGATAATAAACACGCACCCGGTTCATGTAATCACACTTTTTTTTCCCACAACTCAGTAATCCGGTTTCGGTATGTCATGAGTAGAGCCAATTATGTTGCATGAAACTGACCGCAGACCTCTCTAAGAGCCTATAATGTCATACATAACAGTGACTGTTCCTATATGTGGCTAATCTAAACACATTTAATTGAATATACATTATGTCACGAGGAAAGTTTGACGCCACTTCCTGAAGCTCATAATGTTGTCTTTTAATGTCACCTGTTGGGTTTGCGCAATCGAATTTTCCAGCTATTTCGGTGCATAAAACATAATTTTTTTTAGACAACATATTTTAATGTCTTACATATAGTACATTTATAGAAATGATCTTCATTATATGAAAACAAACTACATTAAGAAGCTACAGTAGGTGGGCATACCCTTTACATTTCAACAACCATTTTAAATGTATAGTCACAATACAACAATGATATTGAAATTAAAGTTGGATATACCGGATTACTCCCTGTATGATCAGTGTCAGAGCTTGGTCCGCATTGCCGGCAGTAAGTCGGACCCGTTTCCAGTGAGGGTTGGACTCCGCCAAGGTTGCCCTTTATCACAGATTCTGTTCATAACTTTTATGGACAGAATTTCTAGGCACAGTCAGGGCGTTGAGGGTATCCGGTTTGGTGGCTGCAGGATTAGGTCTCTGCTTATTGCAGATGATGTGGTCCTGATGGCTTCATCTGGCCAGGATCATCAGCTCTCACTGGATACGATCGCAGCTAAGAGTGAAGCGACTGGGATGAGTCCATGGTTCTCGCCCGGGAAAGGGTGGAGTGCCATCTCCAGGTTGGGGAGGAGATCTTGTCCCAAGTGGAGGAGTTCAAGTACCTCGGAGTCTTGTTCACGAGTGAGGGAAGAGTGGATCGTGAGATCGACAGGCGGATCGGTGCGGCGTCTTCAGTAATGCGGACGCAGTATCGATCCGTTGTGGTGAAGAAGGAGCTGAGCCGGAAGGCAAAGCTCTCAATTTACCGGTCGATCTACGTTCCCATCCTCACCTATGGTCATGAGCTTT
The DNA here is from genome assembly GCF_033978685.3 of Nerophis lumbriciformis. NCBI lineage: Eukaryota > Metazoa > Chordata > Actinopteri > Syngnathiformes > Syngnathidae > Nerophis > Nerophis lumbriciformis. Next base: position 8,019,747 of record NC_084557.2, on the reverse strand, counting down.
GGGTTATGACCAAAGGGACAAGATCACGGGTACAAGCGGCCCAAATGAGTTTCCTTCGCCGGCTGGCGAGTCTCTTCCTTAAAGATAGGGTGAGAGGCTCTGTCATTCGGGGGGAACTCAGAGTAAAGCCACTGCTCCTCCACATGGAGAGGAGCCAGATGAGGTGGTTCGGGCATCTGCTCAAGATGCCACCCGAACGCCTCACAAGGGCACGTCCGACAGGCAGGAGGCCACGGGGAAGACCCAGGACACGTTGGGAAGACTATGTCTCCCGGCTGGCCTGGGAACGCCTCGGGATCCCCCGGGAGGAGCTGGACGAAGTGGCCGGGGAGAGGGAAGTCTGGGCTTCCTTGCCAAGGCTGCTGCCCCCGCGACCCAACCTCTGATAATCGGAAGAAAATGGATGGATGGATATACCGGATTTTCGGTTTACATTATTCACCCATGGAACTTTAGTTATTAGACAGTTTTTCACGGGACACAAAGATGACGGGGAGAAGACACTGTCGAAGGTGAGCCACGTAGGTAAGACCGCCCACAAAACGGCGCATCCTGAAGAAAGGCTCAGAAAGCGGCTTGAAGCTGATCTGTAAAACATCATCTATGCAACATTTTGACCAAAGAACCACCATTACATGTTATGTAGACCAGTGTTTTTCAACCTTTTTTGAGCCAAGGCACATTTTTTGCGTTGAAAAAATGCGGAGGCACACCACCAGCAGAAATCATTAAAAAACGAAACTCAGTTGACAGTAAAAAGTCGTCGTCGCAATTGTTGGATATGACTTTAAACCATAACCAAGCATGCATCACTATAGCTCTTGTCTCAAAGTAGGTGTACTGTCACCAACCTGTCACATCACGCCCTGACTTATTTGGAGTTTTTTGCTGTTTTCCTGTGTGTAGTGTTTTAGTTCCTTTCTTGCGCTCCTATTTTGGTGGCTTTTTCTCTTTTTTTGGTATTTTCCTGTAGCAGTTTCGTGTCTTCCTTTGAGCGATATTTCCCGCATCTACTTTGTTTTTAGCCTTCTTCGTGGGGACATTGTCGATTGTCATGTCATGTTCGGATGTACATTGTGGACGCCATCTTTGCTCACAGTAAGTCGTTGCTGTCGTCCAGCATTCTGTTTTTGTGTACTTTGTAGCCAGTTCAGTTTTAGTTTCGTTCTGCTTGGCCTTCCCTTAGCTTCAATGCCTTTTCTTAGGGGCACACACCTTTTGTTTATTTTTGGTTTAAGCATTAGACACCTTTTTACCTGCACGCTGCCTCCCGCTGTTTCCGACATCTACAAAGCAATTAGCTACCTGCTGCCACCTACTAATATGGAAGAGTATTACACAGTTACTCTGCCGAGCTCTAGACAGCACCGACACTCAACAACAACACATAATTTGCCGACTATAATAACTGGTTTGCAAAAAATATTTTTTACCCCAAATAGGTGAAATTAGATCATCTCCCACGGCACACCAGACAGTGGTTGAAAAACACTGATGTAGACCACAAGATAGTTTAGAAAAAAATCATAATACGACCCCTTTAATGTGCCCTATAATCCGGTGCGCCTTTTGTATGAAAAAAGACCTGAATAGACCCGCTCATCGGCAGTGCGCCTTATAATCCGGTGCGCTTTATGGTCCGAAAAATACAATAATTTACAATTGTCGGTATACATATACTATCTCAACTTTACTATCAGTGTATCTCAACTGAATGAACTACCATTGAATGTTGAGTAGTTTCCATATTTGCTGCACCGCCTGTAGGTCATCATGTTATCATTGATTGTCCGTGGTGTAACAGGCCATAAAAGCCCAAGTCAAAGCAAGTCGACAAGCACCTGTCTAATCCTGCTGAGCATAGCAGCATTGTCATTATCTATGGGTGCTTGCCTGCGACGGTAATTACAACAGACCGGGATGATCCCAAACACAGATGGTGTTTGGAAACTGGGCAAATGGCAGAAAGGTTGGGCCTCGCGGAAGACAAATCTTTTCAAAGACTCACGCTGACTCAAGCTAAAAAAAAAAAAAAAAATAAAAACGTTATCAGTCAATCTCGTGACAACTGTAAATATAGGCGAGTGTTTCTGTAGTTCTGTTTGTGTTCTCGGAATGCTATGGTTTCTATTTTCCTTGTTACACTCTCAAAAATGCTGTATATTCAAGGCTGTATTTAAGGTTAATTGAATAATGTTCAATTCAGATTTAGTTCCTATTGTATAATCCGATTTATTTGCCAAATCAGATCTACTTTAAAACCTTACTGTGCTTATACAGCATTTAATCCCAAAACACAGGTAAACAACTACACACATTATTCCAACAAAGCTGTTGTATTTAAAAAAAATAAAACTGAATTATAAGCTACAGTACTATGCACAGTCTGTGGTAATGTTTTAAAATGGTCGATGGTCCGGAGCAGGGGTGCCCATTACGTCGATCGCGAGCTACCGGTCGATGGCGGAGGGTGTGTCAGTCCATCGCCAGCTAGGCATTAAAAAAAATAGACCTAAAAATTAGCGATCATCAATCTTCACCAAGACGTCACTTTTGTCACTTGATTGCCCCACCTCTCCTTCGTGGAGAGGGGCGGGGGCACAGATTCGGTGACCACAGATGTTGTGTTAGCTGTCCAAAGTCGGGACCCAGGGTGGACAACTCATCTGTGCATCAGTTGGGGACGTATCTGCGCTGCTGACCTTTCTCCGCTCAAAATGATCTCCTGCTGGCCCCAACTATGGACTGGACTCTCACACTATTGTGTTAGATCCACTATGGACTGGACTCTCATACCATTATGTTAGATCCACTATGGACTGGACTCTCACACCATTATGTTAGATCCACTATGGACTGGACTCTCACACTATTAACTAGATCCACTATGGACTGGACTCTCACACTATTATGTTAGATCCACTATGGACTGGACTCTCACACTATTGTGTTAGATCCACTATGGACTGGACTCTCATACCATTATGTTAGATCCACTATGGACTGGACTCTCACACCATTATGTTAGATCCACTATGGACTGGACTCTCACACTATTAACTAGATCCACTATGGACTGGACTCTCACACTATTATGTTAGATCCACTATGGACTGGACTCTCACACTATTGTGTTAGATCCACTATGGACTGGACTCTCACACCATTATGTTAGATCCACTATGGACTGGACTCTCACACTATTAATTAGATCCACTATGGACTGGACTCTCACACTATTATGTTGGATCCACTATGGACTGGACTCTCACACTATTATGTTAGATCCACAATGGACTGGACTCTCACACTATTATGTTAGATCCACTATGGACTGGACTCTCACACTATTAACTAGATCCACTATGGACTGGACTCTCACACTATTATGTTAGATCCACTATGGACGGGACTCTCACACTATTATGTTAGATCCACTATGGACGGGACTCTCACACTATTGTGTTAGATCCACTATGGACTGGACTCTCACACTATTAATTAGATCCACTATGGACTGGACTCTCACACTATTGTGTTAGATCCACTATGGACTGGACTCTCACACTATTGTGTTAGATCCACTATGGACTGGACTCTCACACTATTATGTTAGATCCACTATGGACTGGACTCTCACACTATTAACTAGATCCACTATGGACTGGACTCTCACACTATTATGTTAGATCCACTATGGACGGGACTCTCACACTATTATGTTAGATCCACTATGGACGGGACTCTCACACTATTGTGTTAGATCCACTATGGACTGGACTCTCACACTATTATGTTAGATCCACTATAGACTGGACTCTCACACTATTAACTAGATCCACTATGGACTGGACTCTCACACTATTAACTAGATCCACTATGGACTGGACTCTCACACTATTATGTTAGATCCACTATGGACTGGACTCTCACAATATTATGTTAGATCCACTATGGATTAGACTCTCACAATATTATGCTAGATCCATTGCACTGGTACCCTCCAAGGTTTCTCATTGTCCCATTGGGTTGAGTTTTTTCTTGCCCTGATGTGGGATCTGAGCCGAGGATGTCGTTGTGGCTTGTGCAGCCCTTTGAGACACTCGTGATTTAGGGCTATATACAGTGAGTAAACATTGATTGATTGATTGATTGATTGACATTCACGGCACCCGATGGTCTTGTGAGATGACGCTGGCTGCTGCCAGATCATTATTAAGAAAAAATGACCGACAGGAGGGTGAGAAAGACTTTTTATTTCAACAGACTCTCGCGCAGTACCTGCCGTCAAAACTCTAAATACCGACTGCACAGTTCCTGTCTTCACAATAAAAGCCCTGCTTCATCCTGCCTGCGCTAACAAAATGAGAGTCTCAGAAAGCTAGCGTGCACAAGCTAGCAAGCTACGGAGTTTGCCGCCAATGTATTTCTTGTAAAGTGTATAAAAAGGAGTGTGGAAGCTGGACAAATAAGATGGCAAAAAGCAAGCACTTTCATGTGGTATTGGACAGAAAGGAGGACTTTTTTTCTCCTCCAATTGAAAATGTGGACATTATCATCACTACTGTCTGATTCCAATCAATGCAAGTCATCACAATCATACCAACTTATATTCTTGTCTTCATGAAAGAAAGGAATGTTAAACATGCTTGTATTATCATTCAACACATTTAACTCGTTAACAAAAACGTCTCTTTCATAAATAAATAAATATAAATGATATATATGAATGAAGTAGATCCCCTCCGCTTGGTCAATTGAAAAGTAGCTCGTCTGCAGAAAAAGTGTGGTCCAGAGCAACATTAAATCAAGTACGTACACAAATCTTCCTCACAATACAACAGGGATATTTGTCCCTCTCGCACAAAATTGTTTCTGGGGCCACAATTCCAGAAAGCGAAGTACCAGAGAACCGGACTTCTCCCTTCACTATTAGTCGTATTTCATATATTCCGCAAAATCAGCGTTCTCTACAGTAAACGTTTGTCTTTGGTCTATTTATTTCTGTTATAGGAGCGCTTTGCTTTTTTTAAGGGCAGTCTGCAAAAAAGTTAGTCCAAAATCATCTGCTGCAAACATGTCAGTCTCTCACATGTTTTTTTTTTACCTGAAATTGTGTTCCACCAGTTGAATAGGCCAAATGATGAAAATGAGAGCATCTAAAATGGAACCTTGAGGAACACTACCAGTATAACTGAAGTAGTTAGATAATGACTAATGATTGCATCTGAAGTAAACAAGCCACAGCGACAACTTACAAGTTACAATGTTACAGTCCAAGTTCCTCTATACCAGTGGTCTCAAATGGGGGTACACGTACCCCTGGGGGTACTTGAAGGTATGCCAAGGGGTACGTGAGATATTTTTTAAATATTCTAAAAATAGCAACAATTCAAAAATCCTTTATGAATATATTTTTTGAATAATACTTCAACAAAATATGAATGTAAGTTCATAAACTGAACATCAAATCAAGTATGCTATTCCATTCATTACCATAAACCCAGAGTTTCCCCCATGTCATGATGGTTTGACCCTCACTAAAATGTCTGTCAAAAGGAACTGTGAAAAGAAATGCAACAATGCAATATTCAGTGTTGACAGCTAGATTTTTTGTGGACATGTTCCATAAATATTGATGTTAAAGATTTCTTTTTTTGTGAAGAAATGTTTAGAATTAAGTTCATGAATCCAGATGGATCTCTATTACAATCCCCAAAGAGGGCACTTTAAGTTGATGATTACTTCTATGTGTAGAAATCTTTACTTATAATTGAATCACTTGTTTATTTTTCAACAAGTTTTTAGTTATTTTATATATATTTTTCCAAATAGTTCAAGAAAGACCACTACAAATGAAGTGAAGTGAAGTGAAGTGAATTATATTTATATAGCGCTTTTCTCTAGTGACTCAAAGGGCTTTACATAGTGAAACCCAATATCTAAGTTACATTTAAACCAGTGTGGGTGGCACTGGGAGCAGGTGGGTAAAGTGTCTTGCCCAAGGACACAACGGCAGTGACTAGGATGGCGGAAGCGGGGATCGAACCTGCAACCCTCAAGTTGCTGGCACGGCCGCTCTACCAACCGAGCTATACCGCCCCAAATGAACAATATTGTGCACTGTTATACAATTTAATAAATCAGAAACTGATGACATAGTGCTGTATTTTACTTCTTTATCTCTTTTTTTCAACCAAAAATGCTTTGCTCTGATTAGGGGGTACTTGAATTAAAAAAATGTTCACAGGGGGTACATCACTGAAAAAAGGTTGAGAACCACTGCTCTATACAACAGGAGCAATGCTGTGTTTTTAGGAATGTGCTGCAAAGATTTTCCAAAAGTTTTGGTGCCATCCCCGGGCCGACAGTTGAATAACCATGCAATACAATAATCGTAATATTCTGGTACGATAATTTGTCATTATCAATGGTGCAACACCCTTGACCATACTCATGTCCGCTAATCAATCGCAATGAAAGGGTGTATGCAATCCGTCCACTTAGACTCTATTTACATTGGCAGATACCGTATACAACTAAAACAAATATTAAAATCCACATGTCAAGATCTGATGAGGATCGTAGGATATCGGATTCCACTTTTTCTGCCAACAGTGCAACGACTCATACCCAGAGCATGCTTAATTCTAGAAAATGTTAATATACGGACCATAAAGTTTCAATTCAAGCAAGCAACAGTCTACTAGATCCTTTCTTGAGCTACATACACATGAATCCTATCCAAGAGCTAAAGCCCATTAGGCTACCTCTGAAGCTGTTTAAATTCCATGATGTCAAAGTGTTGCTTCCAGGGCCGTAACTAAGATTTGACAAATATGAGGTCTAAAAAATGGTGGTCTAAGAGAAGCTTTGAAAGATTGAAATCATGGGTATCCAAGCACCGTATTAAAAAATAAGTGGATTGTTACAAAATCCCGCTGATTGTCAAAGATGTTAGATAATATAATGTGATAATTCTACCTCAATGATTGCTTTTATTATTTATATATATATATATATATATATATATATATATATATATATATATATATATATACACATACACACACCGTATTTTTCGGACTATAAGGCGCACTTAAAATCCTTTCATTTTCTCAAAAATCGACAGTGCGCTTTATAACCCGGAATAATTCTGGTTCTGCTTACAGACATTGTAGCAATTTTTTGGTACATGGTGTAACAATAAGTGTGACCAGTAGATGGCAGTCACACATAAGCGATACGTGTAGACTGAAATATGACGCTAGTAAACAACACCAAAACTTTAAATGTTCCATTGAGAATATAGAACATTGCACACGGCACTCAAAAATCTTTCAGAATGTTTTAGTACGACTTTGAAGACTGACCGCTTAATGGATTTTTGGCGCATTATGGCTACCGTAGTCAGAAGTACGAGTATTATTATGGTATGTATATAAGGATCGCAAAAGGCGCTCTTTAGCGGACACATTATCTGGCGTTTTGTTTTGCAATATTATGCAAAAACAACCTTTTCTTACCTTCTGGTACATGCTGATCTGTTTTTGGGATCTGCATAAGTCCTGAAAATTTGCGCAAGTCCTGCCATTGTAGTTCGTGTCGACGCCGTAGTCGATAGGCTTCTTCTTTTTCTCTATCTTCTTGTTATGGGGCATTTCTAATATAAAGTAGCGTAATGTTCTAACTTATATCTGCCAGTAGACTCGCTATGAAAGCGCTAAAAACTACCGGTATAGTGGGTTTACATTATTCACCCAAGGAACTTTAATTATTAGAGCGTTCCAGTCCGACGGATTTTCACGGGACACATTTCCGGCGTTGTTGTTGCACTAGTGAGCCACGGATGAGGAGATGCTGCTCCGTTATTGATTGAAGTAAAGTCTGAATGTCATTAAAACAGTTAGCTCCATCTTTTGACACTTCTTCCACTCCCGTCCTTGCACGCTACACCGCTACAACAAAGATGACGGGGAGAAGACGCTGTCAAAGTGGAGGCACGTTAATAAGACCGCCCACAAAACGGCGCATTCCTGAAGCGACTGTCAGAAAGCGACTTGAAGATGATCTGTAAAACATCATCTATGCAACATTTTGACCAAAGAACCACCATTACATGTTATGTAGACCACAAGGAAGTATTTTACATTTACAAAAAAAATCATAATATGACTCCTTTAATGCGCCTTATAATCCGGTGCGCCTTTTGTATGAAAATAGACCTGAATAGACCCGCTCATCGGCAGTGCGCCTTTTAATCCGGTGTTTTCAATTTAGAAAGAAATCCCAATATGACCCCTTTAATGCGCCTTATAATCCGGTGCGCCCTATGGTCCGGAAAATACAGTATGTATATACTCCCAAGACTGAAAAAATGAAGATTGTGACACAGTTCTGTCATTTCATGGCGCTGTATTGAACAAAGAGCCCACAGTCTACAAAGTCTAACTCCCTGTGAGTTAAACATACTTGGCCAATCAAGTTGATTCTGACTTATGCCCTCCAGCTCCTTCATACATCAACTCGATGTGTCAGTGCGCCCACTGGATGTTTTATTTGGCTGACAGGCAGCATCCCTGGTGCGTCATCCAGGAGGGTGGACAGCCGCCTCAATTCCACAGGTGTGGTGGAGTCTCAGTACGTGGAAGGGATTACATGAAAAATGCAACACAAGCACCACCCTTCTCGTCGTGTCTCGGTGGGTGCAGCACCCGGCCCACGCAGCAGCCAGCAACACTGTTAGTAAATATTTACGCCATATCCATTGCAGTGCTTTCTTTTCCAGCTGAGTTCCAGCAAGTGCAGCCTGCCGACCTACATACAGCATTGCCCTGTCACAGCTTAGAAGGAGCCTGCAGACAAGCACCCTCTCCCTCTGGAGCGGCACGGTTCTGGGTTTTATGAGGGGGAAGGGAGTGGATTTGGTCTATATAGCTCATCTATATCAGGGGTCCCCAACCTTTTTTGCACCACGGACCGGTTTAATGTAGGCATTAATTTCAGGTACCGGCTTTCCACTTGTGCCAAATAAATACAGCAAGAATAAGTGCATGAAAAATACAACTCACTATAACGCTGAATTAGTGGGAGCTTGTTTCTTTGCAATGAGATGCAGCTGGAAATCAGCCTTTTACATATATATACACATATTATATTATATATATATACTAGGGGTGTAACGGTACACAAAAATGTTGGTTCAGTACATACCTCGGTTTAGAGGTCACGGTTCGGTTCATTTTCGGTACAGTAAGAAAACAACAAAATATACATTTTTTGGTTATTTATTTACCAAATTTGTAAACAATGGCTTTATCCTTTTAACATTGGGAACACTATAATAATTCTGCCCACGTTAATCCACATTAAACTGCCTCAAGTTGTTGCTCAAATGAAATAAAATGACAAAACTTTTCTTCTACATATAAAAAGTGCAACATTAAACAGTTTCAAGTCAACTCATCATGCTTAATTTATTACAGCATTTGGGAAGCCTGTAGTTGATTTTTATTATGTAAATGTTATATTTTTATCAACATGTGATAGCAGGGACCCTGCGATTCAAAACTAGGCTGCTCCATTACTTATGATTAATGTAACTATAGCTGAAAAAATAGTACAATAGCAATAGGAGAGACTGTTCATCCCTGAACACCATGGAGTTCATGTAGGCTTAATGATGCAGTTACATTATTATATCAACTATCAGAGACAGAAACTCTTCATTTAACATAATGTCCTTTTTTGATGCTTCAACACAGCTCAATCAACACAGAAAAAGGTCAAGTGAAATAACAGACAGACAGGGCTTTGCTGTCCATAACACACACACACACACACACAGCAAAATGAGCTAACGTTACGCTAAAAGCGAATTAGCCTTCACCTCAAGCCAGGACTGCGAGCGAGCTGAGCTGCAGTTTATATTTCTAGAAGGTCAACAGGCTCATAGTGATGTTACTAGTAGTTGACTGGGAGGTGTTTATTATAATTTGGGGAGAGTACGCTGCCTGATGATTACCTGCTAAACGCTAAGCACTGACTACATGCGCTCTGAATACGCACTGCTGATTGGCTGTTACCGCTCTGAATACGCACTGCTGATTGGCTGTTACCGCTCTGTATGTTACCAATCAGATGATTGTGTGGGTCGGACAATGAAGGTTGCTGTGTACTGACAGAGACAGGCAGAAGGAAGTGGAGCAGCTTGTTAAGACTTTAGCTTAGCTTAATATGTTCGTGTGGAAACTCGTTCGGTACACATCCGAACAGAACCGAACCCCCCGTACCGAAACGGTTCAATACAAATACACGTACCGTTACACCCCTAATATATATATATATATATATATATATATATATATATATATATATATATATATATATATATATATATATATATATATATATATATATATACACATATATACATATATACATACATACATATACATATATATATATCCTTCGATTAATTGTTGAAAAATGTTCTTTATCGCATTGTCTACTTTCTCGTGTCGATTAAAGATTGGATTAATTTGTGATGGCTCAGGTGTGATTTACTACAATAGACACACTGGATTCTAGTTCATTGAAATACCACAACACTGGATATCGTTCAAAGGAGATACATTTTAATTTAAAAACTTGCACACAAAACACAGCAAACAAATGTAAAATGCACAGCAAACTATTTTTAATATAGCTCTTTTAGATAACAACTTCACAGTGAAGTAAAGGTGAGTTTGGAGCAGATGGACGCACAGGTGGATTTTATTATATTTTTTACCCGCGCATGCCTACTAGGTCGTGTCGCGCCGGCGGACGGAGGGGGTCTAAAACGGTGGCATTGTTGTGTGTGGACACGGATAACTTGATGGCTTAGTGTAAACAGGGCCTAAGCTGCCATTTTTTTTCTGTAAAAAAAAGTGATAAAATCCAGATTGTTTTTTACTCTTTACGCAAAAAAGTTAAGTTAAAGTATCAATGGTTGTCACACACACACTAGGTGTGGTGAAATTTGCCCTCTGCATTTGACCCATCCCCTTGTTCACCCCCTGGGAGGTGAGGGGAGCAGTGAGCAGCAGCGGCGGCCGCGCCCGGGAATCATTTTCGGTGATTTAACCCCCAAGTCCAACCCCTGATGCTGAGTGCCAAGCAGGGAGGTAATGGGTCCCATTTTTTATAGTCTTTGATATGACTCGGCAGGGGTTTGAACTCACAACCTACCGATCTCAGGACGGACCTTCTAACCACTAGGCCACTGAGTAGGGGGGATTTACTGTTACAAGCGGCCCTCGAATGACAGCCATGACTGCGGTGTGGCCCTCAATGAAAACAAGTTTGACACCCATTGTCTAGTGCAGGCCTGGGCAATTATTTTGACTCGGGGGCCAAATTTAGAGAAAAAAATGTGTCTGGGGGCCGGTATATCTATTTTTAGTAACACTAATACAAAAACTCACATAATGTCTGAATGCTAAAAACGTTATGACAGACCGACTGAAAAATCGGAATGGAATTTTCCTTTTTTTTTTTTTTTACTGAATAAGACACACAGAATGTACATGTCCATAAAGAATGTGGGATTTACAATATTAACTATGAAGGATAAAACACTGAATATTGACAACATATGAACTTCACACCCCCTCTCCATCCACATATTTTACAATTAAGCGAAATGCAACAAACAGCAAAATATGAACGTGAAGGGTAAAAAAAAACCCACCTATAATCTGATATATCTGATACATCACCAGGCTTTAGAACTTTGTTGTAAAAATCTCCTTCCACGTCTGTCTCTGGCACCCACATTCCAGGCTCTGGAAACACTCTGTGGAAACGCTCCCCACCCACACTGCTTGGTGCCTCATCTGACCTATCTGAATCTGAATCTGAATCTGAATCTGAATCTGAACTGCTGTGACTTACATGACCATAGTAACTATATAGATGACCATACTAACTAATTAGATTACCACAGTAACTAATTAGATTACCATAGTAACTGATATATCATGCAAAAGCGCAGATTCCAACCATTGAAATAATTTGTATAGTTCAAGACTTACGGTCATTTAAAAACATGACTGCACATCATAATGGCAGCTACACTTTCCATCTTAAAAATCAAAAAAAATTATTTGGGAATGTCCATCGGGCCAGATTGAAAAGCTTAATGGGCCGCATGTGGCCCCCGGGCCTTAATTTGCCCAGGTATTGTCTAGTGCAGGCCTGCAATTATTTTGACTCGGGGGCCACATTTAGAGAAAAAAATGTGTCTGGGGCCCGGTATATCTATTTTTAGGAACACTAATACAAAACCTCACAATAATGTCTGATTGAACGCTAAACACATTATGACAGACCGCCTTAAAAAACAAAATGGAATTGTAAATGTTTCTATGAACGGTAAAACACTGAATATTGACAAAATATGAATGTCACACCCCCTTTCGATCGACATATTTTACAATCGAGTGAAACGCAACAAAAATGCAACAAACAGTGAAATATGAACGCGAAGGGTACAAAATAAACCCACCTACAATCTGATATATCTGATACATCACTAAGCTTTAGAACTTTGTTGTGAAAATCTCCTTCCGCGTCTGTGGAAACGCTTCCCGCCCACACTGTTTGGTGCCTCGTCTGAGCTGCTGTGACGTAGATTACCGTAGTAACTAATTAGATGACCATAGTAACTAATTAGATGACCATAGTAACTAGAGATGTCCGATAATATCGGCCTGCCGATATTATCGGCCGATAAATGCGTTAAAGTGTAATATCGGAAATTATCGGTATCGTTTTTTTTATTACCGGTATCGTTTTTTGTGTGTTTTTTTAATTAAATCAACATAAAAAACACAACATAGACTTACAATTAGTGCACCAACCCAAAATACCTCCCTCCCCCATTTACACTCATTCACACAAAAGGGTTGTTTCTTTCTGTTATTAATATTATGGTTTCTACATTATATATCAATATATATCAATACAGTCTGCAAGGGATACAGTCCGTAAGCACACATGATTGTGCGTGCTGCTGGTCCACTAATAGTACTAACCTTTAACACTTAATTTTACTCATTTTCATTAATTACTAGTTTCTATGTAACTGTTTTTATAATGTTTTACTTTCTTTTTTTAATTCAAGAATATGTTTTTAATTTATTTATCTTATTTTATTATTATTTTTTTAAAGTACCTTATCTTCACCATACCTGGTTGTCCAAATTAGGCATAATAATGTGTTAATTCCACTGCATATATCGGTTGATATCGGTATCGGTAATTAAAGAATTGGACAATATCGGAATATCGGCAAAAAGCCATTATCGGACATCCCTAATCCCCACATTATGACAGACTGCCTTAAAAAACATAATGGAATTGCACATTTTTATATGAACGATAAAACACTGAATATTGATAAAATATGAACGTCACACCCCCTTTCGATCGACATATTTTACAATCAAGTGAACTGCAACAAAACAGTGAAATATGAACGCGAAGGGTACAAAATAAACCCACCTACAATCTGATATATCTGATATTTGCTGAATTTCCCCCAGGTATCAATAAAGTACTTTCTATTCTATATATCACTAAGCTTTAGAACTTTGTTGTGAAAATCTCCTTCCGCGTCTGTGGAAACGCTTCCCGCCCACACTGCTTGGTGCCTCGTCTGAGCTGCTGTGACGTAGATTACCTTAGTAACTAATTAGATTACCATAGTAACTGGTAAATAATCCATAAGCGCAGATTCCAACCATTGTAAATACTTTGTATAGTTGAAGACTTACGGTCATTAGAAAACATCACTGCACATCATAATGGCAGCTACACTTTCCATCTTAAAAAACCTAAAACAAATATTTGGGAATGTCCATAGGGCCAAATTGAAAAGCTTAATGGGCCGCATGTGGCCCCCGGGCCTTAATTTGCCCAAGGATTGTCTAGTGCAGGCCTGCATATATTTTGACTCGGGGGCCACATTTAGAGAAAAAAATGTGTCTGGGGGCCAGTATATCTATTTTTAGGAACACTAATACAAAACCTCACAATAATGTCTGATTGAACGCTAAACACATTATGACAGACCGCCTTAAAAAACATAACGGAATTGTACATATTTCTATGAACGATAAAACACTGAATATTGACAAAATATGAACGTCACACACCCGTTCGATCGACATATTTTACAATCAAGTGAAACGCAACAAAACAGTGAAATATGAACGCGAAGGGTACAAAATAAACCCACCTACAATCTGATATATCTGATATTTGCTGAATTTCCCCCAGGTATCAATAAAGTACTTTCTATTCTATATATCACTAAGATTTAGAACTTTGTTGTGAAAATCTCCTTCCGCGTCTGTGGAAACGCTTCCCGCCCACACTGCTTGGTGCCTCGTCTGAGCTGCTGTGACGTAGATTACCATAGTAACTAATTAGATTACCATAGTAACTGGTAAATAATCCATAAGCGCAGATTCCAACCATTGTAAATACTTTGTATAGTTGAAGACTTACGGTCATTAGAAAACATCACTGCACATCATAATGGCAGCTACACTTTCCATCTTAAAAAACCTAAAACAAATATTTGGGAATGTCCATAGGGCCAAATTGAAAAGCTTAATGGGCCGCATGTGGCCCCCGGGCCTTAATTTGCCCAAGTATTGTCTAGTGCAGGCCTGCATATATTTTGACTCGGGGGCCACATTTAGAGAAAAAAATGTGTCTGGGGGCCAGTATATCTATTTTTAGGAACACTAATACAAAACCTCACAATAATGTCTGATTGAACGCTAAACACATTATGACAGACCGCCTTAAAAAACATAATGGAATTGTACATATTTCTATGAACGATAAAACACTGAATATTGATAAAATATGAACGTCACACCCCCTTTCGATCGACATATTTTACAATCAAGTGAACTGCAACAAAACAGTGAAATATGAACGCGAAGGGTACAAAATAAACCCACCTACAATCTGATATATCTGATATTTGCTGAATTTCCCCCAGGTATCAATAAAGTACTTTCTATTCTATATATCACTAAGCTTTAGAACTTTGTTGTGAAAATCTCCTTCCGCGTCTGTGGAAACGCTTCCCGCCCACACTGCTTGGTGCCTCGTCTGAGCTGCTGTGACGTAGATTACCATAGTAACTAATTAGATTATCATAGTAACTGGTAAATAATCCATAAGCGCAGATTCCAACCATTGTAAATACTTTGTATAGTTGAAGACTTACGGTCATTAGAAAACATCACTGCACATCATAATGGCAGCTACACTTTCCATCTTAAAAAACCTAAAACAAATATTTGGGAATGTCCATAGGGCCAAATTGAAAAGCTTAATGGGCCGCATGTGGCCCCCGGGCCTTAATTTGCCCAAGTATTGTCTAGTGCAGGCCTGCATATATTTTGACTCGGGGGCCACATTTAGAGAAAAAAATGTGTCTGGGGCCAGTATATCTATTTTTAGGAACACTAATACAAAACCTCACAATAATGTCTGATTGAACGCTAAACACATTATGACAGACCGCCTTAAAAAACATAATGGAATTGTACATATTTCTATGAACGATAAAACACTGAATATTGACAAAATATGAACGTCACACACCCGTTCGATCGACATATTTTACAATCAAGTGAAACGCAACAAAACAGTGAAATATGAATGCGAAGGGTACAAAATAAACCCACCTACAATCTGATATATCTGATATTTGCTGAATTTCCCCCAGGTATCAATAAAGTACTTTCTATTATATATATCACTAAGCTTTAGAACTTTGTTGTGAAAATCTCCTTCCGCGTCTGTGGAAACGCTTCCCGCCCACACTGCTTGGTGCCTCATCTGAGCTGCTGTGACGTAGATTACCATAGTAACTAATTAGATGACCATAGTAACTAATTAGATTACCATAGTAACTGGTAAATCATCCATAAACGCAGATTCCAACCATTGAAATACTTTGTATAGTTGAAGACTTCCGGTCATTTGAAAACATCACTGCACATCATAATGGCAGCTACACTTTCCATCTTAAAGGGGAACATTATCACCAGACCTATGTAAGCGTCAATATATACCTTGATGTTGCAGAAAAAAGACCATATATTTTTTTAACCGATTTCCCAACTCTAAATGGGTGAATTTTGGCGAATTAAACGCCTTTCTATTATTCGCTCTCGGGAAGCAATCCGCCATTTTCTCAAACACATTACAAACACCGAGTCAAATCAGCTCTGTTATTTTCCGTTTTTTTCGACTGTTTTCCGTACCTTGGAGACATCATGCCTCGTTGGTGTGTTGTCGGAGGGTGTAACAACACGAACAGGGACGGATTCAAGTTGCACCAGTGGCCCAAAGATGCGAAAGTGGCAAGAAATTGGACGTTTGTTCCGCACACTTTACCGACGAAAGCTATGCTACGACAGAGATGGCAAGAATGTGTGGATATCCTGCGACACTCAAAGCAGATGCATTTCCAACGATAAAGTCAAAGAAATCTGCGAGCGGATGAGGGTATGTCTACAGAATATATTAATTGATGAAAACTGGGCTGTCTGCACTCTCAAAGTGCATGTTGTTGCCAAATGTATTTCATATGCTGTAAACCTAGTTCATAGTTGTTAGTTTCCTTTAATGCCAAACAAACACATACCAATCGTTGGTTAGAAGGCGATCGCCGAATTCGTCCTCGCTTTCTCCCGTGTCGCTGGCTGTCGTGTCGTTTTCGCTTGCATACGATTCAAACCGATATGGCTCAATAGCTTCAGTTTCTTCTTCAATTTTGTTTTCGCTACCTGCCTCCACACTACAACCATCCGTTTCAATACATGCGTAATCTGTTGAATCGCTTAAGCCGCTGAAATCCGAGTCTGAATCCGAGCTAATGTCGCTATTCCTTGCTGTTCTAGCCGCCATGTTTGTTTGTATCGGCATCACTATGTGACGTCACAGGAAAATGGACGGGTGTATATAACTGTAATGTTTACGGCTGAAACCTTTATTGTGAAAGTCTGTTCCTTACTGCTGTAACCCGGATGTATTGCACTTCACTAACCGGAAATGGAGGAGATGCCGGTGTTCGACCAAGAGGTAAAATAAATAAAGAGCTCCTGGGCTAAACTGAGAATTAAGTGTCCAGTTAATATCAAGATTAGCCTATAATACTTATTGTGTATAGCT
>NC_084557.2:7995000-7997500 GCF_033978685.3 Nerophis lumbriciformis | reverse complement strand
CCCATGAGGAGAAACGTATTGGGCTGTACACTCAGTTACAGTTTCACCCTACGCTCTAAGGCAGTGTTCCCCAACCTTTTTTCCACCAGGGACCGGTTTAATGTATGCATTATTTTCACGGACCGGCTTTCTACGTGTGGCAGATAAAAGAAGCAAAAAAATTTGCATGAAAAATCTGGCACATTAACATGTCACATGTCCAATAATGTGCATTGTCTCGTGTACTATAACAAATTAGTTGTAATACACATCTAGAAACAAGTTTATTGGTGTGTTTAGTGGGACAGGCCAAAGTTAAGTCTGAGAAAATGCGGTAGTTTATACATGAATTATTGTTTCTGTGCGGCCCGGTAGCAAATGCATCACGGAGCGGTACCGGTCCCTGGACCGGTGGTTGGGGACCACTGCTCTAAGGTACAGTCCCACGTGCTCCTCTATTTATTCGGGAGTTCCCTAGTTAACATCACTGAGGCTGCTTCTGAAGGGAGGGGTAATGCAAGCAGCCCCAGTAGACACAATACGTGATTATTCAGAATGGAAATGTGCTGACACTCGTGATTTCGCCCTGTCTTTGTTTTGTCTGCGTTGAAGTACTCGATGTTCGTCCTTGGCTGTCAGTAGGCAGGGTCTGGAAACAAACTGCTGATGCGAGACAACTCGCAATGAAAGATTACAAGTTGTGTGCCTTTGCACAGAGAGAAAAGCACAACTTCAGCACAATTGATAATAACTATAGCAACGGCCTTTAAGCATAAGAGTTGTGTGATAACTTATACATAATTATTCTAACACTGTGTTTCTACCTGCCCAAAAGTTCTAATGCATTTAGTTTTAAAAGGAAGGACTTCTCCAAGAAAAAAGTTGTAATATTACAAAAAAATATACATTTTTGTCTTGTATAGTCAGTGGCTTTATGTCTATTGAATTTGTGTACATACTAGTTGACTTTATTGTCAAGCCGTGTGTCGTGGAGACGAAAAAGGTTGTGGTGATTTTAAATGCGGAAGAACCAGGAGGAAGCGGGGAAGTGCTCTGACTGGACAGAGGAACAAAAAGAAATGCTGGAACACAGCAAAAAACACTCACACGGAATGTGGAGCAGACGGCGTCCACAAAGTACGTGCGTGCTTGAGCTCAGCATGGAATGAATCGTCACCAGTGAATAGAGAATAATGTCCCGACAACCCGATGGCGTCCCGAGCTCAACTTGAATAGTGCTAATTACCAATAGAAAACAGGTGAGGGGAAAAGTGCTCGAAGACAGGTTTGAAGCTGCTGCAGGAAAGGGAAAAACAGGATGTGAAAAACCACAAAATAAAAGCGCAAGACAGGAACTAAAACACCCAGAAAATGACCAAGAAACTCAAAATAAGGAACGGAGTGGTGTGACTAGCCGTGACACTTTATGTTTGCAATCTTTGCACTTTGCTGTCATGCTCAGGTCGCATGGTAGCCAGGTCCTGTTCCCCAGGATGCGGGAAGACAGGCAGGAGAAGCAACGTGCAGGTAAGAGACTTTTCAGCCACAAAGATGAGGCAAAAAGGAGCTCGGAAGCGTGCGTGGGACGTTCAAGGCCATTTCAAGAATTTCTTTTAAGTGTATTAAAAATGAAAAACATTTCTGTTCTTGTCTTACATAAGGATTGTGAACAATAGGCACCATTCTAAAAAAAAACAGTGCAGTTCCCCTTTAAGTGGAAGAAAACGTCATAGCATGGTAAAGTTGAGTGTTTTAATGTTTATTTCTTAAAAAAAATAAAAAAATAAAAAATTAAATATTTTATTTTTATTTTCATTTTATTAAAAAAATTTCAAAAATTACAAAAATTATAATAAAAAAAAATATTTTAAATGAAATTAAAATGTTTTTTTTTTCTTAAAAATAAAAAGATACATGTAATTTTAAATGTCTCCCAGCTGGCCTGGGAACGCCTCGGTATCCCCCGGGAAGAGCTGGACGAAGTAGCTGGGGAGAGGGAAGTCTGGGCTTCTCTGCTTAGGCTGCTGCCCCCGCGACCCGACCTCGGATAAGCGGAAGAAAATGGATGGATGGATGGATGTAATTTTAAAGTAAAAAAAAAAAAAAATCATAATATTATACATTTATTCTCAAACTACAAACCTTTTTGTGAACATGTGACTTAGAAATGTTAGAAAGGAAAAATTATAAATGCCATATAATAGGAAAATAGTCATAAAATTCATAAAATAATACAACAATTAAAACTCCGATAATTTGCTGACTTTTAGTAGCAATTTAACTTTGATCTCATATTTAAACTTTTTTTTTTTTTTTTTTTTACAAATAAAAAGTTACTTTTCAGAAGTAAAAAAAATAAACGTCCAAATCTTAAAGGGGGAAAAAAGTCGTCCATCCATCCATCCATCCATTTCCTACCGCTTATTCCCTTTGGGGTCGCGGGGGCGCTGGAGCCTATCTCAGCTACAAGCGGGCGGAAGGCGGCGTACACCCTGGACAAGTCGCCACCTCATTGCAGGGC
>NC_084557.2:7795000-7992500 GCF_033978685.3 Nerophis lumbriciformis | reverse complement strand
CAACACAAATACAACGTTGAAACAACATGCTTTTTGACAATGTTTAATCAATGTTGGGTTCTGACGTTGATTTGACCATTGAATTTTGGTCATTTCCCAACCAATATTCTACAACATAAATACAACGTTGAAACAACATGCTTTTTGACTATGTTTATTCAATGTCTGGTTGGGACGTTGATTTGACCATTGAATTTTGGTCATTTTCCCAACCAATATTCTACAACACAAATACAACCTTAAAACAACATGCTTTTTGACAACATTTAATCAATGTTGGGTTCTGACGTTGATTTGACCATTGAATTTTGGTCATTTACCATCCATTATTCTACAGCACAAATACAACGTTGAAACAACATGCTTTTTGATGACGTTCAATCAATGTTTAATCAATGTTGGGTTCTGACGTGATTTGACCGTTGGATTTTGGTCATTTACCATCCATTATTCTACAACACAAATACAACGTTGAAACAACATGCTTTTTGACGACGTTTAATCAATGTTGAGTTCTGAGGTGGATTTGACCATTGAATTTTGGCCATTTCCCAAACCAAAATTCTACAACATAAATACAATGTTGAAACAACATGCTTTTTGACTACGTTTATTCAATGTCTGGTTGGAACGTTGATTTGACCATTGAATTTTGGTCATTTTCCAACCAATATTCTACAACACAAATACAACGTTGAAACAACGTGCTTTTTGGTGACGTTAATCAATGTTGGGTTCTGACGTGATTTGACCGTTGAAATTTGGTCATTTCCCAAACCAATATTCTACAACACAAATACAACGTTGAAGCATCATGCTTTTTGACGATGTTTAATCAATGTTGGGTTCCGACTTTGATTTGACCATTGAATTTTGGTCATTTTCCAACCAATATTCTACAACACAAATACAACGTTAAAACAACATGCTTTTTGATGACGTTTAATCAATGTTTAATCAATGTTTGGTTCTGACGTGATTTGACCGTTGAATTTTGGTCATTTACCATCCATTATTCTACAACACAAATACAACGTTGAAAAAACACACTTTTTGACGACGTTTAATCAATGTTGAGTTCTGAGGTAGATTTGACCATTGAATTTTGGTCATTTTCCAAACAATATTCTACAACATAAATACAACGTTGAAACAACATGCTTTTTGACGACATTTATTCAATGTCAGGTTGTGACATTGATTTGACCATTGAATTTTGGTCATTTTCCAACCACTATTCTACAACACAAATACAACGTTGAAACAACATGCTTTTTGATGACGTTTAATCAATGTTGGGTTCTGACGTGATTTGACCGTTGAAATTTGGTCATTTCCCAACCAATATTCTACAACACAAATAGAACGTTAAAACAACATGCTTTTTGATGACGTTTAATCAATGTTGGGTTCTGATGTAATTTGACCGTTGAATTTTGGTCATTTACCATCCATTATTCTACAACACAAATACAACGTTGAAAAAACACACTTTTTGACGACGTTTAATCAATGTTGAGTTCTGAGGTAGATTTGACCATTGAATTTTGGTCATTTTCCAACCAATATTCTACAACATAAATACAACGTTGAAACAACATGCTTTTCCAACCAATATTCTACAACACAAATACAACGTTGAAACAATGTGCTTTTTGACGAAGTTTAATCAATGTCAGGTTGCGACGTTGATTTGACCATTGAATTTTGGTCATTTTCCAAACATTATTCTACAACACAAATACAACGTTGAAACAACATGCTTTTTGATGACCTTTTAATCAATATTTGGTTCTGACGTTGATTTGACCGTTGAATTTTGGTCATTTCCCAACTAATAATTTACAACACAAATACAACGTTGAAACAACGTGCTTTTTGATGACGTTTAACAATGTTGGGTTCTGACGTGATTTGACCATTGAATTTTGGTCATTTCCCAACCGATATTCTACAACATAAATACAACGTTGAAACAACATGCTTTTTGACGACGGTTATTCAATGTCAGGTTGTGACGTTGATTTGACCATTGAAATTTGGCCATTTCCCAACCAACAACGTGGATCTAACATCGGACACCAACGTTGTCTCAATTGACAAATACAACTATTTTGCAACGTTGTTTCAAAGTCACTTTTAAAGGACATGTACGTACGATCAACGTTACATCAATGCCTTGTGCCTGCTGGGTTAAAGAGACGTTCTATGATATTGTTATTACTTACGGTATTTAACTTTGTCAATTATTTGGAATATGGATGTCCTGATAAGCATTTTTGGCCTCAGATCCGATCCGATTTTGAATACAGATCCGACAACAAAATGGTGTTATGTAGCCAGTAACTCAAGTAATCCCAACAACACATTTTTTAATAAAGCTTATCTAGTTAAATCTCGAAATTGCCCATAGTGTCTTGAATCAGATAATGTCTGAAATAAAATTGAATTTCCAATTTTTTTTTTCAAGTGATGTGAATTTAACAAAAATAAAACACTGTACTTAATATATAATGAATCAAATATTTGGCATTCTCCTGATGGAGCCCACGTATCACATTCAGAATCACTGTAAGTAAACGGGCACATACAGTTGATAGATAATTGCCATAGCCAATCAGATCACCAGTTGTTGTCAGTAAGGCCTTCTAGAAGGCCTCACCTTAAACGTGACATTTACGCGTCCTGTGATTGGATACTCACCGGGACCGTTAGCGGATGAATTTGAGAACACATAGAGTTGATAGACAGTTGCGATTGCCAATCAGATCACACGTTGTTGACAGGAGCCTATCTAGGTTGTCAGAATAGTTGTGTATAAGTTATCACACAACTTATGTTCCCATGAGTTCAGGTCGCCCTGCGAGAAGACAAAAGCTGTCTTTGTCCTTATCAAGCAAAAGGCTTGTAAAACCCCACTGTGTGCGATGGGATGCGACGTGGAGGTGTCGGTTTCTTTGATCTATTGGACAGCCACAGGAAGACCTTGTCATGACCCGAGATCTACAAAGCAGAGAGGGAGCAGACCTGACACCGCTCCAGGCACCTTTTCTTTAAACTCTTTATGACCGAGTGCGGCAGCTGTTTATGACCCCCCCTCCCCTTAGAAACAGCTGTAGCCATGTAATCACGAACTGCCCAAATAAATGAGGAGGCGTGGAGCTCCCTCCTCAGAGCGTGGGACGACACTGTACGAGGGTACAGGTCGACGCGCTCTCCTCATGAGCTAAATTGAATCCTGTCTCTGTCTGATTCCTTGCTTCTTGTCTTGTCTAATAGATGTCATCGGTGTTTGAACCTGACAAGGTAGCCTGATGTTAATGAGACTGTGATTGGATACTCACTTGTCACTCCAAAGTGAGTATCCAATCACAAGTTGCAACATAGCAGGAAGCAGGAAGTGTTGACTCGCAAAGAATGAGAACAAAACGTCGATTAGGTGACAGATATATATTTGCAAGGCCATTTTCAAGAAGGATATTTAAAGAGAAACTACATCTTGTGAGACCATGTAGGCCATGAAATGCCCGCCACTTCCACTCGAGCGGTACCACTGGCTTATACGGCGTCGAATGGGTGCTACAAATTGTGAGTTCAAATATTTTAATTCTTTATTTTTTCACATTTAATATGTTTTTTTTGCAATTTTAATTTTGACAGTACCAGACAAGATACAGTATGTTTTAATTGCTGGTGTGGGTTTATTCATTTTTAAATGCACCAGAAAATAACCCGTTTTGTACACCGTTGATGTCGTTTTGTACACTGTTGATGTGATTTATTGCACAGTAGTGCGTAAATGTGTTCCTGTATAGCATTTCTCCAGCAATGGTCATGTGGTGACATAAATGATGGTATTTTGAGAGGTAATCATTGAAGTCGGAGATCACTGAAGGCCTACACTGCAAAAATTCAGTGTTCAAAAACAAGAAAAAAAACAAAAATTAGGGGTATTTTATTTGAACTAAGCAAAATGATCTGCCAATAGAACAAGAAAATTCGGCTTGTCAAGACTTTCCAAAACAAGTAAAATGAGCTAACCTCAATGAACCCAAAAATACCTTAAAATAAGTATATTCTCACTAATAACAAGTGCACTTTTCTTGGTAGAAAAAAAAGACCTTTTTTCTCAATATGTTGAAAAATATTCTTAAATGAAGTAAATGCTAGTGCCATCATCTTGACATAATGATATGCGCTCGGCATTACGTTTCCTAAAACCAGCAAACTTATACTAAAAACTAGTTTTTAGACCAGTTGATCTGCCGTTTCTTTTCTTTTCTCCTCTGCTCCCCCCTATCCCTTGTGGAGGGGGAGACACACAGGTCCGGTGGCCATGGATGGGGTGCTGGCTGTCCAGAGTCGGGACCCGGGGTGGACCGCTCCCCTGTGTATCGGTTGGGAACATCCCTGCGCTGCTGACCCATCTCCGCTCGGGATGGTTTCCTGCTGACCCCACTGTGGACTGGACTCTTACTGTTATGCTGGATCCACTATGGACTGGACTCTCACAATATTATGTTAGACCCACTCGACATCCATTGCATTCGGTCTCCCCTAGAGGGGGGGGGGGTTACCCACATATGCGGTCCTCTCCAAGGTTTCTCATTGTCATTCACATCGACGTCCCACTGGGGTGAGTTTTTCCTTGCCCTTATGTGGGCTCTGTACCGAGGATGTCGTTGTGGCTTGTGCAGCCCTTTGAGACACTTGTGATTTAGGGCTATATAAATAAACATTGATCGATTGATTGATTGATTATTGTTCTTAATGGAAAGGCAACAAGGCAAGCGCTTGTTACTCTCGGGGTCTCCTAGCCGCTCAGGCAAATCATATTGTCTAAAAATGCATTTTCCCATCAATAACATGACATCATCGTGCCAAATGCGTGCTCTTTCAGTCAATTAGTGCGCGAGGAATATATATATATATATATATATATACTGTATATATATATATATATATATATATATATATATATATATACATATATATATATATATATACATATATATATATATATGTATATATATATATATGTATATATATATATATATATATATATATATATATATATATATACATATATATATATATACATATATATATATATATATGTATATATATATATATATGTCATCGCGCCAAATGCGTGCTCTTTCAGTCAATTAGTGCGCGAGGAATATATATATATATATATATATATATATGTATATACTGTATATATATATATATATATATATATATATACATATATATATATATATATGTATATATATATATATATATGTATGTATATATATATATATATATATATATATATATATATATATATATATATATATATATATATATATATATATATATATATATATATATATAAACACACACACAAACACACATACAGCCCGGCCCCCAGCCAAATTTTTTATTTATTTTAATTTTAAATAATTTACCTGAATATGCATGAACTATTTCTGTTCAAAGTGGTTAGAAATGTCACATGTTAAATGTTTAAATATTAACTGTCAGTTTATGAGTACGCATTTTCTATTGTTTCATTGAAAATCAAACAGCAAAGTCCATTTGGCTGTCATCTGTTTTAATTATGAGACACAATTGTGTCAAAGTCATGATTTTTTTGTTCATGCTTGAAATAAGAAATGATTACTTTAAAAAAGTAGTTTTATACCTGTGAGTTTTGATGACGCAGCTTTGCAACAGTTGATATTCTAGTTTCAAGCACGTTTTACTCAATATAGGTCATCAAATCTCAGTAACAAGCTGTAATATCTTACTGAGATCATTTAGGACCAAAACACTTAAAACAAGTAAAACACTCTAACATAAAATCTTCTTAGTGAGAAGAATTATCTTATCAGACAGAAAATAAGCAAATATCACCCTTATTTGAGATATTTCATCTTACTTAGATTTCACTTTTTGCAGTGTAGGTGGGAGACGCACGGCCCGCCATTGCTTTCTGGAAATGTGGCCCCCAAAACAACTTAGTTGAATATGTACACTTACAGTCGTGTCTTTCAACGTGACTTTTGAAAAAAAACCAACTCAAGACCAAACAAGTTGAAGTTGCAATATTTTTTGAATTTATTTCCAAATGTAAACTTCACTATTCCATGCATACGAGTTATGACAACATACATTTATTCCACAATCTTGTTATTTTTCATATTTGCATAGGACATGGTCACAATAGAATCGTCTAAACATGTAAAAAAAAAAAAAAAAGGAAAAAAAAGAAAAAGAAAAGAATAATGCCATAATAATCATAATAATAATTAAAAAAAATTAAAAAAAAGTTACAGCAGAGCAGCTAAGACCAGCACATTACATTACATGTGGTTGGAATCCAAGGTACTGTACAACTGTAATACTTGGTGAGTGTAGTGATTGGTTTGGTTTGCTGACAGAACACACACACACACACACACACATACATACACACACACATTCAAGAAGAAGAAGACACCTGAAAGTTAACTGTGAGGTCATAGGAGAATGTACTGGCCGTAGCTGAGTCAAGTTATTATTTACATATTACATTAGAGGTGGGCGAGGGTCATCCTGGAGTCACGGCAACAGGCAACTGATGGTGATGGACAGAGGAACAGAGGAGAAACGCACACGAGGTATCGAGAGAGCAACATTGCACTGAGGACTAACTTTTTACTCAATAGTTTCCAGGTTATTTTTTTTCTTGTTTTCATTTTTTTTAAGAAAAAAAAAAAGGTCCATTATCAAGCCCAGCACTACTGCAACATTCACGTTTCCCTTCATAGCCTTTGGTAACACACTCCTGCTCGCCATCCCATAATCAACTCCATCATGAACTAGTCTTAACGTCACCCTATGCTATATATGTACACTACTGGATTCTATTTGTTGTTGTTTTTCTCCTCTCAAATCACGCCGATACATACAAATATGTGGAATTGATATAAGCAGCAATATTGATAGCAACTTTGGAATGGTTGGGTTTCTCCGTTAGGGGTGGGAAAATTCAATAAGAAGCAAAAAGCAGAGAATAGTTCACCCTTTGCATATTAAATATGCACTTGGAATTATGTACATGACACACCCAAAAAAAACTGTACAATGTGTGATTATTTACCCTTTTAATGTTTGTCTGCAGAGTTTTGGCACACAGTTGCATCCATCAACCCTGTACTTGTGACATGAACGTGTCCTTTTCAGTCAGTTTTAATGCGAGCAGTACAAATATGAAGCGATGCTAACAGGAACCTTGCAGGTTAAAGTCTGTTTTTGTCTGTATAATAAAATAACAACTAGTTAGTTATTCAATTCTGACATCATCCTCAGTTTTTTTTTTAGCGTAGGACCCTGGCGACATCATTTTTGTCTTTTTTTTTTCCTTTTTTACATATGAAACACAACCCAGTGATGTATTTATTTATTTACATTTTTTTTTTTTTTTTTTTAAAGAAAAAAACAAAAAAAACCTCTGTCATTCAAGTAGAAACAAATATTATTTGAGCTACTACTCATCACACTACTACGGAGTCCCTAAAGGGACATGGGGGGATTACATTTTTTTTTTTTTTTAGACATGTATCTCGTAGAGAAACTTTTTATAAAGTTATAAAAAATCAAAAATACAATTTTATAATTTATTTTTTATTTTTTTAGACATGTATCTAGTGCGCAAGAGAAACTATCTCGTGCGCACGAGAAACTTTTTATAAAGTTATAAAAAATAAAATAAAAAATGTTGCAATTGAAAAAAAATTTTTTTTAGACATATATCTCGTGCGCATGAGACACGTCTAAAATTTTTTTTTTTTAAATTGTAACATTTTTTATTTTATTTTTTATAACTTTATAAACATTTTTTTAGACATGTATCTAGTGCGCAAGAGAAACTATCTCGTGCGCACGAGAAACTTTTTATAAAGTTATAAAAAATAAAATAAAAAATGTTGCAATTTAAAAAAAATTTTTTTTAGACATATATCTCGTGCGCACGAGACACGTCTAAAATTTTTTTTTTTTAAATTGTAACATTTTTTATTTTATTTTTTATAACTTTATAAACATTTTTTTAGACATGTATCTAGTGCGCAAGAGAAACTATCTCGTGCGCACGAGAAACTTTTTATAAAGTTATAAAAAATAAAATAAAAAATGTTGCAATTGAAAAAAAATTTTTTTTAGACATATATCTCGTGCGCACGAGACACGTCTAAAAAATTTTTTTTTTAAATTGCAACATTTTTTATTTTATTTTTTATAACTTTATAAACATTTTTTTAGACATGTATCTAGTGCGCAAGAGAAACTATCTCGTGCGCACGAGAAACTTTTTATAAAGTTATAAAAAATAAAATAAAAAATGTTGCAATTTAAAAAAAATTTTTTTTAGACATATATCTCGTGCGCACGAGACACGTCTAAAATTATTTTTTTTAAAATTGTAACATTTTTTATTTTATTTTTTATAACTTTATAAAATTTTTTTTAGACATGTATCTCATGCACACGAAAAACTATCTCGTGCGCACGAGAAACTTTTTATAAAGTTATAAAAAATAAAATAAAAAATGTTACAATTTAAAAAAATATTTTTTTTTAGACATGTATCTCGTGCGCACGAGACACGTCTAAAAATGTTTTTCAAAAATTGTAACATTTTTTATTTTATTTTTTATAACTTTATAAACATTTTTTTAGACATGTATCTCGTGCACACGAGAAACTTTTTATAAAGTTATAAAAAATAAAATAAAAAATGTTACAATTTTTAAAAAAACTTTTTTTAAGACATGTATCTCGTGCACACAAGAAACTTTCTCTTGCGCACGAGATAGTTTCTCTTACGAGATAGTTTCTCGTGCGCACTAGATACATGTCTAAAAAAAAAAAAAGAATCACAAAATTGTATTTTTGATTTTTTATAACTTTATAAAAAGTTTCTCCTGCGCACGAGATAGTTTCTTGTGCGCACGAGAAACTTGTCTAAAAAATAAAAAAAAAATAAAAAAAAAATATTAATTTCCCCCATGTCCCTTTAGGGGCTCCGTACACTACTGTACACCACGGGTGAAAACAACAACAACAACAACAAAAAAGAAATTAAGAGGTATGATCGGGAAAAATATACACACTTTATATATCGCACGAAAAAAATCAACATGTGAAATTTCTTTCTCAAAAAAAAATTTGTTTGAAATTGAACATGGAGGTCAGGAAGTTTTGTCGCCCACCAGTCGATAGAATTGGGAAGACAGGAGGAGAGACATTAAAAAATACTACAACTAATAAAATAAACCTGAAGATGAAAAAAATGTGTTTTTTTTAAGATAGAAAAAAAAAGGGTGTTCAATGGCTTTCTGTGTTGAATTGTTCAAGTAGTTTTGGTACAGTGGATGGATGGATGGATGGATGCTTGTCTTAAAGGGGCAGGACACTGAAATGAGAGGAGGAAGAAATGTGGCGTTCACTGACCAGCAGTAAGGTCGGCCACAAACACCCGCATGGACCCTGAGGTCATTTGTGCCCCACCAAGAAATCATTCAAAGCCTTTTTTTTGTTTTGTTCCAATAATTGCACCCATGCACACTTTGAGCCCTCGTATGGTTTCTCTATTCCAAGTCGGGACTTGCTGCACTGGATCTAAGTAAGGACTGTGTCGTCACCGGGGGGGGTTGGGGGGGGGACAAGGCCCTCCATTCATGGACGTCCACCTGCCACAGTTGTTAACATGCACGTGGCGCGGCGAGGACGACATACCCGTGACCATGGCGACGGTCTGGATGGATGTGTGTGTGCGTGACGTTGACACACACTGGACTGTTTGGATAGCGCTCATTTTTTTTTTTTTTTTTTTTTGCCTGACTTATCGAGGCGTGTATATGTGCGTGTGTAGAAACACTAGTGGGCTTTCTCACGGGGTGCTGGTGGGGGGGGGGGTTGTTAATTCCCCTGTTTCACTTGCGGTCTAGAGCCCCTTTCACACAGTCTGGTAAAGCGGCCATTTTCCCACCTTTTTAGGGGAATTTCACACGACAAGCAACCCCAAATTAGGACGCCCCTTCTTATTTTCGAGAGAAACATTTGTGGGTTTTTCCCCCCTTGCAGCGAGTCTGTGCATCTCTCCGGGTCAGTGGTGTGTGCGTGAGTGACGGGAAGAAAAGCTCTGACTTCTGACGTGGAATACAAGACGTCCCTCGCCACGTCGCGCTTTAAATATTGTGGCCTCACCAAATCACCAATTTTTTTCTTTTTTTTTTCTTTCTCAAACTTATTCTACACTTTTCCTTGTCCTAAATTAAGCATTTTCAAGCATAGAAGTGGCGAAACAAAGTAAAAAAAAAAAATCAATATTACAGTAGTGTTGGCCACTGGAGGAGACCAAACCAACCAGAGTGCGCTCTTCAGTATCGTGGCCACTGATTGGCTCAGCCTCAGTCAGCGTGACTACAGTAAGAATGGGATTCGTTAGGTTTGTCACAATTTACCTGACACATGAAATGTGACAAATCGAAGGGTGCATTGTCCACTTTAGCCATCAGATGGCAGTAAAGTGTTGAATATCTTAAAATGTGTTTTGTGGCAATTGCAACTTTGACCACCAGTTGCTGTGTAGTGTCGATTTCCATCATTTTCAGCAGACTGCATTGCAAAATTATTACTCCCCCCCTTTCCTCTCACACAAGATGGGTGTCAAACTCATTTTCATTGAGGGCCACATGGCATTTATGTCTGCCCTCAGTAAAAAAACTAAACAAACAAATATATATTTTATTGTATTATTATTATATATATATATATATATATATATATATATATATATATATAATATAAAATTAAAAATAAAATAAAATACATTTAATATATATATATATATATATATATATATATATATATATAAAATGTATTTTGTTTTATTTTTAATTTTTATATTAAATATATATATATATATATTAAATATATTTAATTTTATTTTTAATTTTATATTAAATATATATATATATATATAATACAATAAAATATACATAGTATATATATATATATATATATATTTTATTTATTTGTATTTTATATTAAATATATATATATATATATATATATATATATATAAAAATAATATAAAATAAAAAATAATGATAAAATAAAATATACATAGTGTGTATATATATATATACATATATATGTATATATATATATATATACATATATATATGTGTATATATATATATATATATATATATACATATATAAATATATATATATATATAAATATATATATATATATATATATATATATATATATATATATATATTTTACAGTAATTTTTTTACTTAAGAATCTTCAGATGTTATTTGACAATATATTATAGTAAATGGTAAAAATGTACCCACAGTTTTGTACGGTAAAATACTGAATAATTTTACTGTATAATTTAAAGTATTAGTGTAAATGGAAAAACAGTACCACTGATTTTTTTCCAATTCTGTCAGTTTTTTTACCCTTAAAAAAACCTGTGGTACTATTTTTTTTCACATTTACAGTAATACACCGTAAAAAAAACAAAAAAAAAACACCCGTAGATTTTACAGTAAAAAAACCCAAAAACTGTCAGTTCAGCCGCCATAATTTTTTCAATTTACAGTAATATGCTGTAAATGTTACCGTATAATCTGTTGTGTTTTTAA
Organism: Nerophis lumbriciformis; assembly: GCF_033978685.3. Classification (NCBI taxonomy): domain Eukaryota; kingdom Metazoa; phylum Chordata; class Actinopteri; order Syngnathiformes; family Syngnathidae; genus Nerophis; species Nerophis lumbriciformis. The sequence continues at coordinate 7,980,806 of NC_084557.2, read as the reverse complement.
AATTTTTTTTTTACAGTTTTTATAAAATCATAAGTCAAGCATCAGTATTTATTTTAATTTTAACAAAAAAAAAAAAAAAAAAAAGGTTTGGAAAGTATGATAATATTTGTTGCAAATAATACAAAAGTACATATATATTTTCCCTGTGAAAATGAACAAATAGATTGATAAGGTACTTTATTGACGCCTATTTTACCCGGGCCGTATAAATGCACGTGGCGGGCCTGATCTGGCCCCGAGCCTTGAGTTTGACACCGCTGTGTTAGATTAAAAGCAGTGTTATCGTGACTTAAGGGTGTTATTTAGAAAGTCATTTTACGCTCCAGCTATAAAACTATTTCCTTCATAATGCATTTAGGGTTGGAATTGGGGGTTAAATCACCAAAAATGATTCCCGAGCGCGGCCACCGCTGCTGCTCACTGCTCCCCTCACCTCCCAGGGGGTGCAACAATGGGATGGGTCAAATGCAGAGGGTAATTTCACTACACCTAGTGTGCGTGTGACTATCAGTGGCACTTTATCTTAAACTTTATTTACCTTGACCAGCTATAAACGAGGGTGTCGGTTCGACTCCCGTGCAGAGTCCGTTAAGGCTCCGGTGCGTGCGTCTCTGTGTGAAAGCGGCTCTATCATTATCACCCCCGCCCCCGCCACGTTGGATCATTTGCATAATCAGGAAATGAGGGCGTAGCCACCTCCTGCTCCAGTCCTGATAAAAGGAACCCCTCTCCTTTCTTACTATCAGATCCGGACAGGTGCGCTTCACTCAGGTCCAAAACAACCAAACCCCCCCCCGGGGGCCTCGCTTTGTTGAATTCTTGTCTTTGGTAGTTTGGTTCCAGTGTGCCGGAGCGAGGGATCCTTCTTGTCACGCCCACAACCTCGCTGTGGGAAAGCCAGGTTGGATGGAAAGCGAGTGCAAAAGCGTGTGGATGTACTGTACTATATTTCTGTAAGGTTGCTTCTCTCCGTTCCTTCAAGCGATCGAGGCCATCCCTGAGCGGGGGCGAGAAATCCAACCGAGCCGGTTGAACTCCGGAGTAAAGTGATGAGTATTTTGTGCAGTCTGTCCTGTGAAGTGTTGTGGTCACTCTTCAATCCTGAGGCGTGGGGCTGTTTTGAAGAGTGTGTACACCCGCTTTTTTTTTGTTTTTTTTTTCAAAGAAAACAACAAAAGGTTTTGTATAAGACTCATAAGGGCTGATTTTTGTTTTTCTTCCAAATGGCTTTTTGTTGTTGCCAAGACATGTACATAAACACGGTGCACCCAAAAGTTTGGACACACCTTCTCATTCAATCTTTGTTTTCATGACTATTTACATTGTAGATTGTCACATCAAAACTAGGAATGAACACCTGTGGAGTTATGTACTCAACAAAAAAATAACTGAAAACATGTTTTATATTCTAGTTTCTTCAAAATAGCCACCCTTTGCTCCGGTTACTGCTTTGCACACTCTTGGCATTCTCTCCATGAGCTTCAAGAGGTAGTCACCTGAAATGGTTTTCACTTCACAGAAATAAGTTTTTTTTTTTTTTAAATGTCAAAATAAATAAAAGTAATATCATGTATTGTAGCCTCCAGAAGAAGTCACATGCTATTTTTTTTTTTAACTTTTATTGCCAATCTTATGCTAACAAGGGTGGCTATTTTAAAGAAACTAGAATTCTCTCGATGAGCTTCAAGCACACCTGTGAAGTGAAAACCATTTCAGGTGACTACCTCGTGTTGTTTTTTTTTAATGTGGTCCACAAAAATAAAAATTCAACTTTTGTAATTTGTGCATGCATATTTTATGAAGTTTTTTTCCCGCATGAGTACACTTTCACAAAAGTTACATTTTATTTTTGTAAACTACAAGAGGTAGTCACCTGAAATGGTTTTCACTTCACAGGTGTGCTTGAAGCTCATCGAGAGAGGGCCAAGAGTGTGCAAAGGGTGGCTATTTTGAAGCAACTAGAATATAAAATATGTTGTATTCTAGTTTCTTCAAAATAGCCACCCGTTGCTCTGACTACTGCCTTGCACACTCTTGGCATTCTCTCCATGAGCTTCAAGAGGTAGTCACCCGAAATGGTTTTCACTTCACAGGTGTGCTTGAAGCTCATGAAGAGAATGCCAAGAGTGTGCAAAGCACGAAAACGATTCCGATTCCTCATTTGATTCCAGTTCTTAATGTTTCTCCATTTGGATTTTTTATAAGGCAGGGTCAAAAAGAAATTTCTCATGGGGCTATTTACAACCAGTGTAACTTTTTAATGTGCGTATACATATATTATTAGGTTTTTTTTCCCGCATGAGTACACTTTTACAAAAGTTACATTTTATTTTTGTATATATCATATATTACTTTTATTTGTTTTGACATTTAAAAAAAATACCTTATTTCTAAGGTGCAACGGCTGAAGCTTCAAGCACACCTGTGAATTGAAAACCATTTCAGGTGACTACCTCTTGAAGCTCATGGAGAGAATGCCAAGAGTGTGCAAAGCACGAAAACTATTCCGATTCTTCATTTGGTTCCAGTTCCCAATGTTTCTCCATTTGGATTTTTTATAAGGCAGTGTCAAAAAGAAATTTCTCATGGGGCTATTTACAACTTTTTAATGTGCATATACATATATTATGAAGTTTTTTTTTTCGTATGAGTACACTTTTACAAAAGTTACATTTTATTTTTGTAAACCACATTAAAAAAACAACAAGACATAGTCACCTGAAATGGTTTTCAATTCACAGGTGTGCTTGAAGCTCATCGAGATAATTCTAGTTTCTTCAAAATAGCCACCCTTGTTAGCATTAGATTGGCAATAAAAGTTAAAAAATAGCATACATTTGTGTGACTTCTTCCGGGGGCTACAATACATGATATTACTTGTATTTGTTTTGACATTTAAAAAAAAAACCTTATTTCTAAGGTGCAACAGCTGTAGCTTCAAGCACACCTGTGAATTGAAAATCATTTCAGGTGACTACCTCTGAAGCTCATGGAGAGAATGCCAAGAGTGTGCAAAGCACGAAAACTATTCCGATTCCTAATTTGGTTCCAGTTCCCAATGTTTCTCCATTTGGATTTTCTACAAGGCAGGGTCAAAAAGAAATTTCTCATGGGGCTATTTACAACTTTTGAATTTGTGTATACATATATTGTGAAGTTTTTTTTTCCGCATGAGTACACTTTTGAAAAAAAAAAAAGTTTATTTTTGTAAACCAAATTAAAAAAACATCAAGCTGTAGTCATAAGCCACTGTTGTTAGCATAAGATTGGCAATAAAAGTTAAAAAATAGTATCTGACTTTGTGTGACTTCTTCTGGAGGTTACAATACATGATATTACTTTTATTGGAGCCCCTCGCCACCCCGAGCGGTAGAAAATGGATGGATGGATGTTTTGACATAAAAAAAACAAAACTTTAATTTCTAAGGTGTGGCGGCTATAGTTTCAAGCCTGTGCAGTGAAAACCATTTCAGGTGGCTACCTCTTGAAGCTCATGGAGAGAATGCCAAGAGTGTGCAAGGCAGTAATCAGAGCAACGGGTGGCTATTTTGAAGAAACTAGAATACAACATATTTTATATTCTAGTTTCTTCAAAATAGCCACCCTTTGCACACTCTTGGCCCTCTCTCGATGAGCTTCAAGTACACCTGTGAAGTGAAAACCATTTCAGGTGACTACCTCTTGTTGTTTACAAAAATAAAATGTAACTTTTGTGAAAGTGTACTCATGCGGGAAATTTTTTTCCCAGAAAATATGCATGCACAAATGACAAAAGTTGAATTTTTATTTTTGTAGACCACATTAAGGTAGTCACCTGAAATGGTTTTCACTTCACAGGTGTGCTTGAAGCTCATCGAGAGGATTCTAGTTTCTTCAAAATAGCCACCCTTGTTAGCATAAGCCACTGTTGTTAGCATAAGATTGGCAATAAAAGTTAAAAAATAGTATCTGACTTTGTGTGACTTCTTCTGGAGGCTACAATACATATTACTTTTATTGGAGCCCCCCGCGGTAGAAAATGGATGGATGGATGTTTTGACATAAAAAAAACAACTTTAATTTCTAAGGTGTGGCGGCTATAGTTTCAAGCTTGTGCAGTGAAAACCATTTCAGGTGACTACCTCTACCTCTTGAAGCTCATGGAGAGAATGCCGAGAGTGTGCAAAGCAGTAATCAGAGCAAAGGGTGGCTATTTTGAAGAAACTAGAATACAACATATTTTATATTCTAGTTTCTTCAAAATAGCCACCCTTTGCAAACTCTTGGCCCTCTCTCGATGAGCTTCAAGTACACCTGTGAAGTGAAAACCATTTCAGGTGACTACCTCTTGTTGTTTACAAAAATAAAATGTAACTTTTGTGAAAGTGTACTCATGCGGGGAAAAAACTTCATAAAATATGCATGCACAAATTACAAAAGTTGAATTTTTATTTTTGTAGACCACATTAAAAAAAACAACACGAGTTTCTTCAAAATAGCCACCCTTGTTAGCATAAGCCACTGTTTTTAGCATAAGATTGGCAATAAAAGTTAAAAAATAGTATCTGACTTTGTGTGACTTCTTCTGGAGGCTACAATACATGATATTACTTTTATTGGAGCCCCCCGCGACCGTGAACGGTAGAAAATGGATGGATGGATGTTTTGACATAAAAAAAACAACTTTAATTTCTAAGGTGTGGCGGCTATAGCTTCAAGCCTGTGCAGTGAAAACCATTTCAGGTGACTACCTCTACCTCTTGAAGCTCATGGAGAGAATGCCAAGAGTGTGCAAAGCAGTAATCAGAGCGAAGGTTGGCTATTTTGAAGAAACTAGAATATAAAACATGTTTTCAGTTATTTTTTTGTTAAGTACATAACTCCACATGTGTTCATTCATAGTTTTGATGTGACAATCTACAATGTAAATAGTCATGAACATGAAGAAGAAGAAGGCGTGTCCAAACATACCGTACTGTATGGTGGAGGATGTAAATATTGCCATGACCTTGTGATAGGACGACACGACAAGAAGCAGTCCTGTACACCACAGCAAGCGCGGGACGAGCAAAGGGGAGGGATGGGGGTTTGGGGGGGTGGGGGCGTCGCCGCTGACAGAAGTGTGCAACACGAGTGTTACTAGGAGTCCAAAAAAACAAAAAACTCGCCGCATTGGAGGCAGAAAGTGCGATTTCTTTTTTTTGTGTGTGTGTTCAGTTTAAGGCGAGTTGGCGGGGCTGAGGGCGGGGCTGAGGGTGGGGCTGAGGGTGGGGCTGGAGGCATCCGAGCGGCTGTAGTCGCTGAGGGAGCTGGGACGGGGGGCGCCCACGCCCACGCCGACGGCGCCGAGGGGCCTCTTGAGCATGCCCGGTTGGAAGTTGGAGTGGCGGCGGGCGTGCTTCATCAGGTGGTCGCTGCGCATGAAGCGCTTGTCGCAGAGCGGGCAGCCGAACTTCTTCTCGCCCGTGTGGGTGCGGTAGTGGCGGGCCAGCTCGTCGGAGCGGGCAAACTTCTTACTGCAGTCGGGCCAAGTACACGGGAAGGGACGCTCTCCTGTAGGACACACACACACACACACACACACACACATCTGTTAATGTTGGCCTAATCCAGCGGTGTCAAAGTCATTTCAGCTCAGGGGCCGCTTGGAAGAAAATGTGTGCACACGCGGGGCCGGACTATTAAAGACATGGTATTAAAACTAAAAAATAAAGACAACTTCAGATTGTTTTCTTTGAAAAAACTTTGGCCAAAAATAGAACAAACACATTCTGAAAATATTACAATAAAAATATAGAAAAAAGGTAAAGTTTAGATTAGCGATGTCCGATAATATCGGCAGTCCGATAAATGCTTTAAAATCTAATATCGGAAATTATCGGTATCGGTTTCAAAAAGTAAAATGTATGACTTTTTAAAACGGACGTAGGGAGAAGTACGGAGCGCCAATAAACCTTAAAGGCACTGCCTTTGCGTGCCGGCCCAATCACATAATATCTACGTCTTTTCACACGCACAAGTGAATGCAAGGCATACTTGGTCAACAGCCATACAGGTCACACTGAGGGTGGCCGTATAAACAACTTTAACACTGTTACAAATATGCGCCACACTGTGAACCCACACCAAACAAGAATGACAAACACATTTCGGGAGAACATCCGCACCGTAACACGACATAAACACAACAGAACAAATACCCAGAACCCCTTGCAACATGTTGCGTTCGGACCAGTTGTTCCTCCCAGGGAATTCAAGTTTCTGGTCGTCGCTCCCAAGCTCTTTACGACACTTAAAGCTGAGTAAAAGAACCACCAGAGACAGAATAGGTATTTTGTAATATATTTTCAAAGCTTTGCAAATATGATGAGACCAGTCCAGCATAGAACATTCAATCGCGCAGCTAAGATGGTCTGATCTAAAAAATGGAAAACCTTCTATTCTGTAAAGTCTCTCTCCCTCCCACCCTCGCTGTCTTGTCTTTCCAGCGCAAACACATGCCCACTGTCCTCCGCACCTGGACACAAGAAGAGATAAAAGAAGGAGTATCTCTCTTTCTTACATTCCATATTCAAGGGTAGCACACAGTATTTGCAGACAACCAAAAGATCACAATTGGAAGAAAAACACTAGCTGTTTTGTAATATTATTATGAAAATAAAGAAGTAACACTTAAATACGGATATATGTAAATATCTGCCTCCGACAAACACTAACTCTTCCGGGATACTACAATATACACCCCCCCCCCCCCACCTCAACCCCGCCCACCTCAACCTCCTCATGCTCTCTCAGGGAGAGCATGTCCCAAATTCCAAGCTGCTGTTTTGAGGCATGTTAAAAAAAATAATGCACTTTGTGACTTCAATAGTGTGCCATTTTGGCATTTTTTTTCCATAACTTGAGTTGATTTATTTTGGAAAACCTTGTTACATTGTTTAATACATCCAGCGGCATAATAAAATTAGGCATAATAATGTTTTAATTCCACGACTGTGTATATCGGTATCGGTTGGTATCGGAATTGGTAATTAAGAGTTGGACAATATCGGAATATCGGATATCAACAAAAAAGCCATTATCGGACATCTGTAGTTTAGATTCATGAAGGAAAGAAGAAAGTGAATAAATTGTTTATAACTGAATAAATTTACATCCGCATAAAAATGTGTTTTCTTTTATATATTTTTTTAATGAATAAAGTAACATTTATGACAACCTTTTTCCAAAACACAATATAGAATGTGAGATATAACAGGATAATGCATACATTTACCATTTGTTTTCAAAACACCTACAAAAAAGTGGGACCCCCAAAAATGTACTGGGGGACCCCATTTTTATGACTTGATGGGGTCCCCCGGGACTCCAACACTGATGGAGTATTGGCGCGTGCAAAACAGCAGCAGGCGGCTAATACTAATCAAATATCATCCCGGGGGCCATAGATCATTAATTCCTTGACTTTGACACAAATGAGCTAAGATTTGTTTTGGAATGTTTTGTCTTCCAGCAAGTATTTTGACTCGGGGGGGGCCACATTGAGAGAAAAAAAGTGTCTGGGGGGACAATGTGTATGTGTGTATAAATGATATATACACATTTAGCTTAGGGGCGGTATAGCTCGGTTGGTAGAGCGGCCGTGCCAGGAACTTGAGGGTTCCAGGTTCGATCCCCGCTTCCGCCATCCTAGTCACTGCCGTTGTGTCCTTGGGCAAGACACTTTACCAGAGGTGGGTAGTAACGCGCTACATTTACTCCGTTACATCTACCGTACTTGAGTAACTTATGGGATAAATTGTACTTCTAAGAGTAGTTTTAATGCAACATACTTTTACTTTTACTTGAGTATATTTATAGAGAAGAAACGCTACTTTTACTCCGCTACTTTTATCTACATTCAGCTCGCTACTCGCTACTCATTTTTATCGATCTGTTAATGCACGCTTTGTTTGTTTTGGTCTGTCAGACAGACCTTCATAGTGCCTGCGTTTCAACAAATACAGTCACTGGTGACGTTCACTCCGTTCCACCAATCAGATGCAGTCACTGGTGACGTTGGACCAATCAAACAGAGCCAGTGGTCACATGACCTGACTTAAACAAGTTGAAAAACTTATTGGGGTGTTACCATTTAGTGGTTAATTGTACGGAATATGCACTGTACTGTGCAATCTACTAATAAAAGTTCCAATCAATCAATCAAAAGTGTGAAGGAAAAAAGACCCTTTTTTATTTCAACCGTACATCCCGTCAAAAGCCTAAAGACTGACTGCACAGTTCCTGTCTTCACAATAAAAGTGCCGCTCCATCGCGCCTGCGCTTTCAAAATAAGAGTCTCCGAAAGCCAGCGCAAACAAGCTAGCAAGCTACGGAGTTTGCCGCCAATGTATTTCTTGTAAAGTGTATAAAAAGGAATATGGAAGCTGGACAAACAAGATGCCAAAAACCAACCACTTTCATGTGGTATTAGACAGAAAGGAGGAACTTTTTTTCTCCTCCATTTGAAAACGTGGACGTTATCATCACTACTGTCTGATTACAATCAATGCAAGTCATCAGAATCAGGTAATACACCAACTTATATTCTTGTCTTCATGAAAGAAAGGAATCTATATGTGTTAAACATGCATGTATATTCATTAAAACACCTTTAACATGTAAACAAAAACGGCAAAATAAATAAATATAAATTATATACTGTATATATCAATGTATGTATGTATATATATATATATATATATATATATATATATATGTGTATGTATATATATATATATATATATATATATATACATACATATATATATATATGTGTGTGTGTATATATATATATATATGTGTATATATATATATATATGTGTATGTATATATATATATATATATATATATATATATATATGATATGATATGATATGTGTGTGTATGTTACTCATCAGTTACTCAGTACTTGAGTAGTTTTTTCACAACATACCTTTTACTTTTACTCAAGTAAATATTTGGGTGACTACTCCTTACTTTTACTTGAGTAATAAATCTCTAAAGTAACAGTACTCTTACTTGAGTACAATTTCTGGCTACTCTACCCACCTCTGCACTTTACCCACCTGCTCCCAGTGCCACCCACACTGGTTTAAATGTAACTTAGATATTGGGTTTCACTATGTAAAGCGCTTTGAGTCACTTGAGAAAAAGCGCTATATAAATATAATTCACTTCACTTCACTAGCTGTAAAAATATGCTGTACAGTATGTGTGTTTGGCTCCCTTTTTTTTACAGAAACACTAATACCAAAAGTCACAATGTCCCATAGAGTCCTAAAAAAAGACCACCTCAAAAAAATGGAATGGAATTTTACAGTTTTTTACTGAACAGGACACCCAAAATGTACATGAAAATAAAGAAAGTGGGATTTACAATATTAACTATGAACAATAAAACACTGAATATTAACAACATATGAACATCTTTTACTTTCTCAGAACATCTTTTACAATCAAGCAAAACACAACAAAAATATGAATGCAAAGTGTAATAAACACCTACAATATGATATATTATCACTTTTATGCAGACATTTTTTTGTAAAAATCTGCTTCCGCATCTGTTTCTGACTCATGTATTTGGGGCTGGCTGCTCTGAAAACAAACCCCGCCCACTCTGCTTTGTTCCTGGTCTGAGCTGCTGTGACCTAGATTACCGTAATAACTCCTATAACATCCAAAAGTGCACATTTCAACTATTAAAATACTTTGTATAGTTCAAGACTTACGGTCATTTAAAAACAGCACTGCACATCATAATGGCGGTGACAGTTTTGATGTTAAAGGTCTAAAAAAAAATGATGTAGAAGATTGAACATCTTAATGGTCCGCATGTGTATTTTGCCCAGGTCTGATATACGGCCACATCATTTGTTGCTAGGCAGAGTTCATAGGGCACAATCATAAACGCCCCATAGGCCATCTGGCAGCCATGCTTCCAAGACTAAACCATAAGACTATGAGACACATTGCTGCTATTTAATCACTGCTCTGTATTCACTATAAAACACAGGAGGAAAAAAAAAGTGAGCAATTTAATGCTGAGTCAACAGTTCTGAAAAGACAGGTTATGTTTTTGGTTAATCTAAATGAGTTAGCAACATGCTAAAGTGCTGCAGTAACTCGAGTGAGGGAGTAAGGAGTCACAAGAAGTAGAAGATTGCAAAACAGGACAATAGCATTCTGGCACAAATAAGCAGCATCCATCTCTCTTCTTAGAGTTCCCCATTCCATGTGTGTTTTGTTCTCCTCAGCACAGTGACTCACAGCAGGGTGCATGTGGGTTTATATCTCACGAGTGGGACCGCACCGCCAACACGTGTCCAATAAACACCGCTGTGTCCACGGACTCCTGAGACCGCAAAGATGACGTCACGCCTTCGCTCGGACGATTTGGAACTCAAACATAGAACTTCACAGTTTGTAGGAGTGGGCCCATAATACGATATCAATATATATCGCTATAGACACATACTCGATATCAACATATATCGCCATATACACATTCTCGATATCAACATATATTGCCATAGACACATTCTCGATATCAACATATATCGTCATAGACACATTCTCGATATCAACATATATCGCCATAGACACATACTCGATCGATATTAACATATATCGCCATAGACAGTGACACATACTGAATCGATCTCAACATATATCGCCATAGACACATTCTCGATATCAACATATATCGCCATAAACACATACTCGATATCAACATATATCGCCATAGACACATACTTGATATCAACATATATCGCCATAGAAACATTCTCAATATCAACATATATCGCCATAGACACATACTGGATCGATATCAACATATATCGCCATAGAAACATTCTCAATATCAACATATATCGCCATAGACATAGACACATACTGGATCGATATCAACATATATCGCCAGAGACACATACTCGATATCAACATATATCGCCATAGACACATACTTGATATCAACATATATCGCCATAGAAACATTCTCAATATCAACATATATCGCCATAGACACATACTGGATCGATATCAACATATATCGCCATAGAAACATTCTCAATATCAACATATATCGCCATAGACATAGACACATACTGGATCGATATCAACATATATCGCCATAGACACATACTCGATATCAACATATATCGCCATAGACACATACTCGATATCAACATATATCGCCATAGACACATACTGTACTTGATATCAACATATATCTCCATAGACACATACTCGATATCAACATACAGTATATCGCCATGGACAGTGACACATACTCCATATCAACATGTATCGCCATAGACACATTCTCGATATCTACATATATTGCCATATACACATACTCGATATCAACATATATCGCCATAGACACATACTCCATATCAACATGTATCGTCATAGACACATTCTCGATATCAACATATATTGCCATATACACATACTTGATATCAACATATATCGCCATAGACACATACTCGATATCAACATATATCGCCATAGACACATACTCGATATCAACATATCTCGCCATAGACACATACTCAATATCAACATGTATCGCCATAGACACACACTTGATATCAACATACAGTATATCGCCATGGACAGTGACACATATTCGATATCAACATATATCGACATGGACACATTCTCGATATCAACATATATTGCCATAGACACATTCTCGATATCAACATATATCGCCATAGACACATATTCGATATTAACATATATCGTCATAGACACATACTTGATATCAACATATATCACCATAGACACATACTCGATATCAACATATATCACCATAGACACATACTCGATATCAACATATATCGCCATAGACACATACTAGATATCAACATATATCATCATAGACACATACTCGATATCAACATATATCGCCATTGATAAGCAATATCAAAATATATCGCCATAGACAGTGACACATACTCGATTGATATCAACATACAGTACATCGCCATAGACACATACACGATATCAACATATATCCCCATAGACACATACTTTTTTTTTTTTTTTTAGACACATACTTGATATCAACATATATCGCGCCATAGACACATTCTCGATATCAACATAAATTGCCATAGACACATACTTGATATCAACATATATCGTCATGGGCACATTCTCGATATCAACATATATCGCCATAGACACATACTCGATGGATATCAACATATATTGCCATAGAGACATTCTCGATATCAACATATATCGCCATAGACACATACTTGATATCAACATATATCGCGCCATAGACACATTCTCGATATCAACATAAATTGCCATAGACACATTCTCGATATCAACATATATCGCCATAGACACATACTTGATATCAACATATATCGCGCCATAGACACATTCTCGATATCAACATAAATTGTCATAGACACATACTCGATATCAACATATATCGCCATAGACACATACTCGATATCAACATATACTGTATCGCCATAGACACATTCTCGATATCAACATATATCGCCATAGAGACATTCTTGATATCAACATATATCGCCATAGACACATACTCGATATCAACATATACTGTATCGCCATAGACACATTCTCGATATCCACATATATCGCCATAGACACCTTCTCGATATGAACATATATCGCCATAGACACATTCTCGATATCAACATATATCGTCATAGACAGTGACACATACTCGATCGATATCAACATATATCGCCATAGACACATTCTCGATATCAACATATATCGCCATAGACACATACTCGATATCAACATATACTTTATCGCCATAGACACATTCTCGATATCAACATATATCGCCATAGACACATTCTCGATATCAACATATATCGCCATATACACATTCTCGATATCAACATATATCGTCATAGACAGTGACACATACTCGATCGAAATCAACATATATCGCCATAGACACATTCTCGATATCAACATATATCGTCATAGACACATACTCGATATCAACATATATCGCCATAGACACATACTCGATCGATATCAACATATATCGCCATAGACAGTGACACATACTGAATCGATCTCAACATATATCGCCATAGACACATTCTCGATATCAACATATATCGCCATAGACAGTGACACATACTGGATCGATATCAACATATATCGCCATAGACACATTCTCGATATCAACATACATCGTCATAGACACATACTTGATATCAACATATGTCGCCATAGAAACATTCTCGATATCAACATATATTGCCGTAGACACATTTTCAATATCAACATATATCGCCATAGACAGTGACAAATACTGGATCGATATCAACATATATCGCCATAGACACATAGTCGATGTCAACATATAACGCCATAGACACATATTCGATATCAACATATATCGCCATAGACAGTGACACATACTTGATTGATATCAACATACAGTATATCGCCATAGACACATTCTCGATATCAACATATATCGCCATAGACACATACTCGATGTCAACATATGTCGCCATAGAAACATTCTCGATATCAACATATATTGCCATAGACAGTGACAAATACTGGATCGATATCAACATATATCGCCATAGACACATACTTGATATCAACATATATTGCCATAGACACATATTCGATATCAACATATATTGCCATAGACTCTATGCAATATATGTTGATATCGAATATGTGTCTATGGCAATATATGTTGATATCGAGTATGTGTCTATGGCGATACTGTATATGTTGATATCGAGTATGTGTCCATGGCATAGACACATATTCGATATCAACATATATCGCCATAGACACATATTCGATATCAACATATATCGTCATAGACGCATAGTTGATATCAACATATATCGCCATATACACATACTCGATATCAACATACACAGTATCGCCATAGACACATACTCGATATCAACGTATATTGCCATAGACACATACTCTATATCAACATATATCGCCATAGACACATACTCGATATCAACATATATCGCCATAGACACATACTTGATATCAACATATATCGCCATAGACACATAAGCGATATCAATATATATCGCCATGGACAGTGAAACATACTAGATATCAACATATATCGCCATAGACAGTGACACATACTTGATTGATATCAACATACAGTATATTGCCATAGACACATACTCGATATTGGAAACATTCTGGAAATTCAAACTATAATTTTTCCAAGTTCAAAACAATTTCAGGATTTTCCAGAATTCCTGGTTTTCCAAACCCTATTTCCACCCTTTTTTCTGGCGACGACTCCTGCCACATTTGTCAACCCACTTCAACCGTTCCACTGTCCAAACATTCCTCTCAAACACGATAAAAATTGAAGTTGTTTTGTGAACTGGAAAAATTCCAGGAATTCTGTAATACCATTTCTCAGTTAAAAATATTACTACTTCAACATTTCTCGACTGATTTGAAAATTTCCACCACCAATCATTCAGAAAATTCAATATTTTTAGTCTTTTCAAAAAAATTCCTGCTTTTCCCGAAATCCCCAAATTCCCATGAAATTCCCATTGAAATGAATAGAACATTCTTCAAAGTTCCACAAGTACCACATTTTTGTATCCGATTCAAACCGTTCCAACTTCCAAATATTCAGCCTGTTCATGAATTGTGTGCTCTCCTTCAACAATGTTTTAAAAATTCCCGGATTTCCAAGAATTCCAGGTTTTCCAGAACATTTTCCCATTCAAAATGAATTGTCCATTTTTTAAACTTCCACCATTTTCACATTTTTCCACCGATTCAAACCATTCTACCTTCAACATATTCCACTCACCCTGGACATTCAAACTTTTTTTTTTCCAAGTACAAAAAAATGTCAGGATTTTCCAGAATTCCTGGTTTTCCAAACCCTATTTTCTCCCTTTTTTTCTGGCGACTACTGCTTCCACATTTGTCAACCCACTTCAACCGTTTCACCATCCAAACATTCCTCTTAATCAGGACAAAAAAAACGAAGTTGTATTTTGAACTGGAAAAATTCCAGGAATCCCATAATACAATTTCTCAATTTAAAATATTACTACTTCAACATTTCTCAACCGATTTGAAAATTTCTATCACCGAACTCGTTCAGAAAATTAAATATTTTTAGCATTTTCAAAAAAATTCCTGTTTTTCCCAAATTTCCCATTGAAATAAATGGGACATTCTTCAAAGTTCCACAACTCCCACATTTTTTTATCCGATTCAAACCGTTCCAACTTCCAAATATTCAGCCTGTTCATGAATTGTGTGCTCTACTTCAACAATGTTTTAAAAATTCCCGGATTTCCAAGAATTCCAGGTTTTCCAGGACATTTTTCCCATTCAAAATGAATTGTCATTCACAAACAAGGATGGGGCGAGGGTCACCACTTTGTCAACAAATGAGTGAGCAAATTGTTGAACAGTTTAAGAAAATCCTTTCTCAACCAGCTATTGCAAGGAATTTAGGGATTTCACCATCTACGGTCCGTAATATCATCAAAGGGTTCAGAGAATCTGGAGAAATCACTGCATGTAAGCAGCTCAGCCCATGACCTTCGATCCCTCAGGCTGTACTGCATCAACAAGCGACATCAGTGTGTAAAGGATATCACCACATGAGCTTAGGAACACTTCAGAAACCCACTGTCAGTAACTACAGTTGGTCGCTACGTCTGTAAGTGCAAGTTAAAACTCTCCTATGCAAGGCGAAAACCGTTTATCAACAACACCCAGAAACGCCGTCGGCTTCGCTGGGCCTGAGCTCATCTAAGATGGACTGATACAAAGTGGAAAAGTGTTCTGTGGTCTGACGAGTCTACATTTCAAATTGTTTTTGGAAACTGTGGACGTCGTGTCCTCCGGACCAAAGAGGAAAATAACCATCCGGATTGTTATAGGCGCAAAGTTGAAAAGCCAACATCTGTGATGGTATGGGGGTGTATTAGTGCCCAAGACATGGGTAACTTACACATCTGTGAAGGCGCCATTAATGCTGAAAGGTACATACAGGTTTTGGAGCAACATATGTTGCCATCCAAGCAACGTTACCATGGACGCCCCTGCTTATTTCAGCAAGACAATGCCAAGCCACGTGTTACATCAACGTGGCTTCATAGTAAAAGAGTGCGGGTACTAGACTGGCCTGCCTGTAGTCCAGACCTGTCTCCCATTGAAAATGTGTGGCGCATTATGAAGCCTAAAATAGCACAACGGAGACCCCCGGACTGTTGAACAACTTAAGCTGTACATCAAGCAAGAATGGGA
This sequence comes from Nerophis lumbriciformis, assembly GCF_033978685.3. Lineage (NCBI taxonomy): Eukaryota > Metazoa > Chordata > Actinopteri > Syngnathiformes > Syngnathidae > Nerophis > Nerophis lumbriciformis. The sequence continues at coordinate 7,964,480 of NC_084557.2, read as the reverse complement.
AAGAATTCCACCTGAGAAGCTTAAAAAATGTGTCTCCTCAGTTCCCAAACGTTTACTGAGTGTTGTTAAAAGGAAAGGCCATGTAACACAGTGGTGAACATGCCCTTTCCCAACTACTTTGGCTGAGGTGAGACGTCTGAGGCCAGGAACACAGACTGGACTGTCTAGACTTGCTGTCTGTCTGCAGGTTTTATAACCATGCAGCACATGGATTGTAGTCTGCAGTGCAACCCACTCATGCACCAACCTCTTGTTCTTGTGGAGGAGCAGGTAGTATGTCAGCACTACTTGATGCTGAGCAGTGACTGTTTCCATTGTGGCCTGAAGGGAAACCGCAGAACAAAGACAGCATTCGGCACGCCCGCCTTCGTGCTCTCGTTTGTCGTTAAACCTGTGAACGCGTGCACATCGCCTACCTCTCTGCACCTCAAATCATGTAAAAGAGGCAACATGAGTACTGTTGTCTATCAAAATGAACATTGTGCTGCATCAACAACGTTAGAATGGGAGGAAAGCACAAGATATATGGTACCATCTGGCTTTCAGTAGATTTGTGTCAAAGCCCACTTTTATTGCCCGATGAAGAAGGGGGAGGAGGGTGTCATTTTCCCATACGCAGATACTTACACGCTGGAAAATGGGCCGGGGGCCCCCATTGTGAACGCATCTGGAGCGGGACGGGGTAACGGCCATTTTTGAAGTCGCTTTGCAGCTAATTTGAATTTGAAATCTTCCTCAAAAGCATTTGGACTTTTGAAACACTTTTCAAATAGATCGTTCAACACAATCCATTTGGATTTCAAAACAAAATGTCATACAGGAAGTATTAAAAAAAAAGAAAAAAGTTCCGTCTATCACGGGGATGTCAAAGTGGTTTTCATTGAGGGCCACATGGCAGTTATGGCTGCCATAGACATGTTATAAGTAAGCATAAGTAAAGCATTTGCTGCTGTGACGCAAGAAATTGGGCCGCCATCTTGAAGTGGTGATGAGGAGCCGGCGAGCAGCCTAAATGAATGGTTTGAAGAATGTGGGAATTGTGTAACTTTGAGGAATGTCCCATTAAGTTCAATGGGAATTTCAGAAAAAATTGGGAATTTCGGGGAAAGCGGGAATTTTTTTCAAAAAGTTGAAAAAACTTAAATGGTCAGAATCAGTTGAAATGGTTGGGGTTGAAATTTTTCAAATTGGTGGAGAAATGTTGAACTAGTAACATGTTGAATTGAGAAATGGTATTATGGAATTCCTGGAATTTCGGGAAAACTAGGAATTTTTCCAGTTCAAAATACAACTTCGTTTTTTGTCCTGATTAAGAGGAATGGTTTGACGGTGGAATGGTTGAAATGCGTTGAAAAATGTGGAAGGAGTAGTCGCCAGAAAAAAAGAGTGAAAATAGGGCATTGGAAAACCAGGAATTCGGGAAAATTCTGGAATTATTTTGAACTTGGAAAAGGGGAAAGTTTAAATTTCCAGGATGAGTGGAATGTGTTGAAGGTGGAATTCTTTGAAGAATGTGGGAATTGTGGAACTTTGAAGAATGTCCAATTGATTTTAATGGGAATTTCAGAAAAAATGGGGAATTTCGGGAAAAGCAGGAATTTTTTTGAAAATGTTGAAAAAAACTTAAATGGTCAGAATCAGTTGAAATGGTTGGGGTTGAAATTTTTCAAATTGGTGGAGAAATGTTGAACTAGTAACATGTTGAATTGAGAAATGGTATTACGGAATTCCTGGAATTTCGGGAAAACCAGGAATTTTTCCAGTTCAAAATACAACTTCGTTTTTTGTCCTGATTAAGAGGAATGGTTTGACGGTGGAACGGTTGAAATGCGTTGAAAAATGTGGAAGGAGTAGTCGCCAGAAAAAAAGAGTGAAAATAGGGCTTTGGAAAACCAGGAATTCGGGAAAATTCTGGAATTATTTTGAACTTGGAAAAGGGGAAAGTTTAAATTTCCAGGATGAGTGGAATGTGTTGAAGGTGGAATGCTTTGAAGAATGTGGGAATTGTGGAACTTTGAAGAATGTCCCATTGATTTTAATGGGAATTTCAGAAAAAATTGGGAATTTCGGGAAAAGCGGGAATTTTTTTGAAAATGTTGAAAAAAACTTAAATGGTCAGAATCAGTTGAAATGGTTGGGGTTGAAATTTTGCAAATCGGTGGAGAAATGTTGTAGTAGTAACATGTTGAATTGAGAAATGGTATTACGGAATTCCTGGAATTTCGGGAAAATCAGGAATTTTTCCAGTTCAAAATACAACTTCGTTTTTTGTCCTGATTAAGAGGAATGGTTTGACGGTGGAACGGTTGAAATGCGTTGAAAAATGTGGAAGGAGTAGTCGCCAGAAAAAAGAGTGAAAATAGGGCTTTGGAAAACCAGGAATTCGGGAAAATTCTGGAATTATTTTAAACTTGGAAAAAGGGGAAGTTTAAATTTCCAGGATGGTGGAATGTGTTGAAGGTAGAATGGTTTGAATCGGTTGAAAAATGGGGAAATGATGGAAGTTTGAAAAATGGCCAATTCATTTTGAATGGGAAAAATGTCCGGGAAAACCTGGAATTCTGGGAAATCTGGGAATTTTTGGAATTTGTCAAGGGAAAGCCCACGATTCCCGAATAGGCTGAACAGTTTGAAGTTGGAACGGTTTGAATTGGGTGAAAAATGTGGAAGGTAGAGCGCTCCAAAATCTGAATAATAATAATAATAAGTTGAATAAATAGATGCATTTTGGTGTAGAAAAGCGTATGTGTGAAAGCTTTAGAGCATTCACACAATAAACAATCAGGGCTTGTTCAAGCATGCTTTTACAGCACTTCTCTCATTGATGAGGCTCATGATGCTCTGATTTCATACCTTATTAGCGAGAGGAGCAGCCGGTGCTGCCACCTGGCACTGCTCGAAAATGACTTAGTGGCTAAAAAGTGGAGCTAAGCTCTGCGGGCTGCTTAAGGCTCAATAACCGGTGTAACAGATCCAATGGTATTAATATTTCAGCAGACACCAGAGAGCCAGGCTGAGATGTCCCCAAGTCCGACTAGAAAGCCATGAATCAGCCCTGGTGAAAGCATCGGGTATCCAACGGCAACCCGTCGTGACGCTTCAAATTATTTAGAGCTTTGTCACTTTTTGTGACCTCACGTCGAGCAGCAAAGTACATTTAGAGCAGGAAAAAAAGCGTAACACGCTGGCCTAATTTGTCATTGCTGCACTGAAATGTGGGATTTACATAAGAGGAACTTCCAGGAATACGAGGGATGTACTTTGATCCTTAGTGGAAATAAAAGAAGGAAGTTATAAACTCAGCCATTAGTCAGCAGCTCTTCTCCAAGAGAGTGCAAAAAGCCATCTTCACTTCTCTTTATCCTCTAAAGCTTGGTCTGCTATCAACTTGACTATTTTGCACCCAGTGCAGTATTGATTGATTGAAACTTTTATTAGTAGATTGCACGGTACAGTACATATTCCGTACAATTGACCACTAAATGGTAACACCCCAATAAGTTTTTCAACTTGTTTAAGTCGGGGTCCACGTTACTCTGAAGTGGAGGAAATAAACTCTCTGTTTCACCCCTACTTTGTCCCTTGTGCTATCAACGTGCACTGATGAATACACTTCATGTTATTAAACCCCAATGTTTGTCATTTTAGTATCATTGATATGAGAGTAATGCTCTTAGAATCCGGAGAAAACTCGATTGAAGCAATAAAAATTTGTTTCAAGGATAACTCCTCAACCAAACATGAAATATGCCTTAATATGCCTGTATGAATTATATCTGTAAGTTTGACTAGAAACATGTGCTTTTGTAAGGTTTGCAAACGCAAAAATTTGTTTTATACTTAATATGACATTAATGTTCTAAGAATCCTGAGAAAACTCATTTGAAGCAATATAAATTAGTTTCATGGATGACTCCTAAACCAAACTTGCAATATGTCTAAATATGCCTGTATGTATGTATCTCTGTTAGTTCTACTGAAAACATGTGCTTTTGTTAGGGTTGCAAACGCCAACATTTGTTGTTACCTAACCCGGAGAAAACTAGTTTGAAGCAACAAAAAAATGTTTCAAGGATAACTCCTAAACCAGTGGTTCTTAACCTGGGTTCGATCGGACCCTAGGGGTTCGGTGAGTCGGCCACAGGGTTTCGGCGGAGCGACTCATAGTGTAAATAAAAACTTCTTCCTATCGGCGTATTATGGATACCCCCAAAGAATGTTCCCTCTATTTTTCCATCTGATTTGCAGGTGTGTAATTTGTTGTGAGTTCATTCAGTGTGTTGGTTTTGTTCTTTGAACAAGGTGATGTTCATGCACGGTTCATTTTGTAAAAAAATACCATATAACTTTGTCTTGAATTTGAAAGAAAAACATTTTATTTTTCACTAAAGAAGGGTTCGGTGGATGCACGTATGAAACTGGTGGGGTTTGCTACCTCCAACAAGTTTAAGAACCACTGTCCTAAACCAAACATGAAATATGTCTAATAATGCCTGTATTAATGTATCTATGTGAGTTTTACTAGAAACATGTGCTTTTGTGGGGTTTGCAAACGCAAACATTTGTTTGTAACTCAATATTACTGTAATGTTCTTAGAACCCGGAGAAAACTTGTTTTAAGCAATAAAAAAATGTTTCAAGGATAACTCCTGAACCAAACATGCAAGATGTCTAAATATTCCTGTATTTATGTATCTCTGTGAATTCTATGGGAACATGTGCTTTCATTAGGTTTGCAAACGCAAAAATTTGTTTTTAACTCAATATGAGAGTAATGTTCTTAGAATCCGGAGAAAACTCGATTGAAGCAATAAAAATTTGTTTCAAGGATAACTCCTCAACCAAACATGAAATATGCCTTAATATGCCTGTATGAATTATATCTGTAAGTTTTACTGGAAACATGTGCTTTTGTAAGGTTTGCAAACGCAAAAATTTGTTTTTAACTTAATATAACAGTAATGTTCTTAGTATCCTGAGAAAACACATTTGAAGCAATAGAAATTAGTTTTATGGATAACTCCTAAACCAACATGCAATATGTCTAAATATGCCTGTATGTATGTATCTCTGTTAGTTCTACTGAAAACATGTGCTTTTGTTAGGTTTGCAAACGCCAACATTTGTTGTTACCTAACCCGGAGAAAACTAGTTCGAAACAACAACAAAAATGTTTCAAGGATAACTCCTAAACCAAACATGCAATATGTCTAATAATGCCTGTATTTATGTATCTATGTGAGTTTTACTAGAAACATGTGCTTTTGTGGGGTTTGCAAACACAAACATTTGTTTGTAACTTAATATGACAGTAATGTTCTTAGAACCCGGAGAAAACTTGTTCAAAGAAATAAAAATGGGTTTTAATTATAACTCCTTAACCAAAAATGCAATATGTCAAATAATGTATCTTGGTTAGTTCTACTAAAAACATGTGCTTTTGTTAGGTTTGCGAAAGCAAACATTTGTTCTTAACTTAATATGACAGTAATGTTCTTAGAATCCGGAGAAAACGCGATTGAAGCAATACAAATTAGTTTCAAGGATAACTCCTCAACCAAACATGAAATATGCCTTAATATGCCTGTATGAATGTATATCTGTAAGTTTTACTCGAAACATGTGCTTTTGTAAGGTTTGCAAACGTCCTTTACAATGTTGACAAAATAATAGGTAGATAAATGACACAATATGTTACTGCATACGTCAGCAGACTAGTTAGGAGTCTTTGTTTGTTTACTTACTACTAAAAGACAAGTTTTCTAGTATGTTCACTATTTTATTTAAGGACTAAATTGCAATAATAAACATATGTTTAATGTACCTTAAGAATTTTTGTTAAAATAAAGCCAATAATGCAATTTTGTTGTTGTCCCTTTTGTTTAGAAAATTACCGAAAAGTATCTAAATAATTTTGGTACCGGTACCAAAATATTGGTATCAGGACAACACTAATTATAACACACACACGTGTTTGATTCCGAAAGTAGGAACACACATGTTGCCAGAAGTCAGACGTGCTATGGAAACAGAAATCAATGCGCGAAAGAAATCAGTCCCGGAAATGATTAAAATGACCAAAATACGGTAAATATTGTACATATTGTTATGATTGTATCTGTTACTACATTATATATATACTTGCAGTGTGTATAATGTACATATTACATATTGTTATGAAGGTGTCTGTTACTACATTATATATATACTTGCAGTATGTATATTGTACATATTACATATTGTTATGAAGGTGTATGTTACTACATTATATACAGTTGTGCTCATAAGTTTACATACCCTGGGAGAATTTATGATTTCTTGGCCATTCTTCAGAGAATATGAATGATAACACAAAAACCTTTCTTCTACTCATGCTTAATGGTTGTGTGAAGCTATTTATTAGCAAACAATTGTGTTTATTCTTTTTAAATCAAAATGACAAAAGAAAGTACCCAAATGACCCTGATCAAACGTTTACATACTCCAGTGACTTTGATCTGATAACATGCACAAAAGTTGACACAAACAGGTTTGAATGGCTAATCAAGGTTCCAATCCTCACCTGTGACATGTTTGTTTGTAATTAATGTGTGTGTATAAAAGGTCAGTGAGTTTCTGAGCATCTGACAGACCATTGCATCTTTCATCCAGTGCCGCACAGATGTTTCTGGATTCTGAGTCATGGGGAAGGCAAAAGAATGGTCAAAGGATCAGCGAGAAAAGGTAATTGAACTGCATAAAACAGGAAAGGGGTATAAAAAGATATCCAAGGAATTGAGAATGCCAATCAGCAGTGTTCAAACGCTGATTAAGAAGTAGAAAATGAGGGATTCAGGTAGACCAGCAAAGATTTCAGCCACAACTGCCAGGAAAATTGTTCGAGATGCAAAGAAAAATCCACAAATAACTTCAGCTGAAATACAGGACTCTCTGAAAAATTGTGATGTGGCTGTTTCAAGATGCACAATAAGGAGGCACTTGAAGAAAAATGCATGGTCGAGTTGCCAGAAGAAAGCCATTCCTGCGCAAATGTCACAAAGTATCCCGCTTACATTACGCCAAACAGCACAGAGACAAGCCTCAAAACTTCTGGAACAAAGTAATTTGGAGTGATTAGACCAAAATTGAACTTTTTGGCCACTCGACCATGCAGCCCATTTTTCTTCAAGTGCCTATTATTGTGCATCTTGAAACAGCCACACCACAATTTTTCAGAGAGTCCTGTATTTCAGCTGAAGTTATTTGTGGATTTTTCTTTGCATTTCGAAAACAATTTTCCAGGCAGTTGTGGCTGAAATCTTTGCTGGTCTACCTGAATCCCTCATTTTCCACTTCTTAATCAGCGTTTGAACACTGCTGATTGGCCTTCTCAATTCCTTGGATATCTTTTTATACCCCTTTCCTATTTTATGCAGTTCAATTACCTTTTCTCGCAGATCCTTTGACAATTCTTTTGCCTTTCCCATGACTCAGAATCCAGAAACATCTGTGCGGCACTGGATGAAATATGCAATGGTCTGTCAGAAGCCCAGAAACTCACTGACCTTTTATACACACACATTAATTACAAACAAACAGGTCACGGGTGAGGATTGGAACCTTGATTAGCCATTCAAACCTGTTTGTGTCAACTTTTGTGCATGTTATCAGATCAAAGTCACTGGGGTATGTAAACTTTTGATCAGGGTCATTTGGGTACCGTATTTTTCGGACTATAAGTCGCAGTTTTTTTCATAGTGCGACTTATATATGTTCTTTTCCTTTTTTATTATGCATTTTCGTCAGGTGCGACTTATACTCCGGTGCGTCTTATACTCCGAAAAATACGGTACTTTCTTTTGTCATTTTGATTTAAAAAGAGTAAACACAGTTATTTGCCAATAAATAGCTTCACACAACCATTAAGCATGAGTGGAAGAAATGTTTTTGCGTTATCATTCATATTCTCTGAAGAATGGCCAAGAAATCATCAATTCTCCCTGGGTATGTCAACTTATGAGCACAACTGTATATGATGTAGTAACAGACACCTTCATAACAATATGTACAATGCAGTGTGCATATAGTACATATTACATATTGTTATGAATGTGTCTGTTACTACAATATATATATACTTGCAGTGTGTATATTGTACATATTACATATTGTTATGAAGGTGTCTATTACTACATTATATCTATATATATATACTTGCAGTGTGTATATTGTACGTATTACATATTTTTATGAAGGTATATGTTACTGCATTATATATATACTTGCAGTGTGTATATTGTACATATTACATATTGTTATGAAGGTGTCTATTACTACATTATATCTATATATATATACTTGCAGTGTGTATATTGTACATATTACATATTGTTATGAAGGTGTCTATTACTACATTATATCTATATATATATACTTGCAGTGTGTATATTGTACGTATTACATATTTTTATGAAGGTATATGTTACGGCATTATATACAGTACTTGCAGTGTGTATATTGTACATTTTACATATTGTTATTAAGGTGTCTGTTACTACATTATATATATATATATATATATATATATATATATATATATATATATATATATATATATATGTATATATATATATATATATATATATATATATATACTTGCAGTGTGTATATTGTGCACATTACATATTGTTATGAAGGTGTCTGTTACTACATTATATATATACTTGCAGTGTGTATATTGTACATATTACATATTGTTATGAAGGTGTCTGTTACTACATTATATATATACTTGCAGTGTGTATATTGTACATATTACATATTGTTATGAAGGTGTCTATTACTACATTATATATATACTTGCAGTGTGTATATTGTACATATTACATATTGTTATGAAGGTGTCTATTACTACATTATATCTATATATATATACTTGCAGTGTGTATATTGTACGTATTACATATTTTTATGAAGGTATATGTTACTGCATTATATATATACTTGCAGTGTGTATATTGTACATATTACATATTGTTATGAAGGTGTCTATTACTACATTATATCTATATATATATACTTGCAGTGTGTATATTGTACATATTACATATTGTTATGAAGGTGTCTATTACTACATTATATCTATATATATATACTTGCAGTGTGTATATTGTACGTATTACATATTTTTATGAAGGTATATGTTACGGCATTATATACAGTACTTGCAGTGTGTATATTGTACATTTTACATATTGTTATTAAGGTGTCTGTTACTACATTATATATATATATATATATATATATATATATATATATATATATATATATATATATATATATATATATATATATACTTGCAGTGTGTATATTGTGCACATTACATATTGTTATGAAGGTGTCTGTTACTACATTATATATATACTTGCAGTGTGTATATTGTACATATTACATATTGTTATGAAGGTGTCTGTTACTACATTATATATATACTTGCAGTGTGTATATTGTACATATTACATATTGTTATGAAGGTGTCTATTACTACATTATATATATACTTGCAGTGTGTATATTGTACATATTACATATTGTTATGAAGGTGTCTGTTACTACATTATATATATACGTGCAGTGTGTATATAAAACGTTGAGTTCTTGACGTTCTTTTTGAGGACTTTGAAGGCTACAACGATGACTCCCGTTAGCTGCATGATGCATCTTTCATGCGTTTTTTTAATCATTTTTAAAATCGTAAAAAAAAGACATGTGATCTTGTCTCTCATTTAAAAAAAAGTGCAGTTCCTGCTTTAATTGTAGCTGTCCAATAAAAAGCAGGCAACTGTTTTAGCATTACCCCACCTGTTGTGTGCTTGCACTCCTGCATGGAGATATCTTACATGACGTTTGAATGCTCTTTATTTCAAAAAGAAAATGTGCATATTTGGGGAAGGGAAGGTGGTGGGGGGGGAGAAGAAGAAGAAGCCCGCTTCTCTTAGCAGAAAACGATTGGTTGTCCCATCCCTGGCAGTTTGCCACGTGCAGGGTGTGGTTGGTCTTTTCTCAGAACGTGTCAGCTCCACAGGGCGGGGAGAGGCCAGGAGGGGCCAACAATGTGGGAAGATTTGCCTAACGAACACGCCGACCCAGTTAACCCGTGAAGAGAGTTACATCATGACTGTACCTCCAAACAAGCCCTGGTTGGCGGGTAGGGGGGTGGGGGGGGGGGGGGGGGGGACACCCGTGCTTCCAGCCATGCCATTATGTCACAGGTGCCGCTGTTATATAAGCGTTCCCTCTGAGGTCAATGGGTCAGTAAATAAACAGCTTATCTCTGACCCTCCCCCCGCATCCCAGACCTGGGCCTTCCTTTGTTTTCTGCACAAAGAGTTAACTGCCGTCTCGAAAGCAAACGTGCGAGACTTCTCTGCTGGGAGTGCGACGACTCAAGTCGGTCCAACCAAGCGTTGCAGCATATCAAATAGTAGCTGATAACATTCCTCGCGTGTCCTCAGGCACAGACCGACACCGTGCACAGACCCGAGGCGACCGCGTGAGGCCAACATGGGCGTGCAAACGTCTGGTGGGGGTGAGAGAAAGGTTCCCTTGAATGCATGAGAACAACGCAAAATATCTCTTTGTAGATCTGAGAAGCAAAAACAAGGTGCAGACTAAACCTGCCTGGACTTCAACACGCAAACAGCTGAAGGGTGGGAAGGTGGACTGGTTACGTGATATTAGGGATGGCTATGCAAAATTAAACTAAAACTGAACTGGCTACAAAGTACAAACACCGTTTCCATATGAGTTGGGGAATTGTGTGAGATGTAAATATAAACGGAATACAATGATTTGCAATTCAATTGAATGCACTACAAAGACAAGATATTTGATGTTCAAACTCATAAACTTTATTTTTTTTTTGCAAATAATTAATTAACTTAGAATTTCATGGCTGCAACACGTGCCAAAGTAGTTGGGAAAGGGCATGTTCACCACTGTGTTACATGGCCTTTCCTTTTAACAACACTCAGTAAACGTTTGGGAACTGAGGAGACACATTTTTGAAGCTTCTCAGGTTGAATTCGTTCCCATTCTTGCTTGATGTACAGCTTAAGTTGTTCAACAGTCCGGGGGTCTCCGTTGTGGTATTTTAGGCTTCATAATGCGCCACACATTTTCAATGGGAGACAGATCTGGACTACAGGCAGGCCAGTCTAGTACCCGCACTCTTTTGCTATGAAGCCACGTTGATATAACACGTGGCTTGGCATTGTCTTGCTGAAATAAGCAGGGGCGTCCATGGTAACGTTGCTTGGATGGCAACATATGTTGCTCCAAAACCTGTATGTACCTTTCAGCATTAATCGCGCCTTTACAGATGTGTAAATTACCCATGCCTTGGGCACTAATACACCCCCATACCATCACAGATGCTGGCTTTTCCACTGTGCGCCTTTAACAATCCGGATGGTTCTTTTCGTCTTTGGTCCGGAGGACACGACGTCCACAGTTTCCAAAAACAATTTGAAATGTGGACTTGTCAGACCACAGAACACTTTTCTACGTTGCATCAGTCCATCTTAGATGAGCTCAGGCCCAGCGAAGCCGACGGCGTTTTTGGGTGTTGTTGATAAACGGTTTTCGCCGTGCATAGGAGAGTTTTAACTTGCACTTACAGATGTAGCGACCAACTGTAATTACTGACAGTGGGTTTCTGAAGTGTTCCTGAGCCCATGTGTGATATCCTTTACACACTGATGTCGCTTGTTGATGCAGTACAGCCTGAGGGATCAAAGGTCACAGGCTTAGCTGCTTACGCGCAGTTAATTCTCCAGATTCTCTGAACCCTTTGATGATATTACGGACCACAGATGGTGAAATCCCTAAATTCCTTGCAATAGCTCGTTGAGAAAGGTTTTTCTTAAACTGTTCAACAATTTGCTCACGCATTTGTTGACAAAGTGGTGACCCTCGCCCCATCCTTGTTTGTGAATGACTGAGCATTTCATGGAATCTACTTTTACACCCAATCATGGCACCCACCTGTTCCCAATTTGCCTGTTCACCTGTGGAATGTTCCAAATAAGTATTTGATGAGCATTCCTCAACTTTATCAGTATTTATTGCCACCTTTCCCAACTTCTTTGTCACGTGTTGCTGGCATCCCATTCTAAAGTTAATGATTATATTTGCAAAAGAAAAAATGTTTATCAGTTTGAACATCAAATATGTTGTCTTTGTAGCATATTCAACTGAATATGGGTTGAAAATGATTTGCAAATCATTGTATTCCGTTTATATTTACATCTAACACAATTTCCCAACTCATACGGAAACGGGGTTTGTAAACAAAAACAGAATGCTGGACGACAGCAAAGACTTACAGCGTGTGGAGCAGAGACGGCCTCCACTAAGTACATCCGCAATGAAAATGACAATCAACAATGTCCCCACAAAGAACGATAAATAATCTTGATTGCCAAAACAAAGCAGGTGCGGGGAATAGCGCTCAAAGGAAGACATGAAACTGCTACAGGAAAATACCAACAAAACGGGAAAAGCCACCAAAATAGGAGCGCAAGACAAGAACTAAAACACTACACACAGGAAAACAGCAAAAAACTCAAAATAACTGATGTGACAGGTGGTGACAGTACACCTACTTTGAGACAAGAGCTATAGTGATGCATGCTTGGTTATGGTTTAAAGTCCATCCATCCATCAATCTTCTTCCGCTTATCCGAGGTCGGGTCGCGGGGCCAGCAGCCTAAGCAGGGAAGCCCAGACTTCCCTCTCCCCAGCCACTTCGTCCAGCTCCTCCCGGTGGATCCCGAGGCGTTCCCAGGCCAGCCGGGAGACATAGCCTTCCCAACGTGTCCTGGGTCTTCCCCATGGCCTCCTGCCGGTCGGACGTGCCCTAAACACCTCCCTAAGGAGGCGTTCGGGTGGCATCCTGACCAGATGCCCGAACCACCTCATCTGGCTCCTCTCGATGTGGAGGAGCAGCGGCTTTACTTTGAGCTCCCCCTGGATGACATTTCGGCCGCTTGTACCCGTGATCTTGTCCTTTTGGTCATGACCCAAAGCTCATGACCGTAGGTGAGGATGGGAACGTAGATGGACCGGTAAATTGAGAGCTTTGCCTTCCGGCTCAGCTCCTTCTTCACCACAACGGAACGATACAGCGTCCGCATTACTGAAGACGCCGCACCGATCCGCCTGTCGATCTCACGATCCACTCTTCCCCCACTCGTGAACAAGACTCCGAGGTACTTGAACTCCTCCACTTGGGGCAAGATCTCCTCCCCAAACCGGAGATGGCACTCCACCCTTTTCCGGGCGAGAACCATGGACTCGGACTTGGAGGTGCTGATTCTCATCTCAGTCGATTCACACTCGGTTGCGAACCGATCCAGTGAGAGCTGAAGATCTTGGCCAGATGAAGCCATCAGGACCACATCATCTGCAAAAAGCAGAGACCTAATCCTGCAGCCACCAAACCGGATACCCTCAACGCCTTGACTGCGCCTAGAAATTCTGTCCATAAAGGTTATGAACAGAATCGGTGACAAAGGGCAGTTTAAAGTCATATCCAACAATTGCGACGACGACTTTTTATTGTCAATATCGACTACTGAGTTTCATTTTTTTATGATTTCCGCTGGTGGTGTGCCGCCGGATTTTTTCAATGAAAAAAATGTGCCTTAAAGGGGAACTTTATCACCAGACCTATGTAAGCGTCAATATATACCTTGATGTTGCAGAAAAAAGACCATATATTTTTTTAACCGATTTCCGAACTCTAAATGGGTGAATTTTGGCGAATTAAACGCCTTTCTAATATTCGCTCTCGGGAAGCAATCCGCCATTTTCTCAAACACCGAGTCAAATCAGCTCTGTTATTTTCCGTTTTTTCGACTGTTTTCCGTACCTTGGAGACATCATGCCTCGTCGGTGTGTTGTCGGAGGGTGTAACAACACGAACGGGGACGGATTCAAGTTGCACCAGTGGCCCAAAGATGCAAAAGTGGCAAGAAATTGGACGTTTGTTCCGCACACTTTACCGACGAAAGCTATGCTACGACAGAGATGGCAAGAATGTGTGGATACCCTGCGACACTCAAAGCAGATGCATTTCCAACGATAAAGTCAAAGAAATCTGCCGCCAGACCCCCATTGAATCTGCCGGAGTGTGTGAGCAATTCAGGGACAAAGGCCCTCGGTAGCACGGCAAGCAATGGCGGCAGTTTGTTCCCGCAGACGAGCGAGCTAAACCCCCTATCGACCCTAGCTTCCCTGGCCTGCTGACATCAACTCCAAAACTGGACAGATCAGCTTTCAGGAAAAGAGCGCGGATGAGGGTATGTCTACAGAATATATTAATTGATGAAAATTGGGCTGTCTGCACTCTCAAAGTGCATGTTGTTGCCAAATGTATTTCATATGCTGTAAACCTAGTTCATAGTTGTTAGTTTCCTTTAATGCCAAACAAACACATACCAATCGTTGGTTAGAAGGCGATCGCCGAATCCGTCCTCGCTTTCTCCCGTGTCGCTGGCTGTCGTGTCGTTTTCGTCGGTTTCGCTTGCATACGGTTCAAACCGATATGGCTCAATAGCTTCAGTTTCTTCTTCAATTTCGTTTTCGCTACCTGCCTCCACACTACAACCATCCGTTTCAATACATGCGTAATCCGCTGAAATCCGAGTCTGAATCCGAGCTAATGTCGCTATAGCTTGCAGTTCTTTCTGCCTTGTTTGTTTGTGTTGTCTTCACTATGTGACATCACAGGAAAATGGTTAAAATCAGGCACTTTGAAGCTTTTTTTAGGGATATTGCGTGATGGGTAAAATTTTGAAAAAAACTTCGAAAAATATAATAAGCCACTGGGAACTGATTTTTAATGGTTTTAACAATTCTGAAATTGTGATAATGTTCCCCTTTAACTCAAAAAAGGTTGAAAAACACTGATCTAATGCTTAAACCAAAAATAAACAAAAGGCGAGTGCCGCTAAGAAAAGGCATTGAAGCTTAGGGATGGCTATGCAGAACGAAACTAAAACTGAACTGGCTGCAAAGTAAACAAAAACAGAATGCTGGACGACAGCAAAGACTTACAGCGTGTGGAGCAGAGACGGCGTCCACAAAGTACATCCGCAATGAAAATGACCGTGGCAAC
This sequence comes from Nerophis lumbriciformis, assembly GCF_033978685.3. NCBI lineage: Eukaryota > Metazoa > Chordata > Actinopteri > Syngnathiformes > Syngnathidae > Nerophis > Nerophis lumbriciformis. The sequence continues at coordinate 7,949,320 of NC_084557.2, read as the reverse complement.
CTGAAGTGTACTGCCTAGTGGTAATGTCTGCAGGGTCCAACAGTACAGATTGTACCCTGTGGGACCCACACCCCTTCTTCTTTTGGTGTACAGGTGTTTGTGAGTCAACCAGGAGAGTCAAAGGCCAGAGTCAGGTGCAGGTGATGGAGCCTTGGCACAAGTCTTTCAGCAAAGGACTCCAAAAAAACATCTATTATCTTTTGTCTTTCATTGGGAGGGACCATTGACTGGTCTGACAGCTCTTGTGGGCTTCATCGCTGTCAGCTCGTGAACAATGGCGGCATCCCGGCTCCCAGCAGGAAGAGCGCTCCTGTAAAGCCTTTCAATCACACAGGCCTGCGTGAACTGACCGTAACTCTCTTCCCTGCACGGGAATATTGACATCCAGCATAAAGACATGGTGGAGTGTGACCGTCCGATTCCAGCATATACTCAGCCGTGCATTACTTCATCTCTTTAACTCTTAAGGGAGCGTCAGGGAGGCCTCGCCCGCATTGACTAGCTCATCAAATTTGCCTCAATTAGTTAGAGTGGGCACTCTCTCGTAGGCCTGAGTGCAGACAAAAACAACTTGCATTGTTCTAATCTTCGAGATCCTGGTTAACAAAAGGACAGGCAAACAGTTAGGGCCATTATTATTATGTTTACAGTGTGTGTGTGCAGGCAGGTGCAGGGATGCCCCATTAACCGTTAACGTCAGGCCCGCAGCACAAAGCCAGCTCGTTCCGCTGCAGTGAGTCTGACATTAGAGCCGGTATGAGACCAGACACCCTTGAAACCCGGAGAAAACCTGAGCGGCCTCAGACCTGCTCGATTAAAACGAGATACAGACGGAGGTAATGCTCACTGTCAGCTTTCTTTGAAAAAAAGTTCACACGACAACAATGTCTCTGTTTATAATTCCACACCGCCTACTACTGGCCCGGCATGAGCATAACAGCGTTTTCAGTCATTAGTCCGTCCTCGGTCCATCCATTTTTCTACACTGCTTAGGCCTAACCAGTGTTGGGTTAGTTACTGAAAACCAGTAACTAGTTACTTTATTTCAAAAGTAACTCAGTTACTAACTCAGTTACGTACACCAAAAAGTAATGCGTTACTGTGAAAAGTAACTATTTAGTTACTTCTTTATTTTTTTAAGGCTCCCATTAATGCCCTTTTAGCCTTCATTTCAGTACTGTTATTGCACTGGAGAATAATACAATCTGTTGATCAACTTGACATGCATTTGCATCACTGAACTCAGAAAGCAATGTGGTCTACATACAACACACAAAGACAAAGATATGTTTCAAAGGGCCAATTTATTTCAGGCCAGAACAAATTGACAAAACTATTTTAAATAGCTGCAACATAATGGCACTTTAACTTTAACTAGATAGGATCTTTGATCCAAGACACAACTTACATTTAAATAAAATGTTATTTTCTTTGTGCTCGACAAAAGAAAAGTATTGAGAATGTCTCCATGTTAAGAAACTCGACTTCTGGCTTCACCATTATGTCTTGTAAGTTGTTATGAGAGTACCGTATGTGTGTGTGTGTGTGTGTGGCCCTTTAAGATATGACAGCATGTGAGGTGAGTGACGAGTGGGCGAGAGAGGTGAAGGACCGGCGACAGTGAGTGCGTGCAGGTGCTCTAGCTTGGTGGATGGCTGCTTCCAATAAAGTCACAAAGTTGCAACAAACTGCCGGCCTCGTCATTCACCCTCAGCGGTAAAGACCCACTTCCGGGTAAAGTGAAGGATGTTACCCCCGAAGTACGAGGAACGTCTCCCCTGCGCCCCTCAACTACGGCTTGGGAGCCTCCCCCGCCCCTACCCACATAAAGCTTGCCTCTTCTTTTCCTTGTGACACAGAAGGACGACACCGCAGCGCTGCAATAAAACTGTCAGGTTTGTCACTGACAGTTTAGTTATGTTTTGAGTTTTTCCTCTGTTTGTGTTTATTTCCTGTCGGCGCTCTTATTTTGGTTATTTCCTACTTGTCTCCCTGAGTGCTGTGTCCCCTCAGCTGTGGCTGATTGGCACCTGGCCACACCTGGTGTCAATCAGCCAGCTGCTATGGATTATTGTCATTCCTACTTGTCGATGCCAGTGTAGCTGTAAGCGGTAGCGGTAAGCTATTTATTGTAGATGTATGTAGCTTTCTGTCTTTTTGTTCCTCGTCTTCCAGTTCCTGTTTTCCTGGCATCCTGTTCCTAGGTCCTGGTTTGTGTTTTTTCCTTTATTTTATGAACATTAAATCATGTTTTCCCACACAATGCCTTCCACCTTCTCTGCATCTTGGGGTTCGTCACCTACAAACTCTGACAAAAACACACTCAGATCTTCTGTTCCTAGCCGATACTACATTAAAAATAACGTAAAATAACGCAGTAACGCATCATGTAGTAACAGTAACTGAGTTACTGAATATAAAAAATAACGCGTTAGATTACTAGTTACGGCGTTACGCGTTAGTCCCAACACTGGGTCTAACACAGCTGTACGGAACTCAGACATGTGAATTATTCTTGAATCAAAAACCGAAACAAAAATCAATCAATCAAAGTTTATTTACAGAACCCAAAACCAGTGAAGTTGTCACGTTGTGTACATCGTAAATAAAAACAGAATACAATGATTTGCAAATCCTTTTCAACTTATATTCAATTGAATAGACTGCAAAGACAAGATATTTCATGTTCACACTGAGAAACTTATTTTTTTTTTGCAAATAATCATTTACTTAGAATTTAGTTTAAGTCGTCACAGGGGCATTTTTACCACTGTGTTACATGGCCTTTCCTTTTAACAACACTCAGTAAACGTTTGGGAACTGAGGAGACACATTTTTGAAGATTTTCAGGTGGAATTCTTTCCCATTCTTGTTTGATGTACAGCTTAAGTTGTTCAACAGTCTGGGGTCTCCGTTGTGATATTTTAGGCTTCATAATGCGCCACACATTTTCTATGGGAGACAGTTCTGGACTACAGGCAGGCCAGTCTAGTACCCGCACTCTTTTACTATCAAGCCATGCTGTTGTAACACGTGCATAATGTGGCTTGGCATTGTCTTGCTGAAATAAGCAGGGGCGTCCATGAAAACGTTGCTTGGATGGCAACATATGTTGCTCCAAAACCTGTATGTACCTTTCAGCATTAATAGTGCCTTCACAGATGTGAAAGTTATCCATGCCTTGGGCACTAATACACCCCCATACCATCACAGATGCTGGCTTTTCAACTTTGCGCCTAGAAGAGTCCGGATGGTTCTTTTCCTCTTTGGTCCAAAAGACACAAAGTCCACAGTTTCGAAAACAATTTGAAATGTGGACTCGTCAGACCACAGAACACTTTTCCACTTTGCATCAGTCCATCTTAGATGAGCTCGGGCCCAGCAAAGCCGGTGGCATTTTTGGGTGTTGTTGATAAATGACTTTCGCTTTGCATAGTAGAGTTTTAACTTGCACTTACAGATGTAGCAACAAACTGTAGTTACTGACAGTGATTTTCTGAAGTGTTCCTGAGCCCATGTGGTGATATCCTTTACACACTGATGTCGGTTTTTGGTGCAGTACCGCCTGAGGGATCAAAGGTCACGGGCATTGCTGCTTACGTGGAGTGATTTCTCCAGATTCTCTGAACCTTTTGATGATATTACGGACCGTAGATGGTGAATTCCCTAAATTCCTTGCAATAGCTGGTTGAGAAATGTTGTTCTTAAACAATTTGCTCAGGCATTTGTTGACAAAGTGGTGACCCTCGCCCCATCCTTGTTTGTGAATGACTGAGCATTTCATGGAAGCTGCTTTTATACCCAATCATGGCACCCACCTGTTCCCAATTAGCCTGTTCACCCGTGGGACGATCCAAATAAGTGTTTGATGAGCATTCCTCAACTTTCTCAGTCTTTTTGGCCACTTGTGCCAGCTTTTTTGAAACATGTTGCAGGCATCAAACTCCAAATGAGCTAATATTTGCAAAAAATAACAAAGTTTACCAGTTTGAACATTAAATATCTTGTCTTTGCAGTCTATTCAATTGAATATAAGTTGAAAAGGATTTGCAAATCATTGTATTCTGTTTTTATTTACCATTTACACAACGTGACAACTTCACTGCTTAAAGCAAATGCCTCAATGGGCTGCACAAAAAATGGTTCCTCTTGTTACTGGAGGATCTGCACACGTAAATTATGAAGCCGTTCTTCGTCCCCGGCTAGAATACTACAAGGCCACGCCCCAATGTGTCAATCAAACACACACATGCCTGCCATGGCCTGATTTATCACCCAAAAACATGCGGACACACCTCACATACCACAGTGAACTAAATACTCCTTAGACAGTCTTCTATACGCTGAAAGCGGAGCCGGTCAGTACCCCCAACTCACAGATGGGACCCCGTGCTTTGCCTCGGTGGTCCCATCCCTTCAAATGCTAATCAGATAAGCTGCAGATGCCTCTGAATAAATAAGCTACATGAATGGAGGGCACAGTGAATATATGCCAGAACTAACTCCACCCCCACACTCGGCGTCTTCTAATGGCGCCGTCGCTGGCGTGTAAGAAGTGTTTTCTTGCCTTTTGAACATTGTTCCACAGGTATGAATTCCTTTCTTCCTGCCGCCGGTAATGGACCCCACCTCACAAGACCTCGCCAGCGCAATGAAACATGCTCCAGCACCTATTTTTCCTTTGCGGACTTAAGGTGGGTGGGAGGGGCCACTGGGTGGGAAGAACAGAGTGTCTTTTATAGCGTTGTGTTTCAACCTTTTTTGAGCCAAGGCACATTTTTTTTGCGTTGAAAAAATCCGCAGGCACACCACCAGCAGAAATCATTAAAAAATTAAACTCAGTTGACAGTAAAAAGTCGTTGTCGCAATTGTTGGATATGACTTTAAAGCATAACCAAGCATGCATCACTATAGCTCTTATCTCAAAGTAGGTGTACTGTCACCACCTGTCACATCACACCCTGACTTATTTTGAGTTTTTTGCTGTTTTCCTGTGTGTAGTGTTTTACTTCTTGTCTTGCGCTCCTATTTTGGTGGCTTTTTTGTTTTTTTTGGTATTTTCCTGTAGCAGTTTCATGTCTTCCTTTGAGCGATAATTCCCCGCATCTACTTTGTTTTAGCAATCAAGAATATTTCAGTTGTTTTTATCCTTCTTTGTGGGGACATTGTTGATTGTCATGATCATGTTCGGATGTACTTTGTGGACGCCGTCTTTGCTCCACAGTAAGTCTTTGCTGTCGTCCAGCATTCTGTTTTTGTTGACTTTGTAGCCAGTTCAGTTTTAGTTTCGTTCTGCATAGCCATATATAAGCTTCAATGCCATACTTGCCAACCTTGAGACCTCCAAATTCGGGAGGTTTGGGGGGCGCGGGGGGTGGGGTTGAGGTGGGCAAGGTCGGGGGGGCGGGGACGGGGGGCGGGGTTAAGTATATTTATAGCTAGAATTCACTGAAATTCAAGTATTTCTTATATATATATATATATATATATATATATATATATATATATATATATATAAATAAAATAAATACTTGACTTTCAGTTAATTCTAGCTCTATATATATCCATCCATCCATCCATCCATTTTCTACCGCTTATTCCCTTCGGGGTCGCGGGGGGCGCTGGAGCCTATCTCAGCTACAATCGGGCGGAAGGCGGGGTACACCCTGGACAAGTCGCCACCTCATCGCAGAGCCAACACAGATAGACAGACAACATTCACACTCACATTCACACACTCGGGCCAATTTAGTGTTGCCAATCAACCTATCCCCATATATATACACAGGTAAAAGCCAGTAAATTAGAATATTTTGAAAAACTTGATTTATTTCAGTAATTGCATTCAAAAGGTGTAACTTGTACATTATATTTATTCATTGCACACAGACTGATGCATTCAAATGTTTATTTCATTTAATTTTGATGATTTGAAGTGGCAACAAATGAAAATCCAAAATTCCGTGTGTCACAAAATTAGAATATTACTTAAGGCTAATACAAAAAAGGGATTTTTAGAAATGTTGGCCAACTGAAAAGAATGAAAATGAAAAATATGAGCATGTACAATACTCAATACTTAGTTGGAGCTCCTTTTGCCTCAATTACTGCGTTAATGCGGCGTGGCATGGAGTCGATGAGTTTCTGGCACTGCTCAGGTGTTATGAGAGCCCAGGTTGCTCTGATAGTGGCCTTCAACTCTTCTGCGTTTTTGGGTCTGGCATTCTGCATCTTCCTTTTCACAATACCCCACAGATTTTCTATGGGGCTAAGGTCAGGGGAGTTGGCGGGCCAATTTAGAACAGAAATACCATGGTCCGTAAACCAGGCACGGGTAGATTTTGCGCTGTGTGCAGGCGCCAAGTCCTGTTGGAACTTGAAATCTCCATCTCCATAGAGCAGGTCAGCAGCAGGAAGCATGAAGTGCTCTAAAACTTGCTGGTAGACGGCTGCGTTGACCCTGGATCTCAGGAAACAGAGTGGACCGACACCAGCAGATGACATGGCACCCCAAACCATCACTGATGGTGGAAACTTTACACTAGACTTCAGGCAACGTGGATCCTGTGCCTCTCCTGTCTTCCTCCAGACTCTGGGACCTCGATTTCCAAAGGAAATGCAACATTTGCATGGTTGGGTGATGGTTTGGGGTGCCATGTCATCTGCTGGTGTCGGTCCACTCTGTGGGGTATTGTGAAAAGGAAGATGCAGAATGCCAAACCCAAAAACGCAGAAGAGTTGAAGGCCACTATCAGAGCAACCTGGGCTCTCATAACACCTGAGCAGTGCCAGAAACTCATCGACTCCATGCCACGCCGCATTAACGCAGTAATTGAGGCAAAAGGAGCTCCAACCAAGTATTGAGTATTGTACATGCTCATATTTTTCATTTTCATACTTTTCAGTTGGCCAACATTTCTAAAAATCCCTTTTTTGTATTAGCCTTAAGTAATATTCTAATTTTGTGACACACGGAATTTTGGATTTTCATTTGTTGCCACTTCAAATCATCAAAATTAAATGAAATAATCATTTGAATGCATCAGTCTGTGTGCAATGAATAAATATAATGTACAAGTTACACCTTTTGAATGCAATTACTGAAATAAATCAAGTTTTTCAAAATATTCTAATTTACTGGCTTTTACCTGTGTGTGTATATATATATATATATATATATATATATATATATATATATATATATATATATATATATATATATATATATATATATATATATATATATATAAATAAATACTTGAATTTCAGTGTTCATTTATTTACATGTATATACACATAACACTCCTCTCTACTCATTGTTGTATTTGAAAGTGCAATACTTTGCAGCCAGTAGCACAGCCTTTGAAGGAGCATAGGTATGGGCAGTGTAATATTCTGGGTTGGAGTCAATAACCAGGTGAGGTGACAAAGTTACGTCTCTTTATTCATATTTCAGAACCGACTCCCACACTTGCCGTCAGGGTGTGCAAAACAACGTAAACCGTTGGCCAACCAAAAAGTAACCACATAACAATAGCGTTCTGTGGTTACTTTTTGGTTGGCCAAGCGGACGTGACGACAGGCAGTCCTCACTCGGGTCCGCACGGACCTGGAGGGGGCGTGCTTTAAGTCCGGCTGGAAATTGGGAGAATTCCGGGAGAATGGTTGTCCCGGGAGATTTTTGGGAGAGGGACTGAAATTCGGGAGTCTCCCGTAAAATTCGGGAGGGTTGGCAAGTATGTTCAATGCCTTTTCTTAGGGGCACTCACCTTTTGTTTATTTTTGGTTTAAGCTTTTGACACTTTTTTACCTGCACCCTGCCTCCCGCTGTTTCCGACATCTACAAAGCAATTATTTACCGGCTGCCACCTACTGATATGGAAGAGTATTACACGGTTACTCTGCCGAGCTCTAGACAGCACCGACACTCAACAACAACACATCATTTGCAGACTATAATTACTGGTTTGCAAAATATATTTTTAACCCAAATAGGTGAAATTAGATAATCTCCCACGGCAAACCAGACAGTGGTTGAAAAACATCGTTTTATAGGAATAATCCGGTGCTACAGTACCTAAAGAACACACCAGCCTATGGGCAATTGAACGCAGCACGGCCATGGAAGTCAATGACAGTGGTCATTCTGTATTAGGGCTGCTTGGTTATTAATTCCCAGTTAAATGGGGTTTATGCTCCAGCATCAGCCCAGAACTATCCAGTTAGCTCCAGAAAGCACATCCAGGTTAGAACATGGATGTCACATGCCTCACATTGCAACACTTGACTAGAAGAGGCGCAATGCTGGCTCCACTTTGGTGTTATTTACATCCCGGGGATCAAGGGGATTAACTAATACGTAGTTTGCACCGGACACGTACTCTGCAGCTGCACGGGCCGCATGAGCCAACATTTTCTTCAATTCCTGGCGTATTTCAATTGGCGCCGTTATCACAAGGCTCAGCGGTGGTTTGGACACAGTTTATTTGTGTGGTGTTCGGGTCTGTGGGACCCGTTTTCATGTTGCACGATGTGGCTTTTAATGCCTCACAATCAAACACTTTTATGTTAAAATACTGAACAGATGTTTATTGGGATAAGGTAAAGATCTGTTCAGTATTTTAACATAAAAGTGTTGATCTTTAGGACCAGCCTTTCTAGATATATAAAGATTTGTATTTACAACATTAATAATATATACATACTATGCAAATATAAATAGCTTGTTGTGAAAAATTAGTTGCAATTTCACAAGAAAAAGGTCACAATTTCACAAGAAAAACTTAGATTTTGGCAGTGTTATAATAAAAGTCGTCATTTTACTCAACGCAAGTCAAAGTTTTACAAGAAAAACTGAACATGTGTGCAATATTATGATAAAAGTCGGAATTTTACTCAATAACAGTCACAATTTCACAAGAAAAGCTTAAGATTTTGGCAATTTTATGAAAAGAGTCGACAAAAGTCACAATTTTATAAGAAAACTTTAGAATGTTGGCAATATTATAATAATAATCGGAATTTTACTTGGCAAACTTAAAGACAAAAGTCAGTTTTACTCAAAAAATGTCACTATTTTACAAGAACAACCCAAAAATTGGCAATATTTCGATAAAAGTCAGAATTTTGTATGACAAATGTCACCATTTGTCAGCAAGGATTTAAAATCAAACAGCAAGGATTTAAAATCAATTCTAAAATGAACAGGGAGTCAGTGCAAACTCTGAAGAATTGGGGTTATATGCTCGCGTTTCCTGGCCCCTGTTAAAAGTTGTGCTGCCGCGTTCTGGACTAACTCCAACCATGCCATAGTTCCATGCTTGAACAAGTAAGTTTTTGTTTATTCGTGTCACAGTAAGTGTTTATTTGTTTCATGCCCATAGTTTACGCCTTTGTGGTAGTTTTTTGTTCCTTAGCCAAGTTTGTGTCTCCGCCTTGTGCGGGTTTGGGACACTTACACTGGACATAAGTATTGGGACACTTAGGACTAAAACTTGACAAAAGTATTGGGACACTTAGGACTACCACTGGACAAAAGTATTGGGACGCTTAGGACTACAACTGGACAAAAGTATTGGGACACTTAGGACTAAAACTGGACAAAAGTTTTGGGACACTTAAGACTAAAACTGGCAAAAAGTATTGGGACACTTAGGACTACCACTGGACAAAAGTATTGGGACGCTTGGGACGAAAACTGGATAAAAGTATTGGAACACTTACACTGGACATAAGTATTGGGACACTTACACTGGAAAAAAGTATTGGGACACTTAGGACTACAACTTGACAAAAGTATTGGGACACTTAGGACTACCACTGAACAAAAGTATTGGGACACTTCGGACTAAAAGTAGACAAAAGTATTGGGACACTTAGGACTACCACTGAACAAAAGTTTTGGGACACTTACACTGGACAAAAGTATTGGGACACTTACACTGGACAAAAGTATTGGGACACTTAGGACTAAAACTTGACAAAAGTATTGGGACACTTAGGACTACCACTGGACAAAAGTACTGGGACGCTTACACTAGACAAAAGTATTGGGACACTTAGGACTACAACTGGACAAAAGTATTGGGACACTTAGGACTAAAACTGGACAAAAGTTTTGGGACACTTAAGACTAAAACTGGCAAAAAGTATTGGGACACTTAGGATTAAAACTTGACAAAAGTATTGGGACACTTAGGACTACCACTGGACAAAAGTATTGGGACGCTTAGGACGAAAACTGGATAAAAGTATTGGGACACTTACACTGGACATAAGTATTGGGACACTTACACTGGACAAAAGTATTGGGACACTTAGGACTACAACTTGACAAAAGTATTGGGACACTTAGGACTACCACTGAACAAAAGTATTGGGACACTTCGGACTAAAAGTAGACAAAAGTATTGGGACACTTAGGACTACCACTGGACAAAAGTTTTGGGACACTTACACTGGACAAAAGTATTTGGACACTTACACTGGACAAAAGTATTGGGACACTTAGGACTACAACTTGACAAAAGTATTGGGACACTTAGGACTACCACTGGACAAAAGTATTGGGACACCTACACTGGACAAAAGTATTGGGACACTTAGGACTACAACTTGACAAAAGTATTGGGACACTTAGGACTACCACTGGACAAAAGTATTGGGACACCTACACTGGACAAAAGTATTGGGACACTTAGGACTACAACTTGACAAAAGTATTGGGACACTTAGGACTACAACTTGACAAAAGTATTGGGACACTTTGGACTAAAAGTAGACAAAAGTATTGGGACACTTAGGACTACCACTGGACAAAAGTTTTGGGACACTTACACTGGACAAAAGTATTGGGACACTTACACTGGACAAAAGTATTGGGACACTTAGGACTACAACTTGACAAAAGTATTGGGACACTTAGGACTACCACTGGACAAAAGTATTGGGACACTTACACTGGACAAAAGTATTGGGACACTTAGGACTACAACTTGACAAAAGTATTGGGACACTTAGGACTACCACTGAACAAAAGTATTGGGACACATCGGACTAAAAGTAGACAAAGTATTGGGACACTTAGGACTACCACTGGACAAAAGTTTTGGGACACTTACACTGGACAAAAGTATTGGGACACTTACACTGGACAAAAGTATTGGGACACTTAGGACTACAACTTGACAAAAGTATTGGGACACTTAGGACTACCACTGAACAAAAGTTTTGGGACACTTACACTGGACAAAAGTATTGGGACACTTACACTGGACAAAAGTATTGGGACACTTAGGACTACAACTTGACAAAAGTATTGGGACACTTAGGACTACAACTTGACAAAAGTATTGGGACACTTTGGACTAAAAGTAGACAAAAGTATTGGGACACTTAGGACTACCACTGGACAAAAGTTTTGGGACACTTACACTGGACAAAAGTATTGGGACACTTACACTGGACAAAAGTATTGGGACACTTAGGACTACAACTTGACAAAAGTATTGGGACACTTAGGACTACCACTGAACAAAAGTTTTGGGACACTTACACTGGACAAAAGTATTGGGACACTTAGGACTACAACTTGACAAAAGTATTGGGACACTTAGGACTACAACTTGACAAAAGTATTGGGACACTTAGGACTACCACTGGACAAAAGTATTGGGACACCTACACTGGACAAAAGTATTGGGACACTTAGGACTACAACTTGACAAAAGTATTGGGACACTTAGGACTACAACTGGACACAAGTATTGGGACACTTAGGACTAGCACCTGCCAAATACGCGGGCCCGACCAACACTGCTTGCAGCTTTAATTAAAACATGTATTTACCTTCACGCCATTTGCACCACGGGAAAACCATCCACGCCGTAATTTGCGTCATCATAGTCCACGTCGTGACAACATCAGATACGTTAGCCAAAGAATAAGCCCAGAAGTAAGGAAAATGAGTGACACACAAGTCTTTTGAGAGCATTTTTGCAAAGGGAAAAATGCTCGAGCTCCCACTAATTCAGAGTTGTATTTTTCATGCACTTATTTTTGCTGTATATATCCGCCGGTTCGCGGAAATAGTGCTTGCATTGAATCGGACCCTGGTGCAAAAAAAAAGGTTGGCGGGCCCCTGCCCTAACCAGCAGTGGTTCACTACCATGGGTCCCATGCAGAGGTCAGATTTTGTTCAACGCAAGCCAGTCTTTATTTTTAGGCACATAGTCCTCTTATAGTCTCCCGTTGGCAGGAAAAGAGAAACCGTAAAAGTTCTCCCGCCTGTCTGCTGTAACAACAACATTATGGGTCAGCCGGGAGGGCTGGTGAACACACCCACCTAATAGTAAAGATTGGACTTGTGACCAGACCGGACTGGGGCAAGTCCAGGAAAACCCCATCTCCACCCTGCTACCTCATCTGGGCCACGTAGGAACAGTGTGCACTGTGTGTGTCGCGGCACAGGCCAGGGTTTCAAACCGCCGAAGGAGAGGCGGGACATTTAATCTGTGACTGCTGCTCCTTTTTCCTGTGTGGAAATTGTTATAATTGTAAAAAAGAAGGAAAAACTGTTCCACTAATGATAGTTACACACGTGTACAGAAATAGAGTGTTTCTAACAGTGCATCTATACTGCCAGGTGCCACCACTTTTTTTTTTATAGGGCGCACCAAATAAAGGGGCTTTATAGGCGGGACCCCCAGACCAAGACAAAAGAGGCCCAGACAGACAAAACCTCAAACCAGCTGTAAAATATGCCATTAGGCGCTTTGTCTTGGGAGATATATTGACCCTGTTCCTCTGCGGCGATGCCGACCATTTTTTTGAAGAGGTCTCACACGCCGACAAGACGGCTTTTTGTGAGGCCCACTTAGCAGGGGGGGGGCGCAGAAGGCCGGACCCCTCGTCTTATTGAGGAGACACGACTTGAAATGAGCTCGACAGGGGCCACGTCTCCTCTGGACCACGGCAGACTGCGTGGTAATGAGCACACCGTGTACTTTTTTATTTTCCTGAGGGAACTCTCCTGAAGGAATCAATAAAGTACTATCTATCTATCTATCTATGTATCTATCTATCTACTCAAGACACCACGAGAAGGTCATCAATACAACAAAGTTACCCTATTTTCCCAGACCACATGGCGCACCGGATTATAAGGCGCACTGCCAATGAAAGATCCATTTTTTAAATCTTTTTTCATACATAAGGCGCACCGGATTATAAGGCGCATTAAAGTAGTGTTGCGTTTGGACCAGTTGTTCCTCCCAGGGAATCCAAGTTTCTGGTCGCTCGCTCCCAAGCTCTTTACGACACTTAAAGCTGAGTAAAAGAACCACCAGAGACAGAATAGGTATTTTGTATATATTTGCAAAGCTTTGTAAATATACTGAGACCAGTCCAGCATAGAACATTCAATCGCGCCGCTAAGATGGTCTGCCCCCCTCCAATGAAAAACCCTCTCCTCTATCAAGTCTCTCTCCCTCCCACCCTCGCAGTCTTGTCCCTCCAGCCCAAACACATGCCCATTGTCCTCCGCACCTGGACATAAGAATAGATAAGAGGAAGGAGTATCTCTCTTTCTTACATTACACACTCAAGGTTAGCACACAGTATTTGCAGACAACCAAAAGACCACAATTGGAAGAAAAACACTAGCTGTTTTGTAATATGATTATGAAATTAAAGAAGTAATACTTAAATACGGATATATGTAAATATCTGCCTCCGACAGTAGTCATACTATTATAATTTTTTTCTAAATTTAAACACTATCTTGTGGTCTACATAACATGGAATGGTGGTTCTTTGGTCAAAATGTTGCATAGATCACTGTTTTTCACTAGTGTGCCGTGAGATACAGACTAGTGTGCCGTGGGAGATTAGCTAAATTCACCTATTTGGGTTAAAAATATTTTTTGCAAACCAGTAATTATAGTCTGCAAATGATGTGTTGTTGTTGAGTGTCGGTGCTGTCTAGAGCTCGGCAGAGTAACCGTGTAATACTCTTCCATATCAGTAGGTGGCAGCCGGTAGCTAATTGCTTTGTAGATGTCGGAAACAGCGGGAGGCAGTGTGCAGGTAAAAAAGGTGTCAAATGCTTAAACCAAAAATAAACAAAAGGTGAGTGCCCCTAAGAAAAGGCATTGAAGCATGGGGAAGGCTATGCAGAACGAAACTAAAACTGAACTGGCTACAAAGTCAACAAAAACAGAATGCTGGACGACAGCAAAGACTTACTGTGGAGCAAAGACGGCGTCCACAATGTACATCCGAACATGATGAATAATCAACAATGTCCCCAACAAAGAAGGATAAAAACAACTGAAATATTCTTGATTGCTAAAACTAAGTAGATGAGGGAAATAGCGCTCAAAGGAAGACATGAAACTGCTACAGGAAAATACCAAAAAAAGAGAAAAAGCCACCAAAATAGGAGCGCAAGACAAGAACTAAAACACCACACACAGAAAAACAGCAAAAAAGTCCAAATAAGTCAGGGTGTGATGTGACAGGTGGTGACAGTACACCTACTTTGAGACAAGAGCTATATTGATGCATGCTTGGTTATGGTTTAAAGTCATATCCAACAATTGCGACAACGACTTTTTACTGTCAACTGAGTTTCGTTTTTTAGTGTTTTCTGCTGGTGGTGTGCCTCTGGATTTTTTCAACACAAAAAAAAAGTGCCTTGGCTCAAAAAAGGTTGAAAAACACTGGCATAGATGATGTTTTACAGATCATCTTCAAGTCGCTTCAGGATGCGCCGTTTTGTGGGCGGGTCTTATTTACGTGGCTCACCTTGGACAGCGTCTTCTCCCCGTCATCTTTGTTGTAGCGTGCAAGGACGGGGGTGGAAGAACTGTCAAAAGATGGCGCTAACTGTTTTAATGACATTCAGACTTTACTTCAATCAATAACGGAGCAGCATCTCCTCATCCGTGGCTCACTAGTGCAACAACAACGCCCGAAATGTTTCCCGTGAAAAACCGTCCGACCGGAACTCTCTAATAACTAAAGTTCCTTGGGTGAATAATGTAAACTCACTACACCGGTATGTTTTAGCGCTTTCATGGCGGGTTTACTGGCAGATATAAGTAAGAACTTTACACTACTTTATATTAGAAATGGCAACAGCGGAGGATGATTGTCACATAACAAGAAGATAGAGAAAAAGAAGACGCTTATCGACTACAGTGTCGGCATGGACTACAAAGGCGGAAGCGCGCAATTTTTCAGGTTTTGCAGTTTTGCAAATCCCAAATACAGATCAGCAGGTACCAGAAGGTAAGAAAAGTTGCTTTCGCATAATATTGTGAAACAAAACGCCAGATAATATGTCTGTGGAAGTCTCTGAGTGTGGGAGGGTTCTCCTGGTGCCGACAGATCTTTCAGGAGCCCGGTAGACAGGTTGGAGCAAGTCTTTTATTTCTCATACACAAGTATGGTGTTCTTTCCAGCAATATATATTTAAGACTTTTCAGTCCGGCGTATCTCTGTTCGTGCTCTCTCTCTCTGTCTCCAACTCCAACGTGTCTCAGGCCGGCTGCTGCTAATAAAGGCGACGGGTGATTAGATAACTAGCCCCAGCTGGGCAATCCACTCACCTGCCGCTGGCTTCGAGGCCGGTCCTTACCCAAACCGCAGCAGGCTTGCAGACCACGCCCCCCTCTACAATGTCTTACCTTATACACACACACCATAATAAATAATAATACTCCTATGTTGAAGCACAGTACAATCCATCAAGCGGTGCGGCCTCATAGCGTACCAAAGTCGTACTAAAACATTTCGATAGATTTTTGAGCGCTGTGTAAATGGGTTATACTTGTATAGCGCTTTTCTACCTTAAAAGTTCTCAAAGCGCTTTGACACTATTTCCACATTCACCCATTCACACACCCATTCACACACACATTCACACACTGATGGTGGGAGCTGCCATGCAAGGCCCTAACCACGACCCATCAGGAGCAAGGGTGAAGTGTCTTGCTCAAGGACACAACGGACGTGACGAGGTTGGTAGAAGGTGGGGATTGAACCAGGAACCCTCAGGTTGCTGGCACTGTCACTCTTCCACCCCACCACGCCGTCCCCTGACGTGTGTAATGTTCTATATTTTCAACGGAACATATAAAATTTTGGTGTTGTTTACTTGATGCATATTGCAGTCTACACGTATCTCTTATGTGTGACTGCCATCTACTGGTCACATATTCTATATTTTCAATGGAACGTATAAAATGTTGGTGTTGTTTACTTGATACATATTGCAGTCTACACGTATCTCTTATGTGCGACTGCCATCTACTGGTCACATGTTCTATATTTTCAATGGAATGTATAAAATGTTGGTGTTTGTTTACTTGATACATATTGCAGTCTACAAGTATCTCTTATGTGTGACTGCCATCTACTGGTCACATGTTCTATATTTTCAATGGAACATATAAAATGTTGGTGTTGTTTACTTGATACATATTGCAGTCGACACGTATCTCTTTTGTGTGACTGCCATCTACTGGTCACATGTTCTATATTTTCAATGGAACAAATAAAATGTTGGTGTTGTTTACTTGATACATATTGCAGTCTACACGTATCTCTTATGTGCGACTGCCATCTACTGGTCACATGTTCTATATTTTCAATGGAACATATAAAATGTTGGTGTCGTTTACTTGACACATATTGCAGTCCACACGTATCTCTTATGTGTGACTGCCATCTACTGGTCACATGTTCTATATTTTCAATGGAGCATATAAAATATTGGTGTTGTTTACTTGATACATATTGCAGTCTACACGTATCTCTTATGTGTGACTGCCATCTACTGGTCAAATGTTCTATATTTTCAATGGAACATATAAAATGTTGGTGTTGTTTACTTGATGCATATTGCAGTCTACACGTATCTCTTATGTGTGACTGCCATCTACTGGTCACATGTTCTATATTTTCAATGGAACATATAAAATGTTGGTGTTGTTTACTTGATACATATTGCAGTTCACACGTATCTCTTATGTGTGACTGCCATCTACTGGTTACATGTTCTATATTTTCAATGGAACATTTAAAATGTTGGTGTTGTTTACTTGATACATATTGCAGTCTACACGTATCTCTTATGTGTGACTGCCATCTACTGGTCACATGTTCTATATTTTCAATGGAATGTATAAAATGTTGGTGTTGTTTACTTGTATACATATTGCAGTCTACACGTATCTCTTATGTTTGACTGCCATCTACTGGTCACATGTTCTATATTTTCAATGGAACAAATAAAATGTTGGTGTTGTTTACTTGATACATATTGCGGTCCACACGTATCTCTTATGTGTGACTGCCATCTACTGGTCACATGTTCTATATTTTCAATGGAATGTATAAAATGTTGGTGTTGTTTACTTGTATACATATTGCAGTCTACACGTATCTCTTATGTGCGACTGCCATCTACTGGTCACATGTTCTATATTTTCAATGGAACATATAAAATGTTGGTGTCGTTTACTTGACACATATTGCAGTCCACACGTATCTCTTATGTGTGACTGCCATCTACTGGTTACATGTTCTATATTTTCAATGGAACATTTAAAATGTTGGTGTTGTTTACTTGATACATATTGCAGTCTACACGTATCTCTTATGTGCGACTGCCATCTACTGGTCACATGTTCTATATTTTCAATGGAACATATAAAATGTTGGTGTCGTTTACTTGACACATATTGCAGTCCACACGTATCTCTTATGTGTGACTGCCATCTACTGGTCACATGTTCTATATTTTCAATGGAGCATATAAAATATTGGTGTTGTTTACTTGATACATATTGCAGTCGACACGTATCTCTTTTGTGTGACTGCCATCTACTGGTCACATGTTCTATATTTTCAATGGAACAAATAAAATGTTGGTGTTGTTTACTTGATACATATTGCAGTCTACACGTATCTCTTATGTGCGACTGCCATCTACTGGTCACATGTTCTATATTTTCAATGGAACATATAAAATGTTGGTGTCGTTTACTTGACACATATTGCAGTCCACACGTATCTCTTATGTGTGACTGCCATCTACTGGTTACATGTTCTATATTTTCAATGGAACATTTAAAATGTTGGTGTTGTTTACTTGATACATATTGCAGTCTACACGTATCTCTTATGTGTGACTGCCATCTACTGGTCACATGTTCTATATTTTCAATGGAACGTATAAAATGTTGGTGTTGTTTACTTGTATACATATTGCAGTCTACACGTATCTCTTATGTTTGACTGCCATCTACTGGTCACATGTTCTATATTTTCAATGGAACAAATAAAATGTTGGTGTTGTTTACTTGATACATATTGCGGTCCACACGTATCTCTTATGTGTGACTGCCATCTACTGGTCACATGTTCTATATTTTCAATGGAGCATATAAAATGTTGGTGTTGTTTACTTGATACATATTGCAGTCTACACGTATCTCTTATGTGTGACTGCCATCTACTGGTCACACTTATCATTACACCATGTACCAAATAAAATTTCTTCAAGGCATTATTCCGTACATTATAAAGCGCACTGTCGAGTTTTGAGGAAAAAAATGATTTTAGGTGCGCCTTATAGTCCGAATAATACGGTATGCTTCTAAAAGAGGCACGCGGGTCAAGATGGGATGGCAGGTTTAGTGGTGAGGTCAACTTAATATCAAAAGATTATGGTATACTACAGGATGTGATGCACACGAGCCCCACCTAACACCAGGGGATCAGACAAATGTTGTCTGCTAAGTGGTAACCTTGGACCCCTCAACTCCTGCTGCTCTGTTGCGTTCATAACAAATGCAGTCGGACGAGTGATTTACTATCATGGCGGACATCCTTCCCGTCCACCATGTTGGAGCCAACACATAAAAAGGTGAATGATGTCTGCACACAAAAAACATGCCCAGACATGCGTAAGTGTGTGACCATGACCATGAGACGGGAGGAAAAAAAGTCAGCCGTCTGTAGAATTCAATTAGGTGCATTGTTTACAATAAAAGGGGACGATATTGGAATCAGAGAAAACGTGAAAATAAATTTTTAAATTTTTCATACACTGTTGAAGTATTGACTTAGAGTGAATTTTCTTTGGTTTAACGTGTCTTTTACATGAAAATTACACAAGAAAGTTACAAAAGACTTTAGTAACATTAAAACAACACACTTGGCGCCAAATTCATGTACTGTGGAGCAGAGGTATCAAACTCAAGGCCCGGGGGCCAGATCTGGCCCTGCGACATCATTTTATCTGGCCCGCAAACACCTGGAAATATGTGTCATTAAAGTACTTCATATTTTCTCACTAAATATAATAGATTTTTTTTTTCAATTTGACAGAAAAAGTACATGTACTGCTTGAAATTGCATACCTTTTAAACTTTAATAGTATCCAATATTGCAACAAATATTACAGTATATTATCATACTTTACAAACGTGTTTTTGTCTAAATAAAAATACTTAACTTTACCGCAAACTACCCATCAAATTATTAAAAATTACAATACATTTTACGTTGTTCTTCACAGCAGTGTTTTTCAACCACTGTGCCGCGGCACACTAGTGTGCCGTGAGATACAGCCTGGTGTGCTGTGGGAGATTATCTAATTTCACCTATTTGGGTTAAAAATATTTTTTGCAAACCAGTAATTATAGTCTGCAAATGATGTGTTGTTGTTGAGTGTTGGTGCTGTCTAGAGCGTGGCAGAGTAACCGTGTAATACTCTTCCATATCAGTAGGTGGCAGCAGGTAGCTAATTGCTTTGTAGATGTCGGAAACAGCGGGAGGCAGCGTGCAGGTAAAAAGGTGTCTAATGCTTAAACCAAAAATAAACAAATGGTGAGTGCCCCTAAGAAAAGGCATTGAAGCTTAGGGAAGGCTATGCAGAACGAAACTAAAACTGAACTGGCTACAAAGTCAACAAAAACAGAATGCTGGACGACAGCAAAGACTTACTGTGGAACAAAGACGGCGTCCACAATGTACATCCGAACATGATGAATAATCAACAATGTCCCCACAAAGAAGGATAAAAACAACTGAAATCTTCTTGATTGCTAAAACAAAGTAGATGCGGGAAATATCGCTCAAAGGAAGTCATATCCAACAATTGCGACAACGACTTTTTACTGTCAACTGAGTTTCGTTTTTAATGATGTCTACTGGTGGTGTGCCTCCGCATTTTTTCAACGCAAAAAATGTGCCTTGGCTCAAAAAAGGTTGAAAAACTCTGCTTTACAGCATATTACTGTAAATTGGGAAAAAAACTACCACTGTTTTTTGTGTTAAAATTCTGTTGACTGAGCTGACAGTTTTTGACTGTAAAATCTATGGGTGTTGTTTTCAACGGTGTATTGCCGTAAATGGAAAGACGGTACATTTGTTTTTACGGTAGAAAAACTGGCAGCTAAGTTGCCAGAATAAAAAAAGAACTTGTACTGTTTTTCTATTAACAATATAATGTTGTAAAAAACAATGTCAATTTAACACAAAAATTCTGGCAACTAAGCTGCTAGATTTTTCCGTTCTGACCACATAACTTTCCTCCAGAAGGTATTATCTTTGTCCATGTGATGTCAGATGAAACAAAAATGGAGCTGTTTGGCCACAACACCCAGCAATATATTTGGAGGAGAAAAGGTGAGGCCTTTAATCCCAGGAACACCACACCTACCGCCAAGCATGGTGGTGGTAGTATTATGCTCTGGGCCTGTTTTGCTGCCAATGGAACTGGTGCTTTACAGAGAGTAAATGGGACAATGAAAAAGGAGGATTACCTCCAAATCCTTCAGGACAAGCTAAAATCATCAGCTCGGAGGTTGGGTCTTGGGCGCAGTTGGGTGTTCCAACAGGACAATGACCCCAAACGCACGTCAAAAGTGGTAAAAGAATGGCTAAATCAGGCTCGAATGAAGGTTTTAGAATGGCCTTCCCAAAGTCCTGACTTAAACGTGTGGACAATGCTGAAGAAACAAGTCCATGTCAGAAAACCAACAAATTTAGCTGAACTGCACCGATTTCGTCAAGAGGAGTGGTCACAAATTCAAGCAGAAGCTTGTGGATGGCTACCAAAAGCGCCTTATTGCAGTGAAACTTGCCAAGGGACATGTAAGCAAATATTAACATTGCTGTATGTATACTTTTGACCCTCACATTTTCAGTAGACCCATAATAAATTCACAAAAGAAGCAAACTTCATGAATGTTTTTTGTGACCAACAAGTATGTGCTCCAATCACTCTATCACAAAAAAATTAAGAGTTCTAGAAATTATTGGGAACTCAAGACAGCCATGACATTAGTGTATGTAAACTTTTGACCACGGTATAAATGTACTGAAACTGCCTTGTGCGCGTCCGTCATTTTTCATTTATGTCACGAGCATTAGTAGTTTAGACGTCAAAATGACCAAGATAAAACTCGAAGAACAAAAATGCTGTTGTTGGTTGCATCACCCAACACACCTTCACTCTCATCTCAATGAGCCTTCGACTGTTAAGAAGTGTCTTTTTGTGTGCGCAAACCACTTTGAAGATCCCTGCTTCACCAACCGGAAGCGGCACAATTTTTTTTCGCAGAAACTAATTTTAATGGCGGTGTCAGTGTCTACTATTTATGGCAATGGAGGAGACAACAAAACGGTAAGTGATAACAGTAGGCTACAAATGTGTAAATGAGTTGTTGTGTAGCCAGCTTAGCCTTCTACTGTAAAACACTAGCATCACCGTAGTGCGGCAAAATAAACAATTATTTTCCTATTTCCTGTTTTTAATTGGATCAGTGCCTGCTGTGTTCGGCAATGGACCAGTAAGTAATATAATTTGTCATCACGTTCGTAAACTAGCTCGTAGCTCGGCTTACTCTACGTCTGTTTACAAATCGAAACAGCCATGCAGTGGAGTTATTTACATGATATAGAACAGAAAAGCTTTTTTTATTGCCAGTATACAAATGTATACATCCAGGACGTAGCATTAGAAAGTTAGACTCAGTAGAAGTTTAACCTTCGCAACAGACCTCTCGCTCATCCACCCGTATCGCCTCCTTCCTTGGTGCCGACCACAAAACACGGTGAGCCGCTGATCTCCCAATATCATCCAGGATGTTGTGTTAAAGTTAAGTTAAAGTACCAATGATTGTCACACACACACTAGGTGTGGTGAAATGTGTCCTCTGCATTTGACCCATCACCCTTGATCACCCCCTGGGAGGTGAGGGGAGCAGTGGGCAGCAGCGGTGGCCACGCCCGGGAATCATTTTTGGTGATTTAACCCCCAATTCCAACCCTTGATGCTGAGTGCCAAGCCGGGAGGTAATGGCTCCCATTTTTATAGTCTTTGGTATGACTCGGCCGGGGTTTGAACTCAAGGCGGACACTCTAACCACGAGGCCACTGAGTAGGTGTTGTGGTCAAAGTGGGGAACGGGAGCCAAAAAGTGTCTTGAAAAAAGGTCTGTAAAACAAAATCTATGTCTATTTTTCCACTAGAGAACCACCATTACATGTTACGTAGACCACAAGGTGTTTTAAACGTAGTAAAAAAAATCATAGGACCCCTTTAACCTTCAGCAGTGTTTCTCAAACTGTGGTACGCAGACTCCATCTAGTGGTAACCCAAAGAATCACTTAAATATTCAAACTTTGTGTTACTGTTCAAACCGTGTGTATTGTTACAGTGGCCAAAAATACTAAACCTATGCCTTGTGTTCAATGAATACTTAGGCCTATTACATTACTGTATTGTAATGTTGGTCAAGTCTTTTCTGAGGTGGTACTCGGTGAAAAAAGGTTTTGAGAACCGCTGACCTACACCTATTAGATTGTCTGAGGGGTTTTGTCACACCCTTGTGTCGTTTCCAGCAAAAACAAACCCGTTTACTAAGTAAATATTCTAAATAAACCCGCTCAGTGGCCTAGTGGTTAGAGTGTCCGCCCTGAGATCGGTAGGTCGTGAGTTCAAACCCCCGGCCGAGCCATACCAATGACTATAAAAATGGGAGCCATTACCTCCCTGCTTGGCACTCAGCATCAAGGGTTGGAATTGGGGGTTAAATCAGCAAAAATGATTCCCGGGCGCGGCCACCGCTGCTGCTCACTGCTCCCCTCACCTCCCAGGGGGTGAACAAGGGTGATGGGTCAAATGCAGTGAATAATTTCGCCACACCTAGTGTGTGTGTGACAATCATTGGTACTTTAAATACTCACTGACTAAATAAATATTTAGTCAGTATATACTATATAATATACTTTAAATATTCACTGACTTTGGATTCATTTGGGGATTGTTGTCACGACGACGCATCGCTGCGACTGTCGTGACCCCAAGATGCAGGAGACAGGGGTCTTTAATCCTCACAAATTCAAGCAATTTACACGTAACCCCTTGCTGACAACGTAAATAACGTCCGTAACATCCGCTCACAAGCCTCCAGCCCTGACTGGAGGGCGAGGCAGGCATTAATAGAAGCCTGATTGGCAACCACGACCAGGTGTGGCCAGGCTGCCAATCAGCGACAGATGGGAGAAAAAAAAAAGGGCTCATGCAGGGAGACAGACAGGAAGTAGAACTAAACTAGGTGCCAAAGAGGAAACAAACGCAGAACGTAAGGAAATGTGACAATATCTGAGACTTAAGTGACAAGTTGTCACAATGATGTCTGTAATCCAGGCCCGGTCAATTATTTTGACTCGGGGGGCCACATTTAGATAAAAAAATTTGTCTGGGGGCCGGTATATCTATTTTTAGGAACACTAATACAAAACGCCCTGCGATGAGGTGGCGACTTGTCCAGGGTGTACCCCGCCTTCCGCCTGATTGTAGCTGAGATAGGCTCCAGCGCCCGCCGCGACCCCGAAGGGAATAAGCGGTAGAAAATTGATGGATGGACTAATACAAAACCTCACAATAATGTCTGATTGAATGCTAAAAACGTTATGACAAACCGCCTTAAAAAAACGTAATGGAATTTTAAATTTTTCTATGAAGGATAAAACACTGAATATTGACAAAATATGAATGTCACGCCATTTTTCGATCGACAAATTTTCCAATCAACTGCAACGCAACAAAAATGCAACGAACAGTGAAATATGAGCGCGAAGGGTACAAAATAAACTCACATACAATCTGGTATATCTGATACATCACTAAGCTTTAGAAGTTTGTTGTGAAAATCTCCTTCCACGTCTGTGGAAACGCTTCCCGCCCACACTGCTTGGTGCCTCGTCTGAGCTGCTGTGACGTATATTACCATAGTAACTAATTAGATGACCATAGTAACTAATTAGATTGCCATAGTAACTAGTATATCATGCAAAAGGGCAGATTCCAAGCATTGAAATACTTTGTATAGTTGAAGACTTACGGTCATTAGAAAACATCACTGCACATCATAATGGCAGCTACACTTTCCATCTTAAAGATCTAAAATAAATTATTTGGGAATGTCCGGCGGGCCAGATTGAAAAGCTTAACGGGCCGCGTGTGGCCCCCGGGCCTTAATTTTCCCAGGTCTGCTGTAATCGGTGCCACTGTAGCATTAACATAGCAGAAGTGTTAGACTGTACTGCACAAGATCAATATTATCCATAAGCTTTTTTCAAATGTCAAATCAAATCACTATGGCCCAGAGAAGGATAGCACGAGAGCAGGGATGCCAAAGTGGTTTTCACTGAGGGCCACATGGCAGTTATAGCTGCCGTCAGAGGGCCGCTTGTAACAAATTGTTGTAAACTGTGAGGTGTGTGTGTTAAAATCATGGTTGTTTTTACAAATGATGACAGATGTGAGCAAGAGCATGTATTGTCTTTGTGTGATGATGTAAATAAGGCGTGGTTGTATTGTATATTAAGTATGTGTCAATGAAAGGGCATTTTATGACTTTTCTTAATTTGATTACATGCTATAGTATGATTTTATTGTCATCATTTTATTGCATGATTTTTGTATCCCTTTAATTTAGGAACTGCAGATGATTTATTAAATCATTATTATTAAATATTGATTAAATAGGCTGTGAAGAACAACTTAAAATGTATTGTCATTTTTATTCATTTGATGGGTAGTTTGGTGTAAAGTTAAGTATTTTTATTTAGACAAAAACATGTTTGGAAAGTACGATAATATATACTGTAATATTTGTTGCAATAATGGATACTATTAAAGTTCAAAAAGGTATGCAATTTCAAGCAGTACATGTATTTTTTCTGTCAAATTGAAAAAAAAAAATCAATTACATTTAGTGAGAAAATATGAAGTACCGTATTTTTCGGACTATAAGTCACCGTTTTTTTTTCATAGTTTGGCCGGGGGTGCGACTTATACTCAGGGGCGACTTATGTGTGAACTTATTAACACATTAGCGTAAAATATCAAATAATATTATTTAGCTCATTCATGTAAGAGACTAGACGTATAAGATTTCATGGGATTTAGCGATTAGGAGTGACAGATTGTTTGGTAAACGTATAGCATGTTCTATATGTTATAGTTATTTGAATGACTCTTACCATAATATGTTACGTTAACATACCAGGCACGTTCTCAGTTGGTTATTTATGCCTCATGTAACGTACACTTATTCAGCCTGTTGTTCACTATTCTTGATTTATTTTAAATTGCCTTTCAAATGTCTATTCTTGGTGTTGGCTTTTATCAAATACATTTCCCCAAAAAATGCGACTTATACTCCAGTGCGACTTATATATGTTTTTTTTCCTTCTTTATTATGCATTTTCGGCCGGTGCGACTTATACTCCGGAGCGACTTATACTCCGAAAAATACGGTACTTTATTGACACATATCATTTCCAGGTGTTTGCGAGCCACAATAAACCATACTTGCCAACCTTGAGACCTCCGATTTCGGGAGGTGGGGGGTGGGGGCGTTGTCGGGGGTGGGGCGTGGCTGGGGGCGTGGTTAAGAGGGGAGGAGTATATTGACAGCTAGAATTCACCAAGTCAAGTATTTCATACATATATATATATTTTTTTTTATATATATATATATATATATATATATATATATATATATATATATATATATATATATATATATATATATATATATCTACATCCTGAAAATATGCAAACAAACTGTGTGTAGATAATTGATACTTCAAACTTGCATAAATAAATATTAAGGAATATAACATAACTTGGCTTCTGAGAGTTTCAAAATGTAATGAATAAAATGCTAAAGTTGTTGATAAACAAGCAATTATTTTAATAATTAAATATGGTCATTTTAAATGAATTATTATGATAATTTAAAATCAATTATTAAGCAAAATATAGTAAAAATGTATTTACCATATTTTCCGCACTATTAGCCGCACCTAAAAACCACAAATTTACTCAAAAGCTGACAGTGCGGCTTTTAACCCGGTGCGCTTTATATATGGATTAATATTACGATTCATTTTCATAAAGTTTCGATCTCGCAACTTCGGTAAACAGCCGCCATCTTTTTTCCCGGTAGAACAGGAAGCGCTTCTTCTTCTACGCAAGCAACCGCCAAGGTAAGCACCCGCCCCCATAGAACAGGAAGCGCTTCTTCTTCTACTGTAAGCAACCACCCGCCCGCGTAGAAGAAGAAAAAGGGCGCGGATATTACGTTTCATTTCCTTTGTGTGTTTACATCTGTAAAGACCACAAAATGGCTCCTACTAAGCGTCAGGGATCCGGTTCATGAAAAGACGCAATCTCTCCATCCGCACACGGATTACTATTTCACAGCAACTGATATTCCTGTGAACCGCACTGTGGATACAACGGGAGCACGTACGGTGAATATTCGCACCACAGGGAATGAGAAGTCATCCTTCACTGTGGTTCTAGCTTGCCATGCTAATGGCCAGAAACTTCCACCCATGGTGATATTCAAAAGGAAGACCTTGCCAAAAGAGACCTTTCCAGCCGGCGTCATCATAAAAGCTAACTCGAAGGGATGGATGAAGAAAAGATGAGCGAGTGGTTAAGGTAAGTTTAAGTTTACGCGAAGAGGCCGGGTGGCTTTTTTCACGCAGCTCTGTCCATGTTGATATACGTATGTTTGTGATTGCACATTTGCGTACATTTTGGGAGTGAACAGAGTTGTTAGAACGCTGGTTTTTAATATATTATTAAAGTTTGACTGACCTATCTGACTGTTTTTTTGACATTCCTTTAGCGCAGTTAGATGCGGCTTACAACACCGGGCGGCTTATAGGTGGACAAAGTTTTGAAATATGCCGTTCATTGAAGGCGCGGCTTTTAACCCAGGGCGCCTTATGGTGCGGAAAATACGGTAGTTTTTTGGGGGGAAATTAATAAATATATTTATTTTTAGGTAAGATAAACATAATATTACAATTTATCTCTAGTCTGGATGATTTAGTTCTTGTCACCCTGTTGTCCTCCCGTCATGAAAAAAGGCTGTCCTCACTCAGGTCCGCATGGAGCTGGAGGGGGCGTGGCTTCCAGCTCCGGCTGAAAATCGGGAGATTTTCGGGAGAATATTTGTTCCGGGAGGTTTTCGGGAGAGGCGCTGAATTTCGGGAGGGTTGGCAAGTATGCAATAAACGACATCTCGGGCCAGATCTGGCACTAGAGAACAGACCTGCTCCAAACAATCCTAAAAGGCACCTAACTGCACATGTGTGTGCCCGAATCTTGTCGTAGCAATGTCAAGTGCGGCATCTGTATTTTTATTTACAGATAATTAAAAGACAAAGGCAGTCTGTTATGTGGTGTTTGCGTAATTCCAGCAAACTAACAAAACCGCAATAAAACCAACTGACAATGAACCCGGAATGTAAACATTGTAAGTAATTGGGAAAAGGTCAATGCAGTTAATTACTTTTGACAAACAGTACATATTTAAAAGTGTGTAACACCAATTATGAATCATATCATCATGCCACTTATTATTATTATTTCCACTTCATGGATTTATTTGAGTTTTTCAGCACGAGACAGAAAGTGCAGATCAGGTTTCAGCTCCCCTCACGCTGCATATAAACATACGACCGCAAAAGACGTAATGACGCTTTGCACTCGTAGGAAGGTCTGGTACTTGGCTCTCTTTGTTGGAGGCTATAAAAGTGTCCCCCGCCACTCTGCAATTACAGGCTGGAACTGACTCCGCTCCCATCCGCGCTCGACTAGTCGGGCCTGGAAGGAGGGAGGCTGTGCGAGGGAAAAAGAAGCTCTGCAAGGTTGGCTGAGGCCGCTCAGCTGAACTCAGATGACCCACATTCTGGGACCGTCCAATCCCACGAGTGGAAATGTTGGTTATTGTCACAGATTATGAGACGCACGCCAATTGCGGAGCAAGTTGTGGGAGTGGGTCCAAACAACGTGTGGTTTGGGGATTTAATAAACAGGCAAGGCGAGGCGGTGTATTGAAAATGAGCATACAAGGGACCAGACAACAAGACATTATTATAAAGGGAGCAGGGTTTCTTAACCATAGGGCCGAGCGCCCACTAAAAAAATGTATGTTTCTCAGCATGGTACATGGTAATTGTTATACCAAAGACTATAAAAATGGGAGCCATTACCTCCCTGCTTGGCACTCAGCATCAAGGGTTGGAATTGGGGGTTAAATCACCAAAAAGTATTCCCGGGCGCGGCCACCGCTGCTGCTCACTGCTCCCCTCACCTCCCAGGGGGTGCAGAGAATCATTTCGCCACACCTAGTGTGTGTGTGACAATCATTGGTACTTTAACTTTAACTTATATATTGTATATATTATATAAACATACAATATAATATATCATATATATTATATACTGCATACATAATATGTAAATATTACATATATGTTATATTTTATATTGCTACGATGGTACATTTTAAGTCTACTTTATACCTACATTATCCTTTCCATCCTTACCCTTTCCATCCCTTTTTTTTGTGTGTTATTTTAGATCCACTATGGACTGGACTCCCAATATTTTGTTAGATCCACTATGGACTGGACTCCCACTACTATGTTAGATCCACTATGGACTGGACTCTCACACTATTATGTTAGATCCACTATGGACTGGACTCTCACACTATTATGTTAGATCCACTATGGACTGGACTCTCACACTATTATGTTAGCACTATGGACTGGACTCTCACTATTATGTTAGATCCACTATGGACTGGACTCTCATTATTGTTCTTAGATCCACTATGGACTGGACTTTCACAATATTATGTGAGATCCACTATAGACTGGACTCTCACACTATTATGTTAGATCCACTACGGACTGGACTCTCACTATTATGTTAGATCCACTATGGACTGGACTCACACAATATTATGTTGGATCCACTATGGACTGGACTCTCACTATTATGTTAGATCCACTATGGACTGGACTCTCTCACTATTATGTTAGATCCACTATGGACTGGACTCTCACTACTATGTCAGATCCACTATGGACTGGACTCTCACACTATTATGTTAGATCCACTATGGACTGGACTCTCAATATTATGTTAGATCCACTATGGACTGGACTCTCACTATTATGCTAGATCCACTATGGACTGGACTCTCACTATTATGTTAGATCAACTATGGACTGGACTCTCACACTATTATGTTAGATCCACTATGGACTGGACTCTCACTATTATGTTAGATCCACTATGGACTGGACTCTCACTATTATGTTAGATCCACTATGGACTGGACTCTCACTATTATGCTAGATCCACTATGGACTGGACTCTCACTATTATGTTAGATCCACTATGGACTGGACTCTCACACTATTATGTTAGATCCACTATGGACTGGAGTCTCACTATTATGTTAGATCCACTATGGACTGGACTCTCACACTATTATGTTAGATCCACTATAGACTGGACTCTCACTATTGTGTTAGATCCACTATGGACTGGACTCTCACAATATTATGTTAGATCCACTATGGACTGGACTCTCACTATTATGTTAGATCCCCTATGGACTGGACTCTCACACTATTATGTTAGATCCACTATGGACTGGACTCACAATATTATGTTAGATCCACTATGGACTGGACTCTCACAATATTATGTTAGATCCACTATGGACTGGACTCTCACACTATTATGTTAGATCCACTATGGACTGGACTCTCACACTATTATGTTAGATCCACTATGGACTGGACTCTCACACTATTATGTTAGATCCACTATGGACTGGACTCTCAATATTATGTTAGATCCACTATGGACTGGACTCTCACTATTATGCTAGATCCACTATGGACTGGACTCTCACTATTATGTTAGATCAACTATGGACTGGACTCTCACACTATTATGTTAGATCCACTATGGACTGGACTCTCACTATTATGTTAGATCCACTATGGACTGGACTCTCACTATTATGTTAGATCCACTATGGACTGGACTCTCACTATTATGCTAGATCCACTATGGACTGGACTCTCACTATTATGTTAGATCCACTATGGACTGGACTCTCACACTATTATGTTAGATCCACTATGGACTGGAGTCTCACTATTATGTTAGATCCACTATGGACTGGACTCTCACACTATTATGTTAGATCCACTATAGACTGGACTCTCACTATTGTGTTAGATCCACTATGGACTGGACTCTCACAATATTATGTTAGATCCACTATGGACTGGACTCTCACTATTATGTTAGATCCCCTATGGACTGGACTCTCACACTATTATGTTAGATCCACTATGGACTGGACTCACAATATTATGTTAGATCCACTATGGACTGGACTCTCACAATATTATGTTAGATCCACTATGGACTGGACTCTCACACTATTATGTTAGATCCACTATGGACTGGACTCTCACACTATTATGTTAGATCCACTATGGACTGGACTCTCACACTATTATGTTAGATCCACTATGGACTGGACTCTCATTATTATTCTTAGATCCACTATGGACTGGACTTTCACAATATTATGTGAGATCCACTATAGACTGGACTCTCACACTATTATGTTAGATCCACTACGGACTGGACTCTCACTATTATGTTAGATCCACTATGGACTGGACTCTCACACTATTATGTTAGATCCACTATGGACTGGACTCTCACTATTATGTTAGATCCACTATGGACTGGACTCTCATTATTATTCTTAGATCCACTATGGACTGGACTTTCACAATATTATGTGAGATCCACTCTAGACTGGACTCTCACACTATTATGTTAGATCCACTACGGACTGGACTCTCACTATTATGTTAGATCCACTATGGACTGGACTCTCACACGATTATGTTAGATCCACTATGGACTGGACTCTCACTATTATGTTAGATCCACTATGGACTGGACTCTCACACTATTATGTTAGATCCACTATGGACTGGACTCTCACTACTATGTTAGATCCACTATGGACTGGACTCTCACACTATTATGTTAGATCCACTATGGACTGGACTCTCACTATTATGTTAGATCCACTATGGACTGGACTCTCACACTATTATGTTAGATCCACTATGGACTGGACTCTCACAATATTATGTTAGATCCACTACAGACTGGACTCTCACACTATTATGTTAGATCCACTATGGACTGGACTCTCACTATTATGTTAGATCCACTATGGACTGGACTCTCACTATTATGTTAGATCCACTATGGACTGGACTCTCACACTATTATGTTAGATCCACTATGGACTGGACTCTCACTGTTATGTTAGATCCACTATGGACTGGACTCCCACTATTATGTTAGATCCACTATGGACTGGACTCTCACAATATTATGTTAGATCCACTATGGACTGGACTCTCACACTATCATGTTAGATACACTATGGACTGGACTCTCACAATATTATGTTAGATCCACTATGGACTGGACTCTCACAATATTATGTTAGATCCACTACAGACTGGACTCTCACACTATTATGTTAGATCCACTATGGACTGGACTCTCACTATTATGTTAGATCCACTATGGACTGGACTCTCACTATTATGTTAGATCCACTATGGACTGGACTCTCACACTATTATGTTAGATCCACTATGGACTGGACTCTCACTGTTATGTTAGATCCACTATGGACTGGACTCCCACTATTATGTTAGATCCACTATGGACTGGACTCTCACAATATTATGTTAGATCCACTATGGACTGGACTCTCACACTATCATGTTAGATACACTATGGACTGGACTCTCACAATATTATGTTAGATCCACTATGGACTGGACTCCCACTATTATGTTAGATCTACTATGGACTGGACTTTCACACTATTACGTTAGATCCACTATGGACTGGACTCTCACAATATTACGCTAAATCCACTCGACGTCCATTGCACCGGTAGCCCAGGGGTGGGGGGGTCCCCACATCTGCGGTACCCGCCAAGGTTTCTCATTGTCATCCCATTGAGTTTTTTCCTTGCCCTGATGTGGGATCTGAGCCGAGGGTGTCGTTGTGGCTTGTGCAGCCCTTTGAGACACTCGTGATTTAGGGCTATATATGTAAACATTGATTGAAGTTTCTTAAGCGCAAAAATTATGACTAGAGGGGTGAAGCTGTACTTTAATTATAATGACAGTTTATTTAAGAAACATATTCATTACTCTGTCTGTTGTAAACTATATGTAGGTAAGATATAATTACTGAATATGACTAATTCAGTGTTAATATTTGAGTGGCCCTTTTTTTAGTGGAAATGTCGGGCCCTCGAAGTCGAAAAGGTTAAGAAGCCCTGATATAGACTAGTAGGCTAGACTACTGCAACGCACTTCTTGTCGGGATCCCCAGCAAGAACATCCAGAAGCTGCATTACATAAAGAATAATGCTGCTAGGATCCTGATGAGAGTGCGGAAATATGACCATATCACACCAACTCTCAAATCCCTTCACTGGATTCCTGTTGCACTCAGGATTTAATTCAAAGTCTCCCTGCTAACCCACCAGTGCCTCCATGGAAATGCCCCCCCTCTACCTAAAAGAACTACTCAGCCCCAAATCCTCCACACGACACCTCCGCTCCGGACAGGCTAACCTCCTCCAACCTCCGAGGACAAAGCTACGAACAATGGGAGACCGGGCTTTCTGCTCCGCCGCTCCCAGTCTGTGGAACGCTCTCCCTGACCACCTGAGGGCACCACAGACGGATGCTTTTAAAAAAGGCTTAAAAACCCTTCGTTTTAAAAAAGCCTTTTTTTAGATATATGCATACCGTATTTTCCGCACTATTAGCCGCACCTAAAAACCACAAATTTACTCAAAAGCTGACAGTGCGGCTTTTAACCCGGTGCGCTTTATATATGGATTAATATTACGATTCATTTTCATAAAGTTTCGATCTCGCAACTACGGTAAACAGCCGCCATCTTTTTTCCCGGTAGAACAGGAAGCGCTTCTTCTTCTACGCAAGCAACCGCCAAGGTAAGCACCCGCCCCCATAGAACAGGAAGCGCTTCTTCTTCTACTGTAAGCAACCACCCGCCCGCGTAGAAGAAGAAAAAGCGCGCGGATATACCGTACGTTTCATTTCCTTTGTGTGTTTACATCTGTAAAGACCACAAAATGGCTCCTACTAAGCGTCAGGGATCCGGTTCATGAAAAGACGCAATCTCTCCATCCGCACACGGATTACTATTTCACAGCAACTGATATTCCTGTGAACCGCACTGTGGATACAACGGGAGCACGTACGGTGAATATTCGCACCACAGGGAATGAGAAGTCATCCTTCACTGTGGTTCTAGCTTGCCATGCTAATGGCCAGAAACTTCCACCCATGGTGATATTCAAAAGGAAGACCTTGCCAAAAGAGACCTTTCCAGCCGGCGTCATCATAAAAGCTAACTCGAAGGGATGGATGAAGAAAAGATGAGCGAGTGGTTAAGGTAAGTTTAAGTTTACGCGAAGAGGCCGGGTGGCTTTTTTCACGCAGCTCTGTCCATGTTGATATACGACTCCGTGCGCGCCCACATCACGCTGGTTTTTAATATATTATTAAAGTTTGACTGACCTATTTGACTGTTTTTTTGACATTCCTTTAGCGCAGTTAGATGCGGCTTATAACACGGGGCGGCTTATAGGTGGACAAAGTTTTGAAATATGCCGTTCATTGAAGGCGCGGCTTATAACCCAGGGCGCCTTATGGTGCGGAAAATACGGTACTAGTTTTAGCTACAAACCCTGTTTCCATATGAGTGGGGAAATTGTGTTAGATGTAAATATAAACAGAATACAATGATTTGCAAATCCTTTTAAACCCATATTCAATTGAATGCACTACAAAGACAAGATATTTGATGTTCAAACTCATAAACTTTATTTTTTTTTTGCAAATAATAATTAACTTAGAATTTTATGGCTGCAACACGTGCCAAAGTAGTTGGGAAAGGGCATGTTCACCACTGTGTTACATCACCTTTTCTTTTAACAACACTCAATAAACGATTGGGAACTGAGGAAACTAATTGTTGAAGCTTTGAAAGTGGAATTCTTTCCCATTCTTGTTTTATGTAGAGCTTCAGTCGTTCAACAGTCTGCTGTCGTATTTTACGCTTCATAATGCGCCACACATTTTCGATGGGAGACAGGTCTGGACTGCAGGCGGACCAGGAAAGTACCCGCACTCTTTTTTTCACGAAGCCACGCTGTTGTAACACGTGCTGAATGTGGCTTGGCATTGTCTTGCTGAAATAAGCAGGCGCTTAGATGGCAGCATATGTTGTTCCAAAACCTGTATGTACCTTTCAGCATTAATGGTGCCTTCACAGATGTGTAAGTTACCCATGCCTTGGGCACTAATGCACCCCCATACCATCACAGATGCTGGCTTTTGAACTTTGCGTCGATAACAGTCTGGATGGTTCGCTTCCCCTTTGGTCCGGATGACACGATGTCGAATATTTCCAAAAACAATTTGAAATGTGGACTCGTCAGACCACAGAACACTTTTCCACTTTACATGAGTCCATCTTAAATGATCTCGGGCTCAGAGAAGCCGGCGGCTTTTCTGGGTGTTGTTGATAAATGGCTTTGGCTTTGCATTGTAGAGCTTTAACTTGCACTTACAGATGTAGCGACCAACTGTATTTAGTGACAGTGGTTTTTCTGAAGTGTTCCTGAGCCCATGTGGTGATATCCTTTAGAGATTGATGTCGGTTTTTGATACAGTGCCGTCTGAGGGATCGAAGGTCACGGTCATTCAATGTTGGTTTCCGGCCATGCCGTTTACGTGGAGTGATTTCTCCAGATTCTCTGAACCTTTTGATGATATTATGGACCGTAGATGTTGAAATCCCTAAATTTCTTGCAATTGCACTTTGAGAAACGTTGTTCTTAAACTGTTTGACTATTTGCTCACGCAGTTGTGGACAAAGGGGTGTACCTCGCCCCATCCTTTCTTGTGAAATTTTTTGGGAAGCTGTTTTTATACCCAATCATGGCACCCACCTGTTCCCAATTAGCCTGCACACCTGTGGGATGTTCCAAATAAGTGTTTGATGAGCATTCCTCAACTTTATCAGTATTTATTGCCACCTTTCCCCAACTTCTTTGTCACGTGTTGCTGGCATCAAATTCTAAAGTTAATGATTATTTGCAAAAAAAAAAAATGTTTATCAGTTTGAACATCAAATATGTTGTCTTTGTAGCATATTCAACTGAATATGGGTTGAAAATCATTGTATCACAATTTCCCAACTCATATGGAAACGGGGTTTGTATTTGGCTGTTCTAGTTTTTATTTTTATTTTATTTTATTTTTTTAATACACTGTAGCACTTTGAGGTTGTTTACTCAATGTAAAGTGCTTTTTACAAATAAAATCTATTATTATTATTATAATTATTATTATTATGTGACAAGCATCCATGCACTTGTCTCCACAATGATCACTAAACAATCATGTTTTTTTTACCTTTCACCTTTGTGAGGCGAGAGCATAAGTCATCTCCACATCAAGTGTGTGCTGCAGAGGGGTGTGTGTGTGTGTGTGTGTGTTCTTATTTTTATTCCAAGAGTGTGTGCAGAGAAAGGGAAGGGCTTGGAGGATCTGCAGAGGAGGAGGAGGAGAGCCTCCTCAGTCTGGGCTCGGCTAGTCGAGTCTGTTGCTGGCCAGATCAGCTGGCAGTGTCTCGCGGGGGTGTGGCACATCACAACAAAGGCAGACACAACTCCTATCAACCCCCGCACTTTAAGCCATCTTTTTGCCCCTCTTCCCGATCATCTCTTATCGGCAACACATGTCGCTCCCTCCAGCCACGTCTAAACTTCCCCCTTATTACAATGGTGTCACGCCCACGCGTTCACGCCTAAGTGTGTGTGTGCAAAACAACAACACGCGGGGGGAAAAAAAACAAAAAAACACCGGAAGTCTGCATTGTGTGTGTGCGTGTGTGTGTGTTCTAGCAATGCTTACTTAATGGGGACGACCTTTAGGTGACTTCTGACGGTATGGGGACAAAAAACAGGTCCCCTAAAGGGAAACCTTTTTAAATGATAGTCAGATCCATTCTAAGTGATTTTTAAGCTTTGGTCCACAAAACATGTAGGGTTAGGGTGAACCCTAACCCAGACCTGGGCAAATTAAGGCCCGGGGGCCACATGCGGCCCGTTAAGCTTTTCAATCTGGCCCGCCGGACATTCCCAAATAATGTTTTTAGATCTTTCAACTGTAGCTGCCGTTATGATGTGCAGTGATGTTTTTTAAATGACCGTAAGTCTTGAACTATACAAAGTATTTCAATGGTTGAAATCTGCGCTTTTGCATGATGGACTAGTTACGATGGTAATCTAAGTCACAGCTGCTCCGACGAGGCACCAAGCAGTGTGGGTGGGGAGCGTTTCCACAGAGTGTTTCCGGAGCGGTCAGCCTGAAATGCGCGTGATAGGGAGGGAAGGAGATATTTACATCAAAGTTCTAAAGCTTAGTGATGTATCAGATATAACAGATTGTAGGTGGGGGTTTTTTACCCTTCGCGTTCATATTTTGCGGTGTTTGTTGCGTTTCGCTTGATTGTGAAATATGTGGATATTGTCAATATTCAGTGTTTTATCGTCCATAGTTAATATTGTAAACCCCACATTCTTTATTTTCCTTTTTTAGCATTCAATCAGACATTATTGTTAGGTTTTGTGTTAGTGTTCCTAAAATAGATATACCGGCCCCCAGACACATTATTTTCTCTAAATTTGGCCCCCGAGTCAAAATAATAGCCCAGGCCTGCTCTAACCCTAACACGTACACATTTGTGTGAATTATGCAAAATTATTGAAATTTGGTCCCCATGAACGATTTGAACTCTTTTTTTCCCCAGGGTCCCCAGTAAGAATGATCAGCACATGACGTCATCAATCCAGAGATTTAATATGAGCTAACTGGGCAGGGGCCGTATTACCTCGTTTTTTGTATGCCTCCACAACCTGTAGAAAGGGTGGTCCCCACAAGTCATGATCAAAAACTTGGTCCCCAGATCTACAGGATATTTTCAAACGTGAAATACCCCTTGAAAGTAAAACTTTGTTTTTTTGGACATGTACCTCAGGACTGGCTGAAGAAAGATGAATGAATATCCTACTGGTGGCTTGTAAAAAGACCATTACTAGGAAATAGATATCCCAGGAGAGCCCAACTTGGAAGCAATGGATGGAAACAACAATGGACATATATAAAATGGAGAAGATAACTGCCTTTATTAATTATAAATTGGAGAAATTTACTTCATACTGGGAAAACTGGGTCAACTATGTCACGCCCCATAAGCCTGACTTTAATTTTTCTAATTAGTGATTGTACTGCTTAAAAAAAAAAAAAGGATTACTACCTATATGTGTATAGGTATGTATGTATATATATATACCGGTATATATATGTATATATTAGGGCTGCAACAACTAATCGATTAAAATCGATTATAAAAATAGTGAATTTAATCGATGATTAATTTAGTCATCGATTCGTTGGATCTATGCTATGCGCAGAGGCATTTTTTCTTATTTATTAAAAAAAAACAGCTGACAAACAATAATCAAAATAAGTATGGTGCCAGTATGCTGGGTTTTTTTTCCCAATAAAATACTGGAAAGGATAGAAATGTAGTTTGTCTCTTTTATCCGATTATTAATCGATTAATCGAAGTAATAATCGACAGATTAATCGATTATCAAATGAATCGTTAGTTGCAGCCCTAGTATATATATATATATATATATATATATATATATATATATATATATATGTATCTGTATATATCAGAATCATCAGAATCAGCTTTATTGTCATTACGCAAGGTAACGAGATTGAGGCCATTCCATACAGTGCGATGTGTGCTTGCTAGAAAAACAATGTGCAAATATATAAAATTTTTTAAAAAAAAGTAGAAGTGCAATGAATATGGTGTGAAATGAATATATACATGAAAAAACAAAACAAAAACAGGGTGGTTGGTGGAATGGGTTATTGCACCGAAGAGAAGGCAGTTATGAGGGACAATGGGGCAGTCCGTTCAGGATGGTTATGGCCCTGGGGAAGAAGCTGTTCTTTAGCCTGTTTGTTTTGGTTTTAATGCACCTGTAGCGCTGCCCTCTGGGAAGGTGGAACAGGTCAGAGCCAGGGTGGGTACATATATATATATATATATATATATGTATCTGTTTATATTTTTATTTTATTTCTGATTATTATTATTATTATTAATGTATTATTATTTATTTTTTGTTAATTTAATTGATGTATTTTTCTTTCTTTTTTGGGGGGGCGGGTGGTATGGTTGGGATACAAACAAAAAATATTTTGACATTTAGGGCAGACAACAGATATATGATGTATGTGAATATGACGTAATGGATAGGAATGTCTGATGCTGGATGTCAATTAAAAAAAACTAAATAAAATTAAAAAACTAACTTGGTCCCCATTCTAAATGATAACCAGGATGTGTGTGTGTGTGTGGGTGTGTGTGTGTGTGTGTGTGTGTGGGTGTGCATGTGTGTGTGTGTGTGTGTGTGTGTGCTGCAGCGCGGCTTTGCAGGGGCGAGCGTGGCCGTGGGAGTGGGAGTGGCACTGTATGTTCGCGCACAAAAAAACAACAAAAAAACCGCAAAAGTTCACACAACTTGAGTGAAAAAAGTGATGCGATGGCAAAAAAAAGGACGACATTGAAACCCGCGCATGCGCTGTACTGACCTGTGTGCGTCCTCAGGTGCGCTTTCAGGTGCGAGGATTTGCCGTAAACTTTCTCGCAGCCCGAGTAGTGACATTTGTGCTTCTTCTGCGGGGACTCCGGCGGCTCGTGGCGACCCCGCGACCTCTTGCCCCTTTGTCTGAGCGTGGGGTCCGGGAAACAAAGCGAGGGCTGCGGGGCGGCGGTAGGTGTGGCGCGGCCGCCATCCTCCCTCTGGCTCGCCGCGCTCTCCGCCTTGCCCCTCGGCTGCTCGCCGCCGCCGCTGCCGGGGGTCTGCTGGTTAAAATCCGCCAGGATCCTGGCCACCACGTACAGGGACGAGTTGTCCTTCACCGGCGGCTCCTCCGGCGAGGGGCTCTCCGGCTTCGCCTCGCGGCTGTGGACGACCGCGCGGCTGGACATGGAGACAAGGCACTCCGCTGCAAAGTGATCCATGGTGGCTTTCACGGCCCCGCTATGACATCCGGGACGACGCCGGCGTGGGTGCGTGGCAGGGGGAGCGGGGGGGAAAGAACTTGCCGCCTGCTTCTCTTTGTGTGTGTCGTGGCGGAAAGGAGGTGGCTCTCATCGGAGACTTCTTACCAAGTCTCGTCGGTCTTTACATCCTGCGTGAGAGAAGACACGCAAAAAAAAAAATAAAAAAAATGAAAGAAAACAAGTGTGGGTTTATTGCAGCAACTCTTTAAAGTTGGACGTGATAAGTCCCATGGTGGCGTCAGACGCTCCCCAGCATAGTGAGAGTGTCTCGGAGCGCATGTCCCTGCAGCCTGTATCCATGCTGGGGGCGTGTCCTGTTTCCATGCTGGGGGCGTGTCCTGTTTCCATGCTGGGGGCGTGTCCTGCACCGGCACTGCTCTGCTGCGTCGTCACCGGGCGGCGCGCTCATTGGCCGCAGCGTGGCCCAATGATGACTCCTACACGCACACACACACACACACACACACGCACACACACATACACACACGCACACAAACATACACGCACACACATACACACAAGCACAGACATGCACACACACTCACACGCACACACACACGCGCGCGCACGCGCACGCACATGCACGCACACACACATTCGCACACACGCACACACACGCGCACATGCTCGCAAACACGCACGCACACAACCACACAAGCACGCAGACGCACGCACACGCATACACACACACACACCCACACACACACACCCGCACACACACACACACGCACACATACACGCACACACACACACATTCGCACACACACACAGACACACGCACACGCACATTCACACACACATTCACACACAGACACACACACGCACACGCACACACACACACGCACACACACGCGCACGCACACACACACACACACACATGCACACACACACCTACACGCACGCACACATGTGTACGCACACACACACGCACATACACACACGCACACACACACACACACACATATACACACACAAGCACAGACATGCACACGCACACACACACGCACACACACGCACATGCACGCACACACACACATTCACA
Source organism: Nerophis lumbriciformis (assembly GCF_033978685.3). Classification (NCBI taxonomy): domain Eukaryota; kingdom Metazoa; phylum Chordata; class Actinopteri; order Syngnathiformes; family Syngnathidae; genus Nerophis; species Nerophis lumbriciformis. Next base: position 7,908,549 of record NC_084557.2, on the reverse strand, counting down.
CACACGCACACACACGCGCTCATGCACGCACACACGCACACACACAACCACACTCGCACACATGCACGCAGACGCAGACGCACGCACACACATACACACGCACACATTCACACACACACCCGCACACACACGCACGCGCACACACGCACACGTACACACACATGCACACATTCACACACACATTCACACACACACACACAGACACACACACACGCACATTCACACACACAGACACACGCACACACACACACACACACACACACACACACGCACACACACACACATGCACGCACACACACACATGCACACACACATACACGCACGCACACACACACACATGCACACACACACACGGGCAGGGGCGCCGCTAGGGATTTTGGGCCCCATGAAAAGAATCTTTACAGGGCCCCCAACACAGTGTCATTATTTTTTCTGTATTATAACTTCATCATCATTAGGGGCCTCTCTGGGCCCCCCTCCATCATGGGCTCCTAGAATCCGTCTCCTTTACCCCCCCCCCCCCCCCCCTTTTCGGCGCCCCTGCACATGGGTAGCAGAAAAATCAGAGTCAATGAGGGGAACAAATGTCATGCTAAGAACATAAATTTCAAACTTAAAAAAACAGTGATTCCGTCCAAAAAAATGCACATCAGGACATATCATAGCAATCCCTAGAAAACATGCCCCCGGTGCCCCCCAACTGAAACTACACCAACGGTGGACGAAACCCAAAACCAGTGAAGTTGTCACGTTGTGTAAATGGTAAATAAAAACAAAATACAAAGATTTGCAAATCCTTTTCAACTTATATTCAATTGAATAGACTGCAAAGACAAGATACTTAACATTCCAACTGGTAAACTTTGTTATTTTTTGCAAATATTAGCTCATTTGGAATTTGATGCCTGCAACATGTTTCAAAAAAGCTGGCACAAGTGGCAAAAAAGACAGAGGAAGTTGAGGAATGCTCATCAAACACTTATTTGGAACATACCACAGGTGAACAGGTTAATTGGGAACAGGTGGGTGCCACGATATATTGTGAAACAAACAAGGATGGGGCGAGGGTCACCACTTTGTCAACAAATGTGTGAGCAAATTGTCCAACAGTTTAAGAACAACATTTCTCAACCAGGAATTTAGGGATTTCCCCATCTACGGTCCGTAATATCATCAAAAGGTTCAGAGAATCTGGAGAAATCACTGCACGTAACATTGAATGTCCATGACCTTCGATCCCTGCATCAAAAAGTGACATCAGTGTGTAAAGGATATCACCACATGGGCTCAGGAACACTTCAGAAAACCACTGTCAGTAACTACAGTTGGTCGCTACATCCGTAAGTGCAAGTTAAAGCTCTACTATGCAAAGCCAAAGCCATTTATCAACAACACCCAGAAACGGCGCCGGCTCTGCTGGGCCTCAGCTCATCTAAGATGGACTGATACAAAGTGGAAACGTGTTCTGTGGTCTGACGAGTCCACATTTCAAATTGTTTTTTGGAAACTGTGGACGTCGTGTCTTCCGGACCAAAGAGGAAAAGAACCATCCGGACTGTTACAAGCGCAAAGTGTAAAAGTCAGCATGTGTGATGGTATGGGGGTGTATTAGTGCCCAAGGCATGGGTAACTTACACATCTGTGAAGGCACCATTAATGCTGAATAGTGAAGTGAAGTGAAGTGAAGTGAATTACATTTATATAGCGCTTTTTCTCAAGTGACTCAAAGCGCTTTACATAGTGAAACCCAATACCTAAGTTACATTTAAACCAGTGTGGGTGGCACTGGGAGCAGGTGGGTAAAGTGTCTTGCCCAAGGACACAACGACAGTGACTAGGATGGCAGAAGCGGGGATCGAACCTGCAACCCTCAAGTTGCTGGCACGGCCGCTCTACCAACCGAGCTATACCGCCCCAATAGCTAAACATGCTTCACTACACACCGTAGGAGGATACAATAGCTCACCGGCGTCAAAATATAAACAAACACCATGGATTGATCTACACCTGACATCTACTGTAATGATACCAAGTACAGGAGCGTAACATGATTACATCAATATCTTTTAGCAACACAAAATCTTTGTTTTAAAAAAAAATGTATATTATGTTTATAAACTCAGTAAATACGTCCCTGGACACATGAGGACTTTGAATATGACCAATGTATGATCCTGTAACTACTTGGTATCGGATTGATACCTATATTTGTGGTATCATCCAAAACTACTGTAAAGTATCAAACAAGAGAAGAATAAGTGATTATTACATTTTAACAGAAGTGTAGATAGAACATGTTGAAACAGAACATAAGCAGATTTTAACAGTAAATGAACAAGTAGATTAATAATTAATTTTTACAGTTTGTCCTTAATAATGTAGACAAAATAATAGGTGTATAAATGACACAATATGTTACTGCATACGTCAGCAGACTAATTAGGAGCCTTTGTTTGCTTACTTACTACTAAAAGACAAGTTGTCTATTTTATTTAAGGACTAAATTACAATAAGAAACATATGTTTAATATACCCTAAGATTGTTTGTTAAAATAAAGCCAATAATGCCATTTTTTGTGGTCCCCTTTATTTAGAAAAATATCGAAATACATTTTGGTACCGGTACCAAAATATTGGCATCGGGACAACCCTAGTTTGGTATGAACAAAAAATGAAATATTGTGAGCACCTTATTTTAGAAGAGGGCTCCTTCTTCTTCTTCTTCCTTGCAGTGAACCTTCCTGTGAGGACCTCTGAGGTCTCTGCCATGTGAAAAGCAGCCAGCCAGCGCAGGCAAAAGCCTGGGCAGGAGACAAGTGGCACACTGTGGGGGACGAGGGAGTCGGTTCTCTTTTTGAAGTCCGTGCAAAAGTAGCTTAGGTCGCCAGAGTCCAGAGATCCAACCTTTAAAGGAGCACACCAGCTGCAAAGACGAGACATAGTGAGTCGTGCTAATTCAAGGACTGATATAATTGGCCTGATGCATGTGCAAAATGGACCCACATCCATCCACGTACACTATATTGCCAAAAGTATTTGTCCACCCATCCAAATGATGAGAATCAGGTGTCCTAATCACTTGGCCCGGTGTATAAAATCAAGCACTTAGGCATGGAGACTGTTTCTACAAACATTTGTAGAAGAATGGGCCACTTTCAGTGATTTCCAGCGTGGATCTGTCATAGGATGCCACCTGTGCAACAAATCAAGTCGTGAAATTTCCTCGCTCCTAAATATTCCAAAGTCAACTGTCGTCTTTATTATAAGAAAATGGAAGAGTTTGGGAACAACAGCAACTCAGCCACCAAGTGGTAGGAGTGTGAAATTTGGTGGAGGAGGAATTATGGTGTGGGGTTGTTTTTCGGGAGTTGGTTTTGGATTTTGGACAATTCCATGCTCCCAACCATGTGGGAACAGTTTGGAGCGATCCCCTTTCTCTTCCAACGTGACATCAGTGCATAAAGCAAGGCCCATAAAGACATGGATGACAGAGTCCGGTGTGGATGAACTTGACTGGCCTGCACAGAATCCTGACCTGAACCCGATAGAACACCTTTTGGGATGAATTAGAACGGAGACTGAGAGCCAGGCCTTTTCGACCAACATCAGTGTGTGACGTCACCAATGCGCTTTTGGAATAACGGTCGAAAATTCCTATAAACACACTCCGCAACCTTGTGGACGGCCTTCCCAGAAGACTTGAAGCTCTAATAGCTGCAAAAGGTCATATTGAACCCTATGGGTGAGGAATGGGATGGCACTTCAAGTTCATATGTGAGTCAAGGCAGGTGGCCAAATACTTTTGGCAATATAGTGTATATCTAGAAAGGGTGGTCCTAAAGAGGTAAGCATTTTCCGAGGTCTCCAGAAGGTAAATACAAGAGTGTATGTGTGTCTGTTCTTGTATTTCTACCCTTCTTGAGACATCAACAAGGAAAAGTAGCTTCCATATGAGGACCGCTGAACAAGTTCGGACCGAAATCATGGTCCTAATACGGGAAACCATTGCATCTAATAGAGAGCCAAATACTAGAGTCTGTGAACATTGCTCCAAAGTCAGGATTTTTTTGTTGATTTAATGTGCATACAAAAGTAAACATCTCACCAATGTGCTGTTGGAAGAACGGTGGAAAATTCCTATAAACACACTCCGCAACCTTGTGGACAGCCTTCCCAGAAGAGTTGAAGCTGTAATAGCTGCAAAAGGTGGACCGACATCATATTGAACCCTATGGGTTAGGAATGGGATGGCACTTCAAGTTCATATGTGAGTCAAGGCAGGTGGCCAAATACTTTTGGCAATATAGTGTATGTCTAGAAAGGGTGGTCCTAAAGAGGTAAGCATTTTTCGGAGGTCTCAAGAAGGTGACAAATACAAGAGTGTGTGCGTGTGCAGGTGTGTGTGTGTCTGTTCTTGTATTCCTACCCTTCTTGAGACCTCAACAAGGAAAAGTAGCTTCCATATGAGGAGCGGTGAACAAGTCCGGACCGAAATCATGGTCCCAATACGGAAAACCATTGCATCTAATAGAGAGCCAAATACTAGAGTCTGTGAACATTGCTCCAAAGTCAGGATTTTTTTGTTGATTTAATGTGCATACAAAAGTAAACATCTCACCAATGTGCTGTTGGAAGAACGGTGGAAAATTCCTATAAACACACTTCGCAACCTTGTGGACAGCCCTCCCAGAAGAGTTGAAGCTGTAATAGCTGCAAAAGGTCATATTGAACCCTATGGGTTAGGAATGGGATGGCACTTCAAGTTCATATGTGAGTTAAGGCAGGTGGCCAAATACTTTTAGCAATATAGTGCATATCTAGAAAGGGTAGTCCTAAAGAGGTAAGCATTTTTTTGGAGGTCTCAAGAAGGTAACAAATACAAGAGTGTATGCATGTGTGTGTGTGTGTCTGTGTCTGTTCTTGTATTTCTACCCTTCTTGAGACATCAACAAGGAAAAGTACCTTCCATATGAGGACCGCTGAACAAGTCCGGACCGAAATCATGGTCCCAATACGGAAAACCATTGCATCTAATAGAGAGCCAAATACTAGAGTCTGTGAACATTGCTCCAAAGTCAGGATTTTTTTGTTGATTTAATATGCATACAAAAGTAAACATCTCACCAATGCGCTTTCGGAAGAACGGTGGAAAATTCCTATAAACACACTCTGCAACCTTGTGGACAGCCTTCCCAGAAGAGTTGAAGCTGTAATAGCTGCAAAAGGTCATATTGAACCCTATGGGTTAGGAATGGGATGGCACTTCAAGTTCATATGTGAGTCAAGGCAGGTGGCCAAATACTTTTGGCAATATAGTGTATGTCTAGAAAGGGTGGTCCTAAAGAGGTAAGCATTTTTCGGAGGTCTCAAGAAGTAGACAAATACAAGGGTGTGTGCGTGTGCAGGTGTGTGTGTGTGTGTCTGTTCTTGTATTTATACCCTTCTTGAGACCTCAACAAGGAAAAGTAGCTTCCATATGAGGACCGGTGAACAAGTTCGGACCGAAATCATGGTCCCAATACGGAAAACCATTGCATCTAATAGAGAGCCAAATACTAGAGTCTGTGAACATTGCTCCAAAGTCAGGATTTGTTGTTGATTTAATGTGCATACAAAAGTAAACATCTCACCAATGTGCTTTTGGAAGAACGGTCGAAAAGTCCTATAAACACACTCCGCAACCTTGTGGACAGCCTTCTCAGAAGAGTTGAAGCTGTAATAGCTGCAAAAGGTCATATTGAACCCTATGGGTTAGGAATGGGATGGCACTTCAAGTTTATATGTGAGTCAAGGCAGGTGGCCAAATACTTTTAGCAATATAGTGCATATCTAGAAAGGGTGGTCCTAAAGAGGGAAACATTTTTTGGAGGTCTCAAGAAGGTAACAAATACAAGTGTGTGTGCATGTGTGTGTGTGTGTGTGTGTCTGTTCTTGTATTTCTACCCTTCCTGAGACATCAACAAGGAAAAGTACCTTTCATATGAGGAGGTGTGAACAAGTGATGACATAAATCATGGTCCCAATACGGAAAACCATTGCATCTAATAGAGAGCCAAATACTAGAGTCTGTGAACATTGCTCCAAAGTCAGGATTTTTTGTTGATTTAATGTGCATACAAAAGTAAACATCTCACCAATGTGGGTTAGGAATGGGATGGCACTTCAAGTTCATATGTGAGTCAAGGCAGGTGGCCAAATACTTTTGGCAATATAGTGTATATCTAGAGAGAGTGGCCCTAAAGAGGTAAGCATTTTTTGGAGGTCTCAAGAAGGTAACAAATACAAGAGTGTGTGCGTGTGTGTGTGTGTGTGTGTGTGTGTGTGTGTGTGTATGTTCTTGTATTCCTACCCTTCTTGAGACATCAACAAGAAAAAGTAGCTTCCATATGAGGAGCGGTGAACAAGTTAGGATCAAAATCATGGTCCCAAACCATTGCATCTAATAGAGAGCCAAATACTAGAGTCTGTGAACATTGCTCCAAAGTCAGGATTTTTTTGTTGATTTAATGTGCATTCAAAAGTAAACATCTCACCAATGTGCTTTTGGAAGAACGGTGGAAAATTCCTATAAACACACTCTGCAACCTTGTGGACAGCCTTCCCAGAAGAGATGAAGCTGTAATAGCTGCAAAAGGTCATATTGAACCCTATGGGTTAGGAATGGGATGGCACTTCAAGTTCATATGTGAGTCAAGGCAGGTGGCCAAATACTTTTGGCAATATAGTGTATATCTAGAGAGGGTGGTCCTAAAGAGGTAAGCATTTTCCGAGGTCTCCAGAAGGTAAATACAAGAGTGTGTGTGTCTGTTCTTGTATTTACACCCTTCTTGAGACATCAACAAGGAAAAGTACCTTCCATATGAGGACCACTGAACAAGTCCGGACCGAAATCATGCTCCCAATACGGAAAACCATTGCATCTAATAGAGAGCCAAATACTAGAGTCTGTGAACATTGCTCCAAAGTCAGGATTTTTTTGTTGATTTAATGTGCATACAAAAGTAAACACCTCACCAATGCGCTTTTGGAAGAACGGTGGAAAATTCCTATAAACACACTCCGCAACCTTGTGGACAGCCCTCCCAGAAGAGTTGAAGCTGTAATAGCTGCAAAAGGTCATATTGAACCCTATGGGTTAGGAATGGGATGGCACTTCAAGTTCATATGTGAGTCAAGGCAGGTGGCCAAATACTTTTGGCCATATAGTGTACCAGACGTGTTGTCATTTCAGCAGAAGAAGTACAACACCTTCTTTCAGCGTGAATTTGTCCGGCGTGGACGAAGGGAATAAAGAGCAGAAATCAAGTGAGTATTAGCGCGGCCTCTCCGCTGCAGCTGATGCGCTGCTGGGAGGATGAATGCACACTTTCAGCACGCCGCACAAAAGCAGCGCACTAGAATGTTCTCAGTGTTCAGCCCGAGTAAGGCGACGTTCCATTCAGGAGGCCATCTGGCTGTATTATTTCACATATTCTTTGCTCACAGAAAAAAACGTGGCGCTCTGGTGTTTGGTGTGCGAGAGGAGTACGTTTCCTCTTTCTCAATGCGAGCTGTGTCGAAATTGCTCGAATGTTAAAGGGGAACTGCACTTGTTTTGGAGTTTTGTTCACAATCTTTATGAGGGACAAGAAGAAAAACATTTTTTTCCCCGCTTTCTAACACAGTGGTGGGCCGTCAGGGCTTTTCTGCTGGCCTATCATAACCAGAAATCATGATCATAATTTAAGATAAAAGTACTTTTAATGTCTTTCCCTAAATATCTAAAAGTTAAAAAAAAAGTACTTTTTTTGTTCGGTTTGTACTTAATGAAGATTTGCGCTTGTTTTTGTTTTTTAGAATAGAATAGAATAGAAAGTACTTTATTGATCCCTGGGGGAAATTCAGCACCACAGTTCGCTCACATTAGACAATAAACACATAGGTATTTTTTACATGTGAATAATATAAATACAGTATATTATACAGCATTATTCACATGTGAATAATATAAATACAGTCTATTATACAGCATTATTCACATGTGAATAATATAAATACAGTCTATTATACAGCATTATTCACATGTGAAAAATATAAATACAGTCTATTATGCAGCATTATTCACATGTGAATAATATAAATACAGTCTATTATGCGGCATTATTCACATGTGAATAATACTGTATAATAGACTGTATTTAATATTGTAATATTAATATTATTTATTATAATATTTACTATTATTTATATTATTCACATTTAATATTATAATATTAATACAGTGTATTGTACAGCATTATTCACATGTAAATAATTCTGTATAATAGAATAATTGAATCTTGAATTTACTTGCAGTGTGTATATTGTGCATATTACATATTGTTATGAACTGTTACTACATTATATAAATACTTGCAGTGTGTATATAAAATGTTGATGGAGGGTTTTGAAGTTGTTTTAAAGAGGACTTTGAAGGCTACAAAGGCGACACATCTTGCAAGCGTTTTTTAATCATTTTTAAAATACTTTAAAATTTTGTCTCTCATAATGATTGTAAACAATAGGCCCAAAAAAAAGAAGAAAAAAAAGTGCAGTTTTTCATTTTAAGGAACTCCCGAGCAATGCACAAAAGAGTGAGTAAGGAAATCTGCCACATAGAGGGGGACCATTTCAAATCATTAAGTTTTTTTAAAAACTACAACGTGAAGTTTCCAGGGACCTTTTGGACTCTCTGACATTCAAGCAGTGTCTGGCAGAGACATCCAGTTCTCAGGCTCTCTTGTTTGTAATGGGAGAGGTCTCCTTGAAGAACAGGACAGCCTGACCACTTTGACAAAACACCCTGCGCTGTGCCAAGGTCTAGGTAGAAGCTTAGCAAGCAGAGTCAATTTGTTTTTGTTTTTCTATGGCAGGGGGTCAGGACCGCCATCTCAGGTGTGATCACCGTGTGTTGACACATTCTGTAAGAGGTAGAATCATGCAATCACTATCGGACACACGGTACTATCAGGACTGGCAAAACATCTGCAGCCAGACCATGGTGACAAACAAAACCACAGACGTACCACACAAACACAACTTTCACAGCCAGGGGTCATCAAACAACTATATTGCAACTTCTGAAAAGTTAGGTCAATACACACAACGGAAGGTGGTTACTTCCACTCAAACACCGACCCACACACCAAGAAACCTGAACAAACACTGTGGACATGCCAAAGTTGTACGCTACAGCTTGGACCTTAAAGCAGACCTGGGCAAAATACACATGCGGTCCATTAAGATTTTCAATCCGGCCCACCGGACGTTCTACATCATTTTTTTTGGACCTTTAACATCAAAACTGTAGCCACCATTATTATTATATTACGTTTTTAAATGACTAAGTCTTGAACTATAGAAAGTATTTCAATGGTTGAAATCTGCGCTTTTGCATGATATACTAGTTATTACGGTAATCTTGCCCTGTGATGAGGTGGCGACTTGTCCAGGGTGTACCCCGCCTTCCGCCCGAATGCAGCTGAGATAGGCTCCAGCACCCCCCGCGACCCCGAGAGGGACAAGCACTAGAAAATGGATGGATGGATACGTCACCAGGAACAAAGCAGAGTGGACGGGGTTTGTTTGTGTGTCAGAAACAGATGCGGAAGCAGATATTTACAACACATTTATGCATAAAAGTGATAATATATCATATTGTAGGTGTTTATTACACTTTGCATTCGTATTTTGCTGTTTTTTACATTTTTGTTGTGTAAAATATGTTCATGGAGGAGCTGGTCTGAGAAGTACAAAAGGAGCGACGCTCACAATTGTTAATATTCAGTGTTTTATTGTTCATAGTTAATATTGTATATCCCACTTTCTTTATTTTAATGTACATTTTGGGTGCCCCATTCAGTAAAAAACTATAAAATTCAATTTTAAGATGGTCTGTCATAACTTTTTTAGAACTCTATCGCATACTTGCCAACCTTGAGACCTCCGATTTCGGGAGGTGGGGTGTGGGGGGCGTGGTCGGGGGTGGGGCAGGGCGTGGTTGGGGGCGTGGTTAAGAGGGGAGGAGTATATTGACAACTAGAATTCACCAAGTCAAGTATTTCATATATATATATATATATATATATATATATATATATATATATATATATATATATATATCCTGAAAATATGCAAACAAAACTGTGTTTAGATAATTGATACTTCAATCTTGCATAAATAAATATTAAGGAATATAACATAACTTGGCTTCTGAGAGCTTCAAAATGTAATGAATAAAATGCTAAAGTTGTTGATAAACAAGCAATTATTTTAATAATAATAATTTTAATCATTTTAAATGAATTATTATGATCATTTAAAATTAATTATTTCAAATATGTTTATTTTAATGTATAATTCTATGGCTGGATGTAATAAGGAGTCAGAAAAAATACAAATAAAAATACAAATAATTTTTGATGTTTTTAGCAAAATATAGTAAAAATGTATTTAGTTTTTTGTTTTTTTAATTAATAAATATATTTATTTTTAGGTAAGATAAACATAATAATACAATTTATCTCTAGTCTGGATGATTTATTTCTTGTCACCCTGTTGTCCTCCCGTCGTGAAAAAAGGCTGTCCTCACTCAGGTCCGCATGGAGCTGGAGGGGGCGTGGCCTCCAGCTCCGGCTGAAAATCGGGAGATTTTCGGGAGAATATTTGTCCTGGGAGGTTTTCGGGAGAGGCAATGAATTTCGGGAGTCTCCCGGAAAATCCGGGAGGGTTGGCAAGTATGCTCTATCGGACATTGTGACTTTTGGTATTAGGGTTCCTGGAAATAAAAGGGACCCAAACACACATACTGTTATATATGTCCCCATTATTTGTAGGTTTGTCTACGACCCATAAAGTAGACGGGCACGGAGCTATGTCTTAGCGTGTCTTTATTTCAGCCGGCACTTCAATACAACGACACAACTACGGCAAGTTGCGATGTCCAAAAACATAACACATTCTGTACAGCAGATTTCTACAGCTAAATGTGTATATATCATTTATACACACATACACATTGGCCCCCCCAGACACATTTTCTTCTCTCAATGTGGCCCCCGAGCATACTTGCCAACCTTGAGACCTCCGAATTCGGGAGATGGGGGGGCAGAATGAGGGGGCAGGTTTGGTTGTATATTGTAGCGTCCCGGAAGAGTTAGTGTTGCAAGGGATTCTGGGTATTTGTTCTGTTGTGTTTATGTTGTGTTATGGTGCGGATGTTCTCCCCCAATGTGTTTGTCATTCTTGTTTGGTGTGGGTTCACAGTGTGGCGCATATTTGTAACAGTGTTAAAGTTGTTTATACGACCACCCTCAGTGTGACATGTATGGCTGTTGACCAAGTATGCCTTGCAATCACTCATGTGTGTGTAAAAGCCGCATATGTTATGTGGCTGGGCAGGCATGCTGTTTGTATGGAGGAAAAAGCGGACGTGACGACAGGTTGTAGAAGACGCGGAAATCGGGAGAAATTCGGGAGAATGGTTGCCCCGGGAGATTTTCGGGAGGGGCACTGAAATTCGGGACTCTCCCGTGAAAATCGATGTATTTTATTATATAACAATTGTATATCTTATATATAATACTTTTAATATAATATTTTATTTTGCTATATACATATATAAGTCGCACTAGAACAGGGGTCGGCAACCCAAAATGTAAAAAGAGCCATATTGGACCAAAAATACAAAAAAAAAATCTGTCTGGAGCCGCAAAAAATTAAAAGCCATATTACATACAGATAGTGTGTCATGAGATATAAATTGAATTAAGAGGACTTAAAGGAAACTAAATGACCTCAAATATAGCTACAAATGAGGCATTATGATGCAATATGTACATATAGCTAGCCTAAATAGCATGTTAGCATCGATTAGCTTGCAGTGACCAAATATGTCTGATTAGCACTCCAACAAGTCAATAACATCAACAAAACTCACCTTTCATGCACAACCTTAAAAGTTTAGTGGACAAAATGAGACAGAAAAAGAAGTGGCATAAAACACGTCCTAGAAAGTCATACATGTAAACAAACTACGGTGAGTTCAAGGACCGCCAAAATTAGTAGGACAAAACGGCGCTCGCCAAATACTCGAATCAGTGAAGCATGTTTAATATAAACAGTGTGCTTTATAACAATTAGGGAGGTTTGTGTCATGTTTGTCCTCCTACATAAACCATATTAAAACAAAAAAAAGATTTTTTTTTTCTCCTCATATTTTTCCATTTTTCATACATTTCTGAAAAAGCTCCAGAGAGCCACTAGGGCGGCGCTAAAGAGCCGCATACGGCTCTAGAGCCGCGGGTTGCCGACCCCTGCACTAGAGCATAAGTCGCATTTTTGGGGGAAATGTATTTGATAAAAGCCAACACCAAGAATAGACATTTGAAAGGCAATTTAAAATATATAAAGAATAGTGAACAACAGGCTGAATAAGTGTATGTTATATGAGGCATAAATAACCAACTGGTATGTTAACGTAACATATTATGGTAAGAGTCATTCAAATAACTATAACATATAGAACATGCTATACGTTTACCAAACAATCTGTCACTCCTAATCGCTAAATCCCATGAAATCTTATACGTCTAGTCTCTTACGTGAATGAGATGAATAATATTATTTGATATTTTACGGTAATGTGTTAATAATTTCGCACATAAGTCGCTCCTGAGTATAAGTCGCACCCCCGGCCAAACTATGAAAAAAAAACTGCGACTTATAGTCCAAAAAATAAATTCATAGTTTTGATGTGACAATCTACAATTTATGTAAATAGTCATGAAAATAAAGATTGAATGAGAAGATGTTTTCCAAACTTTTGGCCTGGACTGTATATTTCTTTGGACAATTGTAGGTAATCAGTGCAAACAGAACTGGATTACGTGCGGGTGAAAACGGCTTTGACTCTTACTCATTAACTAACAGTGTTGGTGATCACGCAATCATTGACCGACTCTCCTGTGCTTTTCCTTTCTGTTCAAAGTTAGCACAGGTCCCTGAACCTTTAGCAAAAAGCTAATAAAACGTGGCCCATTTGCTGTTTTTATCAGGCCAAGCGATTCTGAATGTAGGTCTCTTCATGGAAACCCAACACCGCTACTAAGACCGTTACTGACTCAATGAAACTATAATCTTACCACCTATTTGTTCCATTGTCTCTCTTTTGTTGTTGTTCAGCAAAGCTCACTCATCCTGAGTGACACACCAACAACTGCTCCCATGACTAATGATGACAAAGCACGCTGCTCTTTCACCTGTGAAGAAGAAAGCGGGATTAGTCAGGCGCTGGTGTGGCACATGTTTTTCCTAAATTCCCCAAAATAACTCCGTATGTGTGTTGTTTTACCTGCCACGGGTGGAATATTGGTGGTGAGGACAAAAGAACCTCAGGATGGAGTTCATGTCATGTGAGTGAGTTCAATGAGTCAATCATGCGGATCTGAGACAAGTTGAAACTGCATCTTGTTGCCACAAAATCTGGTCCGGCCGCCGTCGAGCAAGATCTACCGGTTACATACGATCGAGCACTTATTAGCTCACCTAACATGAGCGACGACAAGATGACTGACTGGGACAACATTAGAGGTCTGGTTACAAGTACAAACAAAGTACAATAAACATGTTTTTAGTCATGAATTACTGATCAGCTTTTGTCATTAAACATTTCCATTGAATCCTTGCAGGGGAAATGCACTTTTTTTTTTGGAAGTTTGTCTATCGTTCACAATCATTATAATAATAATAATAATACATTTGATTTATAAGGCGCCTTTCTGGGCACTCAAGGACACCGTACAAAATCAAAACAAAAAAATCAAATTGGATAAAAACAACAATAATTAAAGCTGCAAGCAGCGTTGGTCAAGCCCGCATATTTGGCAGGTGCAAGTCCTAAGTGTCCCAATACTTTTGTCAAGTTGTAGTCCTAAGTGTCCCAATACTTTTGTCCAGTGTAGGTGTCCCAATACTTTTGTCCAGTGGTAGTCCTAAATGTTCCAATACTTTTGTCCAGTTTTAGTCCTAAGTGTCCCAATACTTTTGTCAAGTTGTAGTCCTAAGTGTCCCAATACTTTTGTCCAGTGTAGGTGTCCCAATACTTTTGTCCAGTTTTAGTCCTAAGTGTCCCAATACTTCTGTGTACTTTTACTCCGAAGTGTCCCAATACTTTTGTTCAGTGGTATCAGAAAGGTTCAATGTGTTGGTTTGAAGCTGAAACAACAAACCCGCTCAGAGGAGATAATGTTTGAAGACAGGTGACCGGTTTTAACAAAAATGTTGTTTTGAAGGGGGAATAGCAAACTTCCTGTAGATTTTTGCTGAAAGATGTCAATGAATGAAATGTAGGTCTAAGTAAGACCTACATAGAGGTTTTTGTTTCATGCCTCTCCGACCTTCCCAGTGGGAGTTACGGTCAGTTTTGTCATATTTTTCTTCAAAGGAGCAGTTTTTTCTGCGTTTTATTCCAAAATTGCGGTAGAGCGCAATTTTGAGATTTGGGTTTAGGTTTTTTTATTAGTTTGCAATTTTTGCCAGTCCTGATGTGTGTGTTCAGTTTGGTGAGTTTTGAAGCATGTTAAGGGGGTCAAATTACAGCTCAAAGAGGCAAAAGTGACTGTTTTTAGTACATTTTTGTCTTGAAGGGGGAATGTAGGTCTAAGTCAGACCTACATAGAGGTATTTTTTTTCATGTCTCTCCGACCTTCCTAATAAAAGTTACAGGCAGTCTAGAGCGCAATTTTGAGTTTTGGGGTTCGGTTTTTTTATTAAAAGGCAATTTTCGCAGGTCCTGATGTGTGGGTCAAATATGGTGAGTTTTGAAGCATGTTAAGTGGGTCAAATTACAGCTCAAAGAGGCGGCCGGTATAATAATAATAAAGAATAAAACCTTACAAATTCAATAGGTCCTTATGTCCCATTGCAAAAGGACTCCCGTTGGGATTCCTTTTACAATGGGCCATGCGGCTCTTAATAAGAAAGAATAAAACGTTACAAATTCAATAGGTCCTTATATTCCATTGCAAAAGGACTCCTGTTGGGATTCCTTTTACAATGGGCCATGCGGGCCCTAATAAGAAAGAATAAAACGTTACAAATTCAATAGGTCCTCTGTCCCATTGTAAAAGGACTCCCTTCGGGATTCCTTTTACAATGGGCCATGCGGGCCCTAATAACAACAACAAAGAAAGAGAAGAAAAGATGATTACAATGAATAAGCAGTCAGGAATAGGTGTGTTTTGAGTCTTGATTTGAAGAGGGATATTGATTCCAAGCTACGAAGGTCTGGTGGCAAAGAGTTCCAAAGATGTGGGGCAGAGCGGCTGAAAGCTCGGGCCCCCATGGTGGACAGTTTAAATAAAGGGACAGTGAGGTAGATGGATGAAGAGGAAAGACATGATTTTTTAAAAATGCAGTCTAGATCAGTGGTTCTTAACCTGGGTTCGATCGAACCCTAGGGGTTCGGTGAGTCGGCCTCAGGGGTTCGGCGGAGCTTCCACCGCGGAGGTCAAGACACACCCGATTCATCGTGTAAAGAAAAACTTCTCCCTATCGGCGTATTATGGATACCACAAAACAATGTTCCCTCTAATTTTCCATCTGATTTGCAGGTGTGTAATTTGTTGTGAGTTCATGCACTGTGTTGGTTTTGTTCTTTGATTTGGTTTTGTTCTTTCATTTTGTGCACCCGTAAAAAAAACATAACTTTGTCTTCACTAAAGATGGGTTCAGTTAATGCGCATATGAAACTGGTGGGGTTCGGTACCTCCAACAAGGTTGGAGGTACCGAACTGAGGTCTAAATATTAAATAAATATGATCAAAAGTCAGGTGTACTGGAGAGGAGGCTACGCCGGATAGTCGAACCTCGGATCCAAGAGGAACAGTGTGGTTTTCGTCCTGGTCGTGGAACTGTAGACCAGCTCTATACTCTCGGCAGGGACCTTAAGGGTGCATGGGTGTTTGCCTAACCAGTCTACATGTGCTTTGTGGACTTGGAGAAGGCATTCGACCTGTGGGGAGTGCTCAGAGAGTATGGGGTATCGGACTGTCTGATTGTTGCGGTCCGCTCCCTGTATGATCAGTGTCAGAGCTTGGTCTGCATTGCCGGCAGTCAGTCGGACCCGTTTCCAGTGAGGGTTAGACTCCGCCAAGGCTGCCCTTTGTCACCGATTCTGTTCATAACTTTTATGGACATAATTTCTAGGCGCAGTCAAGGCGTTGAGGGGATCCGGTTTGGTGGCTGCAGGATTAGGTCTCTGCTTTTTGCAGATGATGTGCTCCTGATGGCTTCATCTGGCCAGGATCTTCAGCTCTCACTTGATCGGTTCACAGCCGAG
This sequence comes from Nerophis lumbriciformis, assembly GCF_033978685.3. NCBI lineage: Eukaryota > Metazoa > Chordata > Actinopteri > Syngnathiformes > Syngnathidae > Nerophis > Nerophis lumbriciformis. Next base: position 7,892,192 of record NC_084557.2, on the reverse strand, counting down.
TGTGAAGCGACTGGGATGAGAATCAGCACCTCCAAGTCCGAGTCCATGGTTCTCGCCCGGGAAAGGGTGGAGTGCCATCTCCAAGTTGAGGATGAGATCTTGCCCCAAGTGGAGGAGTTCAAGTACCTAGGGGTCTTGCTCACGAGTGAGGGAAGAGTGGATCGTGAGATCAACAGGCGGATCGGTGCGGCGTCTTCAGTAATGCGGACGCTGTATCGATCCGTTGTGGTGAAGAAGGAGCTGAGCCGGAAGGCAAAGCTCTCAATTTACCGGTCCATCTACGTTCCCATCCTGAGCTTTGGGTTATGACCGAAAGGACAAGATCACGGGTACAAGCGGCCCAAATGAGTTTCCTCCGCTGGGTGGCGGGTCTCTCCCTTAGAGATAGGGTGAGAAGCTCTGCCATCAGGGAGGAACTCAGAGTAAAGCCGCTGCTCCTCCACATGGAGAGGAGCCAGATGAGGTGGTTCGGGCATCTGGTCAGGATGCCACCCGAACGCCTCCCTAGGGACCGGTAGGAGGCCAAGGGGAAGACCCAGGACACGTTGGGAAGACTATGTCTCCCGGCTGGCCTGGGAACGCCTCGAGATCCCCCGGGAGGAGATGGACGAAGTGGCTGGGGAGAGGGAAGTCTGGGCTTCTCTGCTTAGGCTGAGCGGAAGCGGAAGAAAATGGATGGATGGATGATCAAAAGTCCGCTTACAGTGGAGCCTATGGGAGCCCTTGAATTCTGCCTATAGGGTCCCTAAAAACACCTTCATTAGGGTTTTATATACAAAACCCAAAACCAGTGATTTGCAAATCCTTTTCAACTTATATTCAATTGACTAGACTGCAAAGACAAGATATTTAATGTTCACACTGGAAAACTTTGTTATTTTTTGGCAAATATTAGCTCATTTGGAATTTGTTTCACTTATTTGGAACATCCCACAGGTGAACGGGCTAATTGGGAACAGGTGGGTGCCATGATTTGGGTATAAAAGCAGCTTCCATGGAATGCTCAGTCATTCACAAACAAGGACGGGGCGAGGGTCACCACTTTGTCAACAAATGCCTGAGCAAAATGTTTGAAACATGCAGCAAGCATGGCATTATGGACCTGCTCAGTGGCCTTGTGGTTCGAGTGGCCGCCCTGAGATCGGTTGGTAGTGAGTTCAAACCCCGAACCAAAGACTATAAAAATGGGAGCCATTACCTCCCTGCTTGGCACTCAGCATCAAGGATCGGAATTGGGGGTTAAATCAGCAAAAATGATTCCCGGGCGCGGCCACCGCTGCTGCTCACTGCTCCCCTCACCTGGTGATCAAGGGTGATGGGTCAAATGCAGAGAATAATTTCGCCACACCTAGTGTGTGTGTGACAATCATTGCTACTTTAACTTTAACTTTAACCTTTTGGTGTGCAAGGTCGTTTGCCCATCTGTGATTGACACGCTAAAGTCCTTGTCTGGGATAGACTCCAGCCTGCACCACGAACAGGGTAGGCGGTGTAAAGCGGATGGATGGCGGAGCGTGTCGCAGGCGGAGGGGGGCTAAGTGAAGGTCACTGCATGAGTGGTTAGCTGGTGGGAGGTGACCAGTTCAATATGCTCGTCATCCTCCCTCTGCCGGTGCCTCCAGGCTGTCCGTGTGGAGCCACACAACACAGGCAGCCTTTTTCAGCCCTATGTTAATCTCCCCCCCCCCCCCTCGCCTTGCTGCCGCCTCCCCGGCACGCCAGCAGCAGAGGACAAAGTGCTACAGCCTGCACTCGTCGACAGAATGTCGCATAAACGGCGAGAGAACAGCCAGATGATCTCTCTCTCTCTCTCTCGTATGCATGAAGTTTTGTCCATAGACCCGAGCTGGAACCCTCGTCACTCCCTTGACCCCCAGGCTGGAACCCTCGTCACTCCCTTGACCCCCAGGCTGGAACCCTCGTCACTCCCTTGACCCCCAGGCTGGAACCCTCGTCACTCCCTTGACCTCTGACTTTGTGCGGCCATCATTGTTCCCTCTCATCGCGGCGTGTTGCCTTTGTCCACGCCACACAATACGGCCTAAAAGAGCAAAGTCAAGCGGACGCCGTTTTTGTTTTTTGCACCCATTTACTGGTCAGCGCTGACCCTATTCAGGACGCGTCGATCGCTGCCCTGGCCGGGGAAGGATGAGGATGGCTAGCGAGGGGGGGGAGGGGGATTCAGCTGGTCGCCGGCGCCGCGGGCGCCGCGTTAACGCCTCGTGCTGATGCTCGAGGGCAGTGCTTTTCAACCTTTTTCTGAGCCAAGGCACATTTTTTTGTCTTTAAGTACCGTACACACAATTATGTTACATATACACACAATTATGTTGTGCTTAAAGGGGAACATTATCACAATTTCAGAATGGTTAAAACCATTAAAAATCAGTTCCCAGTGGCTTATTATATTTTTCGAAGTTTTTTTCAAAATTTTACCCATCACGCAATATCCCTAAAAAAAGCTTCAAAGTGCCTGATTTTAACCACCCGTCCATTTTCCTGTGACGTCACATAGTGAAGCCAACACAAACAAACATGGCGGAAAGAACAGCAAGCTATAGCGACATTAGCTCGGATTCAGACTCGGATTTCAGCGGCTTAAGCGATTCAACAGATTATGAATGTATTGAAACGGATGGTTGTAGTGTGGAGGCAGGTAGCGAAAACGAAATTGAAGAAGAAACTGAAGCTATTGAGCCATATCGGTTTGAACCGTATGCAAGCGAAACCCACGAAAACGACACGACAGCCAGCGACACGGGAGAAAGCGAGGACGAATTCGGCGATCGCCTTCTAACCAACGATTGGTATGTGTTTGTTTGGCATTAAAGGAAACTAACAACTATGAACTAGGTTTACAGCATATGAAATACATTTGGCAACAACATGCACTCTGAGAGTGCAGACAGCCCAGTTTTCATCAATTAATATATTCTGTAGACATACCCTCTTGTCAGCAGGCCAGGGAAGCTAGGGTCGGTATTCTTCTCTTGATCATCTTCGGGACGGTGTGAGCCAAGACATCCAGGGGGTTTAGCTCGCTCGTCTGCGGGAACAAACTGCCGCCATTGCTTGCCGTGCTACCGAGGTCCTTTGTCCCTGAATTGCTCACACACTCCGGCAGATTCAATGGGGGTCTGGCGGCAGATTTCTTTGACTTTATCGTTGGAAATGCATCTGCTTTGAGTGTCGCAGGATATCCACACATTCTTGCCATCTCTGTCGTAGCATAGCTTTCGTCGGTAAAGTGTGCGGAACAAACGTCCAATTTCTTGCCACTTTCGCATCTTTGGGCCACTGGTGCAACTTGAATCCGTCCCTGTTGGTGTTGTTACACCCTCCGACAACACACCGACGAGGCATGATGTCTCCAAGGTACGGAAAACAGTCGAAAAAACGGAAAATAACAGCGCTGATTTGACTCGATGTTTGAGAAAATGGCGGATTGCTTCCCGATGTGACGTCACGTTGTGACGTCATCGCTCCGAGAGCGAATATTAGAAAGGCGTTTAATTCGCCAAAATTCACCCATTTAGAGTTCGGAAATCAATTAAAAAAATATATGGTCTTTTTTCTGCAACATCAAGGTATATATTGACGCTTACATAGGTCTGGTGATAATGTTCCCCTTTAAAAAATTTTTTTTTTTTTTTTTTTTTTTTTTCATTAAATCAACATAAAAAACACAAGATACACTTACAAACAGTGCACCAACCCAAAAAACCTCCCTCTCATTCGCACAAAAGGGTTGTTTCTTTCTGTTATTAATATTTCTGGTTCCTACATTATATATCAATATAGATCAATGCAGTCAGTAGGTATACAGTCCGTAAGCACACATGATTGTATTTTTTTATGACAAAAAACAACATACAACACTTTTTTTTTTGACGATACCAAAATAATACCTTACTGTAGCCTTAATACCTTGATATTGTACCGTGACATTTTGACATTGTTACATCCCTAGTATTGACACATGCATGTGACTGCTATTGATGTTTTTCCATTGGCAAACCTGTAAAACTGTAAAAAAAAAAATTATGTAAAAAAACGGTCATCGACTGGCACTGCCAAACGAAAACCATAAAATTAAAGTAAAACACTGTAAACCAAATAATGATCAAAAACATTTACAGAAATTTTCATGAAACGTTTTGCGGAAAAAGATCGTAATTTTACAGATTTTTACTAAATGATCGAGATCAACCACCTTTAATAAAGTGACGATGCAAACAGTTCTGCAGAAAAAATACCTTTATTCTACAGAGTTTTTCCAAATTATTACGATCAAACACCTTTAATGAAGTGACAATGCTGGCAGTTCTGCAGAAAAATACCATTTTTTAGACCAGTTGATCTGCCGTTTCTTTTCTTTTCTCCTCTGCTCCCCCCTATCCCTTGTGGAGGGGGAGACACTCAGGTCCGGTGGCCATGGATGGGGTGCTGGCTGTCCGGGGTCGGGAACCGGAGTGGACCGCTCGCCTGTGTATCGGTTGGGAACATCTCTGCGCTGCTGACCCGTCTCCGCTCGGGATGGTTTCCTGCTGACCCCACTGTGGACTGGACTCTTACTATTATGTTGGATCCACTATGGACTGTACTCTTACAATATTATGTCAGACCCACTCGACATCCATTGCATTCGGTCTCCCCTAGAGGGGGGGTTACCCACATATGCGGTCCTCTCCAAGGTTTCTCATAGTCATTCACATCGACGTCCCACTGGGGTGAGTTTTTCCTTGCCCTTATGTGGGCTCTGTACCGAGGATGTCGTTGTGGCTTGTGCAGCCCTTTGAGACACTTGTGATTTAGGGCTATATAAATAAACATTGATTGATTGATTGATTGATTATTTTACAGATTTTTTCTGAATTGTTAAGATCAACCACCTTTAATAAAGTGACGATGCAAACAGTTCTGCAGAAAAATACCTTTATTCTACAGCATGGGTGTCAAACTCTTGGCCCTTGAGGCGATATCAAGTTAACCCTAAAGCTGGCCCATCAATCCTCCCGGAAGTCTTCCAAACGCCAGCCAGCCAGCCAGCCCAACAAGTGCTGGCCCAGTCACATAACATGTGCACACACACATTAGAATGCAACACATTTTTCATCAACAGCGATACAGGTCACACTGAGGGTAGCCGAATAAAAAACTTTAACACTGTTAGAAATATACGCCACACTGTGAATCCACACCAAACCAGAACCCTTTGCAGCACTAACTCTTCCGGGACGCTACAAGGTGTGTGTGTGTGTGGGGGGGGGAGGTTTGGTGGCAGTGTCACGCCAAATTTCTTCCCCCTAAAAAAACCTTCCCCCCCATTTACTTCCGGGGTCATTTCCTCTTACGTCATCAGAGGTGGGTAGTAACGCGCTACATTTACTCCGTTACATGTACTTGAGTAACTTTTGGGATAAATTGTACTTCTAAGAGTAGTTTTAATGCAACATACTTTTACTTTTACTTGAGTATATTTATAGAGAAGAAACGCTACTTTTACTCCGCTACTTTTATCTACATTCAGCTCGCTACTCGCTACTAATTTTTATCGATCTGTTAATGCACGCTTTGTTTGTTTTGGTCTGTCAGACAGACCTTCATAGTGCCTGCGTTTCAACAAATACAGTCACTGGTGACGTTCACTCCGTTCCACCAATCAGATGCAGTCACTGGTGACGTTGGACCAATCAAACAGAGCCAGGCGGTCACATGACCTGACTTAAACAAGTTGAAAAACTTATTGGGGTGTTACCATTTAGTGGTCAATTGTACGGAATATGTACTGTACTGTGCAATCCACTAATACAAGTTCCAATCAATCAATCAAAAGTGTGAAGGAAAAAAGACCATTTTTTATTTCAACCGTACATCCCGTCAAAAGCCTAAAGACTGACTGCAGAGTTCCTGTCTTCACAATAAAAGTGCCGCTCCATCGCGCCTGCGCTTTCAAAATAAGAGTCTCCGAAAGCCTGCGCAAACAAGCTAGCAAGCTACGGAGTTTGCCGCCAATGTATTTCTTGTAAAGTGTATAAAAACGAATATGGAAGCTGGACAAATAAGATGCCAAAAACCAACCACTTTCATGTGGTATTGGACAGAAAGGAAGACTTTTTTTCTCTTCCATTCGAAAATGTGGACGTTATCATCACTACTGTCTGATTCCAATCAATGCAAGTCATCAGAATCAGGTAATACACCAACTTATATTCTTGTCTTCATGAAAGAAAGGAATCTATATGTGTTAAACATGCATGTACATTCATTAAAACACTATTAACATGTAAACAAAAACGGCAAAAAATATATATATAAATTATATATTGTATATATCAATGTATGTATATATATAAATATATATATATATATATATATATATATATATATATATATATATATATATATATATATATATATATATGTGTGTGTGTATATATGTATATATATATATATACATACACACACACACACACACACACATATATATATATATATATATATATATATATATATATATATGATATGTGTGTGTATGTTACTCATCAGTTACTCAGTACTTGAGTAGTTTTTTTACAACATACTTTTTACTTTTACTCAAGTAAATATTTGGGTGACTACTCCTTACTTTTACTTGAGTAATAAATCTCTAAAGTAACAGTACTCTTACTTGAGTACAATTTCTGGCTACTCTACCCACCTCTGTACGTCATTGACAGCGATCGATAGAATCCAAATCTCCTGAAAATGGTGGTGTCACTGAATGACATCTGTCTTTATCTTTCCCAGGGGACTTATGTCAAACACCAGCAGGCTTCGAAAAAATTCCAGGCGGAGTGTTAGGCCCGCTGCTGGGAACTTCTGTCTTCGTTGGTAACGTGCAAAAAATATTAATTAATATATAATACTGTTAAATGTCTGTACTTTAAATCAACATTATTGTTGAAACCATTTCACTACAATATTGTGTGTGCTGCTGTCCTGTGTCAAAGCCGAAGTGTTATCGATCGCTGTCAATGACGTAAGAGGAAATTACGTAAGTAATAGGAAATGACGTAAGAGGAAATTACGGAAGTAATAGGAAATGACGTAAGAGGAAATGACTACGGAAGCAGAGGTGGGACCAAGTCATTGTTTTGCAAGTCACAAGTAAGTCTCAAGTCACAAGTAAGTCTCAAGTCTTTGCCCTCAAGTCCGAGTCAAGTCCCGAGTCAAGACAGGCAAGCCCCGAGTCAAGTCCAAAGTCAAGACTGGAAAGTCTCAAGTCAAGTCCTAAGTCCTGCATTTTGAGTTTCGAGTCCTTTCAAGTCCTTTTAACCACAGACTAATATATTAACACAGATTGTGTATGCTTTTCAAACGCTGTATTTATTTATTAAAACAAGTGCATTTTAAATTGCAGGAAAGAAAATTGTGCTGACATTGCACTTTATAATAGCACTATTAACCAGTCATTTTAAACATTAACTCATTCTTTTACAGAACAAACACATGAAAAAACATGACATATACGTGAACATAACAAAAAAGTTGTACTTTTTATATGTCAGGGCCCTATGCTGCATTGCATTTGCAAAAGACCAAATTAGCCAAGAGTCTGTCAGTCATTTGTGCACGATGGGGGCGTAGTATGATGCCACCATGGCTGAAAACTCGCTCCACTGGAGCACTGGAGGCAGGCACTGCCAAGACTCTCATGGCCACTCGGAACAGTGAAGGAAGAGTCTTCATGTTCAATGCCCAGAACAAAATGGGGGAGAGAGTTGTTTTGGGTTGGTGCACTACTTGTAAGTGTATCCTGGGTTTTTTATGTTGATTTAATTAAAAAAAGAAAAGAAAAAAAAATTATTTCTTGTGCGGCCCAATACCAATCGATCCACGGACCAGTACCGGGCCGCGGCCCAGTGGTTGGGGACCACTGAGGTAAACAACCAACAGTATGTCAGAAAGCTAGCTAAAACGGTACACATATTCATAATATAGTATACATTTTAACTGACCTTTATTTTACTATTTTTGTCTTTTTTTAGGTGGCTAAAATACGCGGTGCTGCTGACCGCCGTCTAACGTTACGTGTGATATATTGACTAACGTAACCCTGCTTGAAAAAAATCACTGAACAAAAAGTATGAATAAGGTAGTGAACTGCAACAGATTCCCGTGTTTGCAATAACGTTATAACGTTAGCAGTGAGTTTACAGCCTCACTGATTTAACTACACAGCAAATAAAAGTCACGTTACTTAGCCAATAAACGTTTTCTTACATTCAAAACTTACCGTTCTTTGTGCAACTTCAAATGCTGGACGAAGTTGGAAGTTGTTGCCTCTCCATCAGTCATTTTCGAACCGCATGTGTTGCATACTGCAAACCGTTTTGTGTTGACCACCTCGTAATTTTTATACCCAAACAAAGTTATTTTAGGTATCATTTTTTGTTCACTGGCGTGTGGTTTGGACATGTCTTCTTCGTTGGTTGTCCTGCAATTTGATTGGATGAATGCTGTGTGATGAAAACAAAGTAGATCTAATTTGATTGGCTGTTGTACTGAGAGCACACCAGCTGACACACGCAACGCTGATAGACAAGTACACAATGAAAAATACGGAGCGCTCCCGAATAACTTTTTCATCTTTGGGTTTTGGGGAAAGTAGCAAGTCATGTCAAGTCATGTCAATTCAAAAGGCTCAAGTCCAAGTGAAGTCACAAGTCATTGATGTTAAAGTCTAAGTCGAGTTGCAAGTCTTTTTACATTTTGTCAAGTCGAGTCTAAAGTCATCAAATTCATGACTCGAGTCTGACTCGAGTCCAAGTCATGTGACTCGAGTCCACACCTCTGTACGGAAGTAAATAGGGGGGGGGGGGAAGGTTTTTGTAGGGGGAAGAAATTTGGCGTGACAGTAGCGGGGGTGTATATTGTAGCGTCCCGGAAGAGTTAGTGCTGCAAAGGATTCTGGGTATTTGTTCTGTTGTGTTTATGTTGTGTTACGGTGCGGATGTTCTCCCGAAATGTGCTTGTCATTCTTGTTTGGTGTGGGTTCACAGTGTGGCGTATATTTCTAACAGTGTTAAAGTTGTTTATACTGGCACCCTCAGTGTAACCTGTATCGCTGTTGATGAAGTATGCGTTGCATTCGCTCGTGTGTGCGTACAGAAGCCGCCCATATCTTGTGACTGGGTCTGAACGATGATAGAATGGATGAAAAGCGGACGTGACGATATCTTGTAGAGTACGTTTAAGGTTCATTTGTTCAACCTTGGCTTTGTTCAGTTTTAAATTTTGGCCCACTCTGTATTTGAGTTTGACACCGCTGTGTTAGATTGTTAGTATGGACATAGATTTTTATATAACAAGCTACATATTTAATGAAAGATAATTACTGTAATTTTACATGAATTTGAAAGTAATTTAAGAAAACAGAAAATGCTATGTATAATTAATTTGGTATTTTTCTGTAAAAAAAAATACAAATATACATAGTTTGTCATCACTGGCATATTACTTAAAATAACAGGCGGATTGTTTATTTACAGATAATGTCTTCAATTCTACAGTTTTATAAACTATTTTAAAAAAATAGAAAAATTACAGTAGAAATTTAGAGTAAATTAACCATAAAAATAGGATTTTTTTTTTTTTTTACAGTGTTCCATACTTTCCGCTCTATAAGGCGCACCGGATTATAAGGCGCACCTTCAATGAATGGCCTATTTAAAACTGTGTTCATATATAAGGCGCACCGCATTATAAGGCGCATAGAATAGACGCTACAGTAGAGGCTGGGGTTACTTTATGCATCCCGTAGTGGCGAGACCTGTTGTGGCTCAATATTGGTCCATATATAAGGCGCACCGGATTATAAGGCGCACTGTCAGCTTTTGAGAAAATTGGAGGTTTTTAGGTGCGCCTTATAGTGCGGAAAATACGGCGGGTGTACTGTCACATCACGCCCTGACTTATTTGTTTTTTTTTTTGCTGTTTTCCTGTGTGTCGTGTTTTAGTTCTTGTCCCGCGCTCCTATTTTAGTTCCGTTTCCTCTTTTGTTGGTATTTTCCTGCAGCAGTTCCATGGTTTCCTTGGAGCGCTACGGCCCGCACCTTCTTTGTTTTAGCAATCAAGAATATTTCAGTTGTTTTTATCCCTCTTTGTGGGGACATTGTTGATTGTCATGTCATGTACGGATGTACTTTGTGGACGCCGTCTGCCGCTCCACACCCTGTAAGTCTTTGCGGTCGTCCAGCATTCTGTTTTTGTTTACTTTGTGGTAGGGTTGTACGGTACACCGGTATTAGTATAGTACTGCGATACTAATTAATCGTTTTCGGTACTATACCGCCTCTGAAACGTACCGATCCGCGCCCGCGTCGAAGTCACGACGAGCATGTTCGGCAGCGCACACACACAGAGTACTTACAAGCAGACACAGTGTGTAGACAGAAAAGGGAGAACGGATGCATTTTGGCTTAAAAAGTAAAGATAAAGGTGAAGTTATAACACTGAAACACCCTCAGGAAGATGTACTTTAAGACATTAGCTACTTCTAAATCACTAATCAAGTAAGCAAATAAAGTACGTTTCTTACAAGTATTATTATCACTGCAGGATGAGGAATAGCTAAACATGCTTCACTACACATCGTAGGAGGATACAATAGCTCACCGCCACACAATGTAAACAAATGCCATGGGTGGATCTACACCTGGCATCCACTGTAGTGATATCAAGTACAGGCACGTATCTAGTCGATACTACTATGATTACGTCGATATTTTTTGGCATCTCAACATCTTCTTTCGTTCTTTTAAAATGTATATAATGTTTATAAAGTCAGTAAATACGTCCCTGGACACATGAGGACTTTGAATATGACCAATGTATGATCCTGTAACTACTTGGTATCGGATCGATACCCAAATGTGTGGTATCATCCAAAACTAATGTAAAGTATCAAAGAAGAGAAGCATAAATGATTATTACATTTTAACAGAAGTGTAGATAGAACATGTGTGTGTGTGTGTGTGTGTGTGTGTGTGTGTGTGTGTGTGTGTGTGTGTGTGTGTGTGTGTGTGTGTGTGTGTGTGTGAGGCGCACCATGTGTTCCGCCGTCTATTGTTTTGCTGGTCAGCGTCTTACACAAGCAAAGTACTAGAATGGAAATAGCAACAACGTCGTCTTATGAAAGGTTCTAGAAAGTTATTTTGAACTAGAATCCAAAATGACATAACAACTAACAACAAACACACAAATGTTGTGGCGCACGAGCATGCCGGGAAGCGACAGAACCATATTTCAAGTATAGCTGCAGTCATGATGTCAATGGAATTTTGCTTTCTGGACTTGACCACAGCAAACATTACGCAGCTTGCAAAGATTGTAATAAATCCATCAGAAGAAGACACCATTCTGAGCCAGTCATTTCCAGAAGTTATCTGAGAAGCCTCCATTTTACTCATGTTGCAAAAATGTGTAGAATAAAATTAAAATACACATTTCTGTCAACAAAGATTTGCATTAGCCTTAGATAGTAGGCTAATATATCTAATATAGACACTTACGTCATGTGTTGCCTTCATTATAACACTTATATAAGACTTTCAAAGTCATTTTGATAGTAGGCTCATATATCTAATATAGACACTTACATCATGTGTTGCCTTCATTATAACACTTATATAAGACTTTTAAAGTCATTTTGATAGTAGGCTAATATAGCTAATTAAGACACTTACATCATGTGTTGTCTTCATTATAACACTTATATAAAACTTTTAAAGTCATTTTGATAGTAGGCTAATATAGCTAATATAGACACTTACATCATGTGTTGCCTTCATTATAACACTTATATAAGACTGTTAAAGTCATTTTGATAGTAGGCTAATCCAGCTAATATAGACACTTACATCATGTGTTGTCTTCATTATAACACTTATATAAGACTTTTAAAGTCATTTTGATAGTAGGCTAATATAGCTAATTAAGACACTTACATCATGTGTTGTCTTCATTATAACACTTATATAAGACTTTCAAAGTCATTTTCATAGTAGGCTAATATATCTAATATAGACACTTACATCATGTGTTGTCTTCATTATAACACTTATATACAACTTTTAAAGTCATTTTGATAGTAGGCTAATATAGCTAATATAGACACTTACATCATGTGTTGCCTTCATTATAACACTTATATAAGACTGTTAAAGTCATTTTGATAGGCTAATCCAGCTAATATAGACACTTACATCATGTGTTGTCTTCATTATAACACTTATATAAGACTTTTAAAGTCATTTTGATAGTAGGCTATTATAGCTAATATAAACACTTAAATCATGTGTTGCCTTCATTATAACACTTATATAAGACTTTCAAAGTCATTTTGATAGTAGGCTAATATAGCTAATATAAACACTTAAATCATGTGTTGCCTTCATTAGAACACTTATATAAGATTTTTAAAGTCATTTTGATAGTAGGCTAATATAGCTAATATAGACACTTACATCATGTGTTGCCTTCATTATAACACTTATATAAGACTTTTAAAGTCATTTTGATAGTAGGCTAATATAGCTAATATAGACACTTACATCATCCATCCATCCATTTTCTACCGCTTGTCCCATGTGTTGTCTTCATTATAACACTAATATATGGCTTTTAATTTTTTGAGGCTCCAGACAGATTTTTATTTTTATATATATATATATATATATATATATATATCCAGCACCCCCCCATGACCCCAAAAGGGACAAGTTTTAGAAAATGTATATATATATATATATATATATATATATATATATATATATATATATATATATATATATATATATACATATATATACATATATATACATATATATATATATATATATATACATATATATATATACATATATATATATATACATATATATATATATATATATATATATATATATATATACATATATATATATATATATATATACATATATATACATATATATATATATATATACATACATACATACAGTACAGTCAAAAGTTTGGACACACCTTCTCATTCAATGCGTTTTCCCTATTTTCATGACTATTTACATTGTAGATCGTCACTGAAGGCATGAAAGCATGTTTTGTATTCTAGTTTCTTCAAAATAGCCACCCTTTGCTCTGATTACTGCTTTGCACACTCTTGGCATTCTCTCCATGAGCTTCAAGAGGTAGTCACCTGAAATGGGTTTCACTTCACAGGTGTCATAGTTTTGATGCCTTCAGTGACAATCTACAATGTAAATAGTCATGAAAAAGAAGTGTTTTAAATGCTCCTCAACAAGGTGATGGGTCAAATGCAGAAGTTAATTTCACCACACCAAGTGTGTGTGTGTGCGACTATCAGTGGTACTTTAACTTTAAATCTGAAAAGGTTTTCCACAAGATGTGAGACAGGCCTTTAACATCGGCAATGTTCAAATTCAGGCTAAACACATTGTTATTTAAAAGGATCCTATTGTGCAAAACAAACTTTTCTTACCTGTTGGTACCTGTTTTAGTGTATCCAGCAACCCCATCATTCCACAACATTTGAAATCAAACCGAGGAGGCACTGCAGAAATATTTATAAAACAATCTTGCCTTCTTCCAAATGTGCGCCAAGCGAGCGGATCTCTCCATATGCGGTAGTGGTTTACGCAAAGATCTTTGTGCCAATCCGCCATTGTTATTCAAAGTTGTCTTCCATAAGTTCCTTCTTTTTCTTGTTGTGGGGCAGACTGGCTCGTACATGCACATGCAAGCTAAAATCCTCCACTGATGCCATTCCTAATAAAAAAATAAGTGTATAACTTGTATCTGTCAGTAGACTCCATATATATATAATTATTAATAATGAATATATTTCTTAAATATATACATATATTTAAGAAATATTAATTATTAATTTATTAAATGTATTTAATGAATATATTTCTTATATTCATTAACATGTATATATATATATATATATATATATATATATATATATATATTTATTCATTAACATATAGAAATATATATTAATGAATATATACATATATATATATTCATTAACATATAGAAATATATATTAATGAATATATATACATTAATAATTAAAAATGTATATATTTCTTAAATATATACACATATTTAAGAACTATATTAATTAATAATTTATAAATATATTACATGCATTTATATATATATATATATATATATACACAGTATATTAATGAATATGTATATACAATAATAATAATGGATATATTTCTTAAATATACACATATATTTCTTAAATATATTAACGCATTTAATAATAAATATATTTCTTAAATATATGTATATATTTAGGAAATATATTTATTATTATTTTAGGGGTAGGTTTTATATATATATATATGTATATATATATATATATACATATATGTATGTATATATATATATACATAGACACAAAATATATATGTACATATATCGGAAATATATTTATTATTATTTTAGGGTTAGGTTATATATATGTATATATACAACCTAACCCTAAAATAATAATGAATATATTTCCTAAATATATACATATATTTAAGAAATATATTAATTATTAAATATATACATATAACCTAACCCTAAATGTATATATATATATATATATATATATATATATATATATATATATATATATATATATATATATATATATATATATATATATATATATATATATATAAAACATAACTCTAAATTAATAATATATATATATATATATATATATATATATATATATATATATATATATATATATATATATATATATATATATATATATATATACATTTAGGGTTAGGTTATATGTATATATTTAATAATTAATATATTTCTTAAATATATGTATATATTTAGGAAATATATTCATTATTTTAGGGTTAGGTTGTATATATACATATATATAACCTAACCCTAAAATAATAATAAATATATTTCCGAGATATGTACATATATATTTTGTGTGTATATGTATATATATATATATATATATATATATATATATATATATATATATATATATATATATATATATATATATATATATATATATATATATATATATAAATATATATATATACATATATTAATTTATTTATTTGAGCACAACATAATTGCATGTAAATTCATTTTTTGTCAGTCCCATCTAATACAGAACATTTGGTTAGTCCTTTTTTTTTTTTAAATCAGCCTGACCTAAGCCTAAGGTTTACTTGTTAAATACTGTAAATGGTTTCATATCATTTGATAAGGTTGTAAACTGTAAGTAGGTTAGATATAATCATCGCATACGATTAAAATCAAGAGTAATATTAGTAATCATTGTTACTATGCCCCCTTTTAACCACTTCCTATTCATTTCACAACAATTTTACATTCCAAATATTACCTTGCGTTTTACTTTGAAGGTCCGAGCGACAGCTTTGAATGGATTTAAGCAATTATGTCTAATTTCTACAAAAGCAGTGAGGTTGTCACGTTGTGTAAATGCTGAATAAAAACAGAATACAATGATTTGCAAATCCTTTACAACTTATATTCAATTGAATTGACTGCAAAGACAAGATATTTAACGTTCGAACTGGAAAACTTTATTTTTTGCAAAAATTAGCTCATTTGGAATTTGATGCCTGCAACATGTTCCTAAAAAGCTGGCACAAGTGGCATAAAAGACTGAGAAAGTTGAGGAATGCTCATCAAACACTTATTTGGAACATCCCACAGGTGTACGGGCTAATTGGGAACAGGTGGGTGCCATGATTGGGTATGAAAGTAGATTCCATGAAATGCTCAGTCATTCACAAACAAGGACGGGGCGAGGGTCACCACTTTGTCAACAAATGCCTGAGCAAATTGTCCAACAGTTTAAGAACAACATTTCTCAACCAGCTATTGCAAGGAATTTAGGGATTTCACCATCTTTGGTCTGTAATATCATCAAAAGGTTCAGAGAATCTGGAGAAATCACTGCACGTAAGCGATGATATTACGGACCTTCGATTTCTCAGGCGGTACTGCATTAAAAGTGACATCAGTGTGTAAAGGATATCACCACATGGGCTCAGGAACACTTCAGAAAACCACTGTCAGTAACTACAGTTGGTCGCTAGATCTGTAAGTGCAAGTTAAAACTCTACTATGCAAAGCCAAAGCCATTTATCAACAACACCCAGAAACGCCGACGGCTTCGCTGGGCCCGAGCTCATCTAAGATGGACTGATGCAAAGTGGAAAAGTGTTCTCTGGTCTAACGAGTCCACATTTCAAAGTGTTTTTGGAAACCGTGGATGTCGTGTCCTCCGGACCAAAGAGGAAAATAACCATCCAGATTGTTATAGGCGCAAAGTTCAAAAGCCAGCATCTGTGATGGTATGGGGGTGTATTAGTGCCCAAGGAATGGGTAACTTACACATCTGTGAAGGCACCATTAATGCTGAAAGGTACATACAGGTTTTGGAGCAACATATGTCACAGGGCGGCATGGCGTAGTGGGTAGAGCAACCGTGCCAGAAACCTGAGGGTTGCAGGTTCGCTCCCCGCCTCTTACCATCCAAAAATCGCTGCCGTTGTGTCCTTGGGCGGGACACTTCACCCTTTGCCCCCGGTGCCACTCACACTGGTGAATTGAATGATGAATGATAGGTGGTGGTCAGAGGGGCTGTTGGCGCAAATTGCAGCCACGCTTCCGTCAGTCTACCCCAGGGCAGCTGTGGCTATGAAAGTAGCTTACCACCACCAGGTGTAAATGATTGATGGGTTCTACATGTAAAGCGACTTTGGGTACTTAGAAAAGCGCTATATAAATCCCAGTTATTATTATTATATGTTGCCATCCAAGCAACGTCCTTTTCATGGATGATGGACGCCCCTGCTTATTTCAGCAAGACAATGCCAAGCCACATTCTGCATGTGTTACAACAGCGTGGCTGCATAGTAAAAGAGTGCGGGTACTAGACTGGCCTGCCTGTAGTCCAGACCTGTCTACCATTGAAAATGTGTGGCGCATTATGAAGCCTAAAATACCACAACGGAGACCCCCGGACTGTTGAACAACTTAAGCTGTACATCAAGCAAGAATGGGAAAGAATTCCACCTGAAAAGCTTCAAAAATGTGTCTCCTCAGTTCCCAAACCTATACTGAGTGTTGTTAAAAGGAAAGGCCATGTAACACAGTGGTAAAAATGCCCCAGTGACAACTTTTTTGCAATGCCATTAAATTCTAAGTTAATGATTATTTGCAGAAAAAAAATGAAGGTTAAGTATCTTGTCTTTGCAGTCTATTCAATTGAATGTAAGTTTAAAAGATTTGCAATTCATTGTATTCTCTTTTTATTTACCATTTACACAACGTGACAACTTCACTGGTTTTGGGTTTTGTAGTCAAACTAGAATTGGGGAAAAACACAAGACACAGACGCACAACGTTTGTAACAATAAACTATTATTTTTTTCATATATACATCTGTACCTAATGTGCAAATCAATAATTTAAAGTCGTGTAAAAGTCTGAAAGGAATACAAAATCATATCTTACAGTCCTAACATGTTGGGGGGGGGAGGAGCGGGGGTCCACGTGGAGACGAAGAGGAGGAGCGACAGGAAAGCCAACCTCAGCGGACATCCTTGGCCAGGACAGACTTTTGTTAAGGACAGCATGGTACATCGTTATCGGCAAACAGCATCACCAGAACAAACACAAACACAGTCGTCATGTTCAGAATGAGCAGAAAGCACTTGGAGGCCCCACTGATTGGTTAAAGCACTGATGATCACAAAAGGCTTGAGGTGCTCATATTAGCAGCAGGTGCTTCTTGGGGAAACAAAACCACAAAAAAAAAAAAAAAAACGGCCTCTGCGTGCGGACGAACTGGACACGAGCGTTTGCGGGTGAGGCGCGTGAGAGACAGGACGGGACGGGCGAAGTCAACACTCTTGCTCTTACTACCCACAATTCTTCTCAGCTAAGACATTGACCGATTATTTCACAGGTTCCACTTGTTCTGGAACTTCCGCTTTTGAGTTAACAAACCTAACCCAACACTGCTCTATATTGCGGACACATGGCGACTCCTCCAATCTCTGACAATGTACAGGACACCTACAGTATCTATATATTCTTGGTGCATAGACAAGTGGGAGAGAGTAGCAGGAAATCACCAATTTATTGCTTTCCAGGAGAATAATGCTCTCCCCTTTCACCTTCTTTTTGATTGCAAAAAACAAGTGGACATTTTGGGGAACTGAGCAGAGGTATTGCATTCAAACTGATTAGCTTCAAATGCTTCCGTGAGATCTTTTTTTCTACAATGAAAAAGAAAAAAGGGTTCCCCTGGCGACGTCACAAAGAGAGATGACTTTTACTCTAAAACAAGTAAAAGGCGAAGAAGGGCCCTATTCTCACATTTGCGCTTAAGAGTTTTATTCGTATTCTCCCATTCAGTCTTTGGACACGCCCGCTCCACGGAAGTTTGGCAGAGGTGATTCAATCTGGAATGAAGACGGCTCATTGGGTGGAAATAAGACATACTTGCCAACCCTCCCGAATTTTCCCGGAGACTCCCGAAATTCAGCGCCTCTCCCGAAAACCTCCCGGGACAAATATTCTCCCGAAAATCTCCCGATTTTCAGCCGGAGCTGGAAGCCACGCCCCCTCCAGCTCCATGCGGACCTGAGTGAGGACAGCCTTTTTTCATGACGGGAGGACAACAGGGTGACAAGAACTAAATCATCCAGACTAGAGATAAATTGTATTATTATGTTCAATTTACCTAAAAATAAATATATTTATTAATTAAAAAAAACAAAAAAACTAAATACATTTTTTTTATATTTTGCTAAAAACATCAAAATTAATTGTATTTTTATTTGTATTTTTTCGTGACTCCTTATTACATCCAGCCAAATAAACATATTTGAAATAATTGATTTTAAATTATCATAATAATTTATTTAAAATGACCATATTTAATTATTAAAATAATTGCTTGTTTATCAACAACTTTAGCATTTTATTCATTACATTTTGAAACTCTCAGAAGCCAAGTTATGTTATATTCCTTAATATTTATTTATGCAAGTTTGAAGTATCAATTATCTAAACACAGTTTTGTTTGCATATTTTCAGGATGTAGATTTATATATATATATATATATATATAAAATATGTATGAAATACTTGACTTGGTGAATTCTAGCTGTCAATATACTCCTCCCCTCTTAACCACGCCCCGCCCCACCCCCGACCACGCCCCCAGCCCCCACCTCCCGAAATCGGAGGTCTCAAGGTTGGCAAGTATGAAATAAGACCTAATAAAAATGGGAGCCATTACCTCCCTGCTTGGACAATATCGGAATATCAGTTATCAGCAAAAAAGCCATTATCGGACATCCCTAGTTAGAACCCCCCCAAAAATGGGACCCATTACCTCCCTGCTTGGCACTCTGCATCAAGGGTTGGAATTGGGGGTTAAATCACCAAAATGATTCCCGGGCGCGGCCAACGCTGCTGCTCACTGCTCCCCTCACCTCCCAGGGGGTGATCAAGGGGATGGGTCAAATGCAGAGAATAATTTCACCACACCTAGTGTGTGTGTGAGAGCTGAAGATCGGTTCTCAGCCGAGTGTGAAGCGACTGGGATGAGAATCAGCACCTCCAAGTCCCAGTCCATGGTTCTCGCCCGGAAAAAGGGTGGAGTGCCATCTCCGGGTTGGGGAGGAGATCTTGCCCCAAGTGGAGGAGTTCAAGTACCTCGGAGTCTTGTTCACGAGTGAGGGAAGAGTGGATCGTGAGATTGACAGGCGGATCGGTGCGGCGTCTTCAGTAATGCGGACGCTGTATCGATCCGTTGTGGTGAAGAAGGAGCTGGGCCGGAAGGCAAAGCTCTCAATTTACCGGTCGATCTACGTTCCCATCCTCACCTATGGTCATGAGCTTTGGGTTATGACCGAAAGGACAAGATCACGGGTACAAGCGGCCGAAATGAGTTTCCTCCGCCGGGTGGCGGGGCTCTCCCTTAGAGATAGGGTGAGAAGCTCTGCCATCCGGGAGGAGCTCAAAGTAAAGCCGCTGCTCCTCCACATGGAGAGGAGCCAGATCAGGTGGTTCGGGCATCTGGTCAGGATGCCACCCGAACGCCTCCCTAGGGAGGTGTTTAGGGCACGTCTGACTGGTAGGAGGCCACGGGGAAGACCCAGGACACGTTGGGAAGACTATGTCTCCCGGCTGGCCTGGGAACGCCTCGGGGTCCCACAGGAAGAGCCGGACGAATTGGCTGGGGAGAGGGAAGTCTGGGCTTCCCTGCTTAGGCTGCTGCCCCCGCGACCCGACCTCGGATAAGCGGAAGAAGATGGATGGATCAATACAGTCTGCAAGGGATACAGTCCGTAAGCACACATGATTGTGCGTGCTGCTGGTCCACTAATAGTACTAACCTTTAACAGTTAATTTTACTCATTTTCATTAATTATTAGTTTCTATGTAACTGTTTTTATATTGTTTTACTTTCTTTTTTATCCAATAATTTTTTTTAAATTTATTTATCTTATTTTATTTTTTTAAAAAGGACCTTATCTTCACCATACCTGGTTGTCCAAATTAAGCATAATAATGTGTTAATTCCACGACTGTATATATCGGTATCGGTTGATATCGGTATCGGTAATTAAGAGTTGGACAATATCGGAATATCGGCAAAAAAGCCATTATCGGACATCCCTAGTTCAAACCCCGGCCGAGTCATACCAAAGACTATAAAAATGGGACCCATTACCTCCCTGCTTGGCACTCTGCGTCAAGGGTTGGAATTGGGGGTTAAATCACCAAAATGATTCCCGGGCGCGGCCACCGCTGCTGCTCACTGCTCCCCTCACCTCCCAGGGGGTGATCAAGGGGATGGGTCAAATGCAGAGAATAATTTCACCACACCTAGTGTGTGTGTGACAATCATTGGTACTTTAACTTTTGAACTATGTAAAAGTGCCTTGAGTCACTAGAGAAAAGCGCTATATAAATATGATTCACTTCACTTCACTATGTGCGGTGTACACGGCGTCCTAACTTCAACATGAGAGTACTCAAGTTGATGGGAGAATACGCAAAAGGCCAGATTTGACAGGGAATGCCACATTTAAGGTTTGTTCTTAGATGACAGACTTAAAAGTCTGCATAGCGAGAACCTTTTTTTCCCCCTTAAGCGCATGGAGAATAGGAGCCTGTGTGAACTGCTTCCCTCATCTTGACTAACAAGGGAGATTCTTCAACAGAACAAAAAAAGGTTCACCGTGTTGTTGTGGATGCAAAAAACGGCGCCGGCGGCTACGCGGGCCTCTGCACTCTGCCCTCCCTCTCCCTGCGTTTCACGTCCTCCCTGTAGCAGTAGGAGCAGTAGTTGTCCGTTTCGGGCCTCCCGTAGAAGGAGCAGTTGTCCCTCTTGCAGCGGCGCTGCTGAAAGCAGAACAGAGGACTCCCGGAGCTCCGCCCTTTGGTTTTGTCTTGGTTGAGCCACGTGTGGGACGAGTTGTCCTCGTCCGCAAACTTCAGGCAGTCTTGAATGTCGCCGGCGTCGAAGCCGTTGGTGTAGGTGTGGGACTTGTGTTCGGCGGGCATGTTGTAGGGCAGGGTCTCCTGGGTGTTGGCGGTGCGCACGCCCGACAGGCGAGCCGGGCTGTAGCTCTGCGACGACAGCGACCGGTTCTGCTGCGGGTAGGTGGCGCACGTTTTGAGGGTGCCCACCACGGGTTTGTAGGGGTCTTGGAAGATGGAGGGCGTGATGTTGACATCTTGTAGGTGGATGACGCTGAGCCTCTGGATGGGGGGGGTATGGCTGTAGTGGGCGGACACGGGGACTGGCCCGGGTCTCTTAGCACCAAAACTGGGCGAGGAGTAAGGCGCGGGGACGGGGCGGGAGGATATGGGCGGGGTGAGCGGCGGCACCGGGAAAGAGACGTGAGGAGTGGGACTGTTCCTGCCTTGCATCTTCAGCCCCGCCGAGGGCTGGGGGGCGTACGTATGGTGGGCCGGGGCGGGGGAGTAACTCTCTGGGGGCGAGCTGTCCGATCGCTCCCTCTGGAAGACGCTTTCGTGCTCGCCCTTCTTGGCCGCCGCCTCGCTCGGGGCGGGGGGCTTCTTCTCCGCCTCCTTCCTCTTCTGTTCCTGCTCCTGGCTGAAGCGCTCCTGGGCGTTGGTCAAGTAGTAGCTGATCATCTCCTCGTGGAATTGGTGGCGGTGGCTGGTGAGGAGGAGGCCGGCGAAGATGAACTTGCGCTCGCCCTGCATGGCGGCTCGCAGGATGTTGAGGCTCAGCTTGACGTCGGTGCTGTATTTCCAGTTTTCCAGGCTCTTGTCCCCCGAGACCCTTCCCGTGCTGTCCGTTCTGTCCGTAGGGGAGGAGCTAGAGGGTTTGTCTCTGTCTGTAGGGGAGGGGCTTGTGGCCTTCTCCGAGGAGGTGGAACTGGCCGAGTGTCCTGACTCGTCCTTGCTTCCTTTAGCGGCCTTTAAGTCCTTCTTCTTGGCTTTTTCCGTGCCGTTCTCGCCATTTCGACCCGAGCCAGAGTTGGATTTGTTCATTTTGCCGTGCACGAGACCCCCCAACCCCCCCATGTTCTTCTTCAGCTTGATTCCCAGTGTTTTGCTAAAGCTACCCAGCTTGTTGGCTACAGAATCGGCCCTGTTCTTGTCTTTGTCTTTGCGCTGCTTTTCTTTCTCCTTGTCCTTGCTGGCCTTTCCGGTGTTGACGTTGGAGTTGCTGCCGACCGACTCGCGGTCAGAGTCCATGGACTCGGCCAGGGACTGCACGTCTTCGCCCGCGGACGCAGTCGGAGACTCAGGCTGAGCCAGGGGAGCCTGCATGAATCATAACAATTCACAATTCATTTCATCTCTAAAGTGTATTTAACGCTACAAAGAAGAACTTACCCTTGTTTCTGATGGAATTCGAATCCATGTTACATTCATGTAGTTGTGCAACAGGTTGAGTTTAGCCTCCAGAGATAAGATAAGACTGCAGAAGAAGATGTAGAAGGTGAAGTGCGAGTAGTCATTGTTGGAATAATTGTTTGTAAGTTATCACAAAAGAAAAGTTGTATTATGAATGCTGTATTTCGAGGCCTAACGGGAGGAGGAGGGCTCGTGAAACGCCACTGTGATTTCAACACGGACAGATGGCAGGATCTGCTCAACTCCCGGAGGAACTCTCTTTGAAGTGTTAAACGAACTCTCTTTGAAGTAATTCACAAACTCTCTTCCAACTATTTGGGCAACGCTATTTACGACCCGCTGCCCTCTTGAAGTTGCTGTGGACAGGAGACGGGAGGGGTTATCCATTGTCCTCCAACACCTGCCCCGGCTGGATCCAGGAAGAGCCCAAGCCCGAGAAATCCGCTTCTTGGACTTCAAAGCGACCGAAAACAATGACTCTTTTACACACTTACCACTCCTGCTGTGACATATGTTGGTGCGTGAACATGGAACATCTGAATTAAAAGAGGAGACGAAAACCTTCTTCGTCAGAGCGTGCTAAGACACTGTAAGAGGTTACAGGTTGACGCCGTCTCTCCTCAATTGAGTCCAAATTGAATTCTGTCACTGTTTGATTCCTTGCCTTTTGTCTTGTGTAATAGATGTCCTGTGTTTGAACGTGACAGTCATGAAGCAACCCCAAAAATCATCAGATAGTATTCGGAAATTGACCAACATTTCATAGTTTGAACCGCCATTAAGGATGAGTTCACAAAATACACTGCAAAAACTGAAATCTAAGTAAGATTAAATACCTCAAATAAGGGTGATATTTGCTTATTTTCTGTCTAATAAGATAATTCTTCTCACTAAGCAGATTTTCTGTTAGAGCAGGGGTCGGCAACCTTTACCAGTCAAAGAGCCATTTTGACCAGTTTCACAAATTAAAGATAACAATGGGAGCCACAAAACATTTTTGAAATTTAAAATGAAATAACACTGCATAATACGTTTTTTTTTTTGCTTTGTGCTATGTATAAACCAGGGGTCTCAGACACGCTGTCCATACCTTAATATGGAATTTGAATGCTGGTGCGACACGCGGGTTTTATATGAATGGCTTGTCAGCGTCATGCGTGCCGTGATGGTACAGCATATAGCACCCACTACAACCAGCGTGCCTGTTCAGCCACACCTTGTATGGGGCTTCCGTTTGCTCACGTAGGTGACAGCAAGGCAGAATTGGTCAACAACCACACAGGTTACACTGACGGTGTCGGTATAAAAAACAAAAAACTTTAACACTCTTACTAATAATGCGCCACACTGTGAACCTACACTAAACAAGAATGACAAACACATTTCGGGAGAACATCTGCACCGTAACACAACATAAACACAACAGGACAAATACCCAGAATCCCATGCAGCCCTAACTCTTCCGGGCTACATTATAAACCCCCGCTACCAAACCCCGCCCACCTCAACGGACGCACAGAGGGGGGGGGGGGTTGATGTGTGAGGGAGCAGGGTTGGGGTGGGGGCGGGGTTTGGTGGTAGCAGGGGTGTATAATGTAGCCCGGAAGAGTCAGGGCTGCATGGGATTCTGGGTATTTATTCTGTTGTGTTTATGTTGTGTTAAGGTGCAGATGTTCTCTCGAAATGTGTTTGTCATTCTTGTTTGATTTTGGTTCAAAGCGTGGTGCATTATTAGTAAGAGTGTTAAAGTTGTTTTATATGGCCACCGTCAGTGTAACCTGTGTGGCTGTTGACCAAGTATGCCTTGCTGTCATATGTATACATATAAGAAATACTTGACTTAGTATTTCTTATATATATACATATATATATATATATATATATATATATACATATATATATATATATATATATATATATATATATATATATATATAAAATACTTGACTTGGTGAATTCTAGCTGTAAATATACTCCTCCCCTCTTAACCATGCCCCCAACCACGGAGGTCTCAAGGTTGGCAAGTATGCCATGACCACCCCCGAACTGTGAACCATCACTGTAGACACTTTTCCCCTTTGATCACTAAAGACACTTTAACTGCTGCTGTGACCCAAGGTCACCTCCATATTTATACTGTTGACTGTCAATCAGAATGTGCAATAATGTTATGTTACTTACTGTGCCTTGCACCGTATTTTTCGGAGTATAAGTCGCACCGGAGTATAAGTCGCACCTGCCGAAAATGCATAATAAAGAAGGAATAAAACATATACAAGTCGCACTGGAGCCCGGCCAAAACTATGAAAAAAACTGCGACTTATAGTCCGAAAAATACGGTATATACATTTTTATTTTTATTTTTTATTTTTAGCTAAGTACCGTGTGACTTGTTGAAGGGTGGACTAGCAAAGTAAGATTTTCATTGTACGGCAAACTGTCTGTTTAACGGTGCATATGACAATAAACAATCTTGAATCTTGAATACAGTCACCGATTATTACAAATTCGAAGGCAAAAAAACCCAAAAATGTATCCTTGTCTCTCATAAAGATTGTGAACAATAGGCACAATTAAAAAAAGTGCAGTTCCCCTTAAAGAGTATCATTTTTAATAGGTGCATGGTTCCACATTTGTCATTTCTACTAGGTTCCGTTGTGGCGCTGTGGAGGATGAACATAACCCCCTGCCCTGTCAGGAATGTGAAACAGAAACGCCTAATAAAAACTCCTTCCTGAACTCATAGCGGGTGTTGCTGCTCCAGTGAAGCCGTCCACGGGGAACCCTCAGGATGACTGACGGCCCTCACAATTTGTTCTTTCCGTGCTCACACTTCGAAGTGACTTGAGCCCGAGCTCATGTTCACATTTAAATCCCAGCCCACCGCCAAAAATTGCTTTTTGACGTTCTCGTTTTTTGTGTTCTTGTTTGGTACGTACTAATGCTACTACTGTGGGTGAGACTTACTTGGCGAGCTTGGCGTTATCGTTGTCATCCCTGCCCCACTCCCAGTCCCTGCCAGGGTCCACGGCAAAATGGAGGGCCAGCAGCTTGTGCTCCGAGTCAGTGAGCGGGATAACAGCTGGAAGAAAGAACATTGTCCAAAGGTAAGATGTTTACGTTGACAAGAACAAAAACTACGGGAGACCCTCGGACTTACTCGATGGATTAAAAAAAAAAGATGGAATTTATCCTAACATTTCAAGGAAAACAAATTGAAGAATAATCTAAATGCCAACAAGTAAACAAGAAAAGGGTAGTGATGACACTTGTATTGTCACACCGCGGTGAGGGAAGTCTTGTCTTGGTTTTTTTCTGTCTTGTGATTTACATGTTTTATTTTGAAAAGCAACTCCTCTTGTTTCAGATGACGGGTCCTTCCTCTTGTGTCACCAGTCTGACGTCATTCCTGACCCTTGATTGTTTCCACCTGTTTCCCATTACCCTCATGTTCTATATAAGCCCATGCCTCCCCTTGTTCTGTGCCAGATTGTCTCGTGCCTGTCTTGCGTTCCATGTTCATGTTTATGTCCATGCCTTGCCTTGTCCCACGTCTACGTCCTTGTTTCCAGAATATCCCAAGCTGTAATTTTGAATTAACTTTTTCTCCTCCCTCAGAGCGACTTTTGTTATTTAGACTTTTTTCTACCGCAGTGGTGAGCTATAATTTTTCCCTAATGATATTTCCTCAAAGTTTTTGAGTGATTTTTTTATTAGAGTAGTAAGTTTTATAGTCTTTATTTTCTTCCTCCTGTTGGAGCGTTTTTTTGTTAAAGTTTTTTGATAACAGATACGGTGCTAATTATTATTGTCCTTATTTTTGTATTTCCTCCTTTTGGAGTGATTTTCGGTTTTTCCCTTTTGGAACATTTTTCGATATCTATTTTTGTGATTTCATAGTATTTGAATTTACTCTGCTCTGGAGGCTTAAAGAGTTTTTCAAAATAAAAGCTTTATTTAGAATCACATCTCTGCATCTGAGTCCCTTCCTTCGTCCAAGCCTGACACGCATTTAAAGAGGACTCACCATTTGTGGTAGTTTAAAAAAATTGTTGTTTTACTAAACAACAATTATATGTGCGGTTTTTTAGGCAATATTTACACAACAATTACCGTATTTTTCGGAGTATAAGTCGCACCGGAGAATAAGTCGCACCTGCCGAAAATGCATAATAAAGAAGGAAAAAAAACATATATAAATCGCACTGGAGCCCGGCCAAACTATGAAAAAAAACTGCGACTTATAGTCCGAAAAATACGTTAGGTATTGTTGCTATTCAGCGAAAAATATGTATTTTGAGCTACAGTGCAACTCACAATTTGGTGGTTCCGGTAAAATGTGATGGAAAGATATGCCTCCAATGTAAGGGTTTCTCAATACGATATATCGGTCTGATGTCAGCAAAATAACAAGTATCGGATTTGATCAACTTGCATTTACAAAACCCAAAACCAGTGAAGTTGCCACGTTGTGTAAATGGTAAATAAAAACAGAATACAATGATTTGCAAATTCTTTACAACTTATATTCAATTGAATAGACTGCAAAGACAAGATATTTCATGTTCCAACTGAGAAACCTAACTTTTTTTTGCAAATAATCATTAACTTAGAATTTAATGGTAGCCACACATGTTTACCACTGTGTTACATGGCCTTTCCTTTTAACAACACTCAGTAAACGTTTGGGAACTGAGGAGACACATTTTTTAAGCTTTTCAGGTGGAATTCTTTCCCATTCTTGCTTGATGTACAGCTTAAGTGGTATTTTAGGCTTCATAATGCGCCACACATTTGGCCATTATGAAGGCCAGTCTAGTACCCGCACTCTTTTACTATGAAGCCAGGCTGTTGTAACACGTGGCTTGGCATTGTCTTGCTCAAATAAGCAGGGGCGTCCATGATAACGTTAGTTGGATGGCAACATATGTTGCTCCAAAACCTGTATGTACCTTTCAGCATTAATTGGTGCCTTCACAGATGTGTAAGTTACCCATGCCTTGGGCACTAATACACCCCCACACCATCACAGATGTTGGCTTTTCAACTTTGCGCTTATAACAGTCCGGAAGGTTATTTTCCTCTTTGGTCTGGAGGACATGACGTCCAAAGTTTCCAAAAACAATTTGAAATGTGGACTCGTCAGAGCACAGAATACTTTTACACTTTGCATCAGTCCATCTTAGATGAGCTCGGACCCAGCAAAGCCGTCTGCATTTCTGGGTGTTGTTGATAAATGACTTTCGCTTTGCATAGTAGAGTTTTAACTTGCACTTACAGATGCGACAAACTGTAGTTACCGACAGTGGTTTTCTGAAGTGTTCCTGAGCCCATGTGGTGATGTCCTTTACACACTGATGTGGGTTTTTGATGCAGTACCGCCTGAGAAATCGAAAGTCACAGGCATTCAATGTTGGTTTTCGGCCTTTTGATTACATTATGGAGCGTAGATGGTGAAATCACGAAATTTCTTGCAATAGCTGGTTGAGAAATGTTGTTTTTTAAACTGTTCGACAATTTGCTCACAAATTTGTTCACAAAGTGGTGATCCTTTCCGCATCCTTGTTTGTGAATGACTGAGCATTTTATGGAAGCTGCTTTTATACCCAATCATGGCACCCACCTGTTCCCAATTAGCTTGTTCACCTGTGGGATGTTCCAAATAAGTGTTTGATGAACATTCCTCAACATTTTCAGTCTTTTTTGACACTTGTGCCAGCTTTTTTAAAACATGTTGCAGGCATCAACTTCCAAATGAGCTAATATTTGCAAAAAATAAAGTTTACCAGTTCGAACGTTAAATATCTTGTCTTTGCAGTCTATTCAATTGAATATAAGTTGAAAAGGATTTGCAAATCATTGTATTCTGTTTTTATTTACCATTTACACAACGTGACAACTTCACTGGTTTTGGGTTTTGTACGTATTGTAATGAATGTGCCTGTTACTACATTAAGTATATACTTACATTGTGTATATAAAACAATGATGGAAGTGTTTGGATGTTTTTAAGCGCTTTAAAGGTCGAATAGAGCGACTTCCTTAGGCTCCATGGTAAGCAGACGTTTGCTCGCATTTATTTATTTACTAGTTAGAATGCAAAAAAAAAAAAAATCATATTTGCGCTGGTCTTATAAGAATTGTGAATGATAGGCAAAATTCCCCCCCAAAAAGTGCAGTTCTCCTATAAATCCGCATGTGTGCCACAGGTGACAATCGATACCACACTTAAAGACCCAAGGCGGGTGTGACTACGTTATGGCATAACGTACCGTATTTTTCAGACTATAAGGCGCACTTAAAATCCTTTCATTTTCTAAAAATCGCCAGTGCGCCTTATAACCCGCTGCGCCTAATGTATGGCATAATTCCGGTTGTGCTTACCGACCTCGAAGCAATTTCATTTGGTACACGGTGTAATGATAAGTGTGACCAGTAGATAGGTACTGTAGTCACACATAGGAAATAGGTGTAGACTGCAAGATGACGCCAGAAAACAACACCAAAACTTTAAATGTTCCATTGAGAACATTACATTACACACAGCACTCAAAAATCGGTCATAATGTTTTTAGTACGACTTCGGTAAGCTATGAAGCCACACCACTTGGTGGATTGTCAGTGCACTAAACATAAGAGTATTATTATGGTGTGTGTATAAGGACCACAAAATGGCACCTATTAGCAGACATACTGTATTATCTGGTGTTTTGTTTCACAATATTACGCAAAATCAACTTTTCTTACTTTCCGACCTGTATTTGGGATCTGCGCCCATCCGCCATTGTAGTCCGTGGCGACACCCTAGTCATAAGCTGCTTCTTTTGCTCTATCTTCTTGTTATGGGACATGTATCCTCTGCTGTTGCCATTTCTAATATAAAGTAGTGTAAAGTTCTTACTTATATCTGTCAGTAAACTCGCCGTGAAAGCGCTAAAACATACCGGTGTAGTGAGTTTACATTATTCACCCAAGGAACTTTAGTTATTAGAGAGTTCCGGTCGGACGGTTTTTCACGGGACACATTTCGGGCGTTGTTGTTGCACCAGTGAGCCACGGATGAGGAGATGCTGCTCCGTTATTGATTGATGTAAAGTCTGAATGTCATTAAATCAGTTAGCGCCATCTTTTGACACTTCTTCCACCCCCGTCCTTGCACGCTACACCGCTACAAGTCGAAGGTGAGCCACGTAAATAAGACCGCCCACAAAACGGCGCATCCTAAAGCGACTGTCAGAAAGCGACTTGAAGATGATGTGTAAAACATCATCTATGCAACATTTTGACCAAAGAACCACCATTACATGTTATGTAGACCACAAGGAAGTCTTTTACATTTAGAAAACAATAATAATATGACTCCTTTAATGTGCCTTATAATCTTTTGTATGAAAATAGACCTGAATAGACCCGCTCATCAGCAGTGCGCCTTATGGTCCAGAAAATACGGTAAACGCAAAGGTTTTGAGGCCGCTCTTGTACTGGATCCAGTGAGATGAAATGAATTGTTTACCAGGAAAGTGGAGCAGTTTAGGCCAAGCATCCCCCGTTGTTGAGCCTTTGAGGAAGTGAGTGCTTCTCTAACTGATGGAGGAGGTTGTGCAAGTTGATTTGCTATCATAATAAAGCACATTCAGACACGGCAGCATGTAGTAAGAGGCCAGATGATTTCATTCATCCTCCACTGATAGGATCAGTTTGTCACAGGCAGGAAGAGGACCTAAGCGCTAATCACTGGACACAGAACACAAAACAGACGCCCGCACCCTTGCTTCCGCACTTCATCGGCTGCCCCCTTCCCTCCCTGAAGGATTTACACAACTCCCGTTGCCTCAACAGAGCAAAAAAATATCACCAAGGACAGCACACACCCTGGCTTCCACCTGTTCCACCTGCTACCATCGGGCAGGCGTTACAGGTGCATCAGAACAAACAGGCTCAGATACATCTTCTTTCCCACAGCTGTCACCATCCTGAACTCAAACTTATAATAGGTTATTCACACCTATACAATATCCCAACCCAATACCCTACTGTGCAATATTACCCTTCGAGTGCAATATGTCCGACACTGATTGTCATTACTTTATTACTCCAGTACTCTTGTTTTGTTCTGTATATTGTACAGTTTTTTGTATATTGACAACCAAACAATTACACAAGGCGAATCAGTAAAGAATCTGGGTATTATCTTCGACCCAACTCTCTCGTTTGAATCACACATTAAGAGTGTTACTAAAACGGCCTTCTTTCATCTCCGTAATATCGCTAAAATTCGTTCTATTTTATCCACTAGCGACGCTGAGATCATTATTCATGCGTTCGTTACGTCTCGTCTCGACTACTGTAACGTATTATTTTCGGGTCTCCCTATGTCTAGCATTAAAAAATTACAGTTGGTACAAAATGCGGCTGCTAGACTTTTGACAAGAACAAGAAAGTTTGATCATATTACGCCTATACTGGCTCACCTGCACTGGCTTCCTGTGCACTTAAGAAGTGACTTTAAGGTTTTACTACTTACGTATAAAATACTACACGGTCTAGCTCCGTCCTATCTTGTCGATTGCATTGTACCATATGTCCCGGCAAGAAATCTGCGTTCAAAGAACTCCGGCTTATTAGTGATTCCCAGAGCCCAAAAAAAGTCTGCGGGCTATAGAGCGTTTTCTATTGGGGCTCCAGTACTATGGAATGCCCTCCCGGTAACAATTAGAGATGCTACCTCAGTAGAAGCATTTAAGTCCCATCTTAAAACTCATTTGTATACTCTAGCCTTTAAATAGCCCCCCTGTTAGACCAGTTGATCTGCCGTTTCTTTTCTTTTCTCCTCTGCTCCCCTTTTCCTTGAGGGGGGGGGGGCACAGGTCCGGTGGCCATGGATGAAGTGCTGGCTGTCCAGAGTCGGGACCCGGGGTGGACCGCTCGCCTGTGCATCGGCTGGGAACATCTCTGCGCTGCTGACCCGTCTCCGCTCGGGATGGTGTCCTGCTGGCCCCACTATGGACTGGACTCTTACTATTATGTTGGATCCACTATGGACTGGACTCTCACAATATTATGTCAGACCCACTCGACATCCATTGCTTTCGGTCTCCCCTAGAGGGGGGGGGGGTTACCCACATATGCGGTCCTCTCCAAGGTTTCTCATAGTCATTCACATCGACGTCCCACTGGGGTGAGTTTTTCCTTGCCCGTATGTGGGCTTTGTACCGAGGATGTCGTTGTGGCTTGTGCAGCCCTTTGAGACACTTGTGATTTAGGGCTATATAAATAAACATTGATTGATTGATTGATTGATATTGTTTTGTATATTGTGCAGGATTGCTTATTGTTTTTATTGGATAGTTGTCTGTTTATTTCAATTAGGGATGTCCGATAATATCGGACTGCCGATATTATCGGCCAATAAATGCTTTAAAATGTAATATCGGTATCGGTTTCAAAAAGTAAAATGTATTACTTTTCAAAACGCCGCTGTGTACACGGATGTAGAAAGAGGTATAGAGCACCAATAAACCTTAAAGGCACTTCCTTTATGTGCCGGCCCAATCACATAATATCTACGGCTTTTCACACACACAAGGCATACTTGGTCAACAGCCATACAGGTCACACTGAGGGTGGCCGTATAAACAACTTTAACACTGTTACAAATATGCGCCACACTGTGAACCCACACCAAACAAGAATGACAAACACATTTTGGGAGAACATCAGCACCGTAACACAACAGAACAAATACCCAGAACCCCTTGCAGCACTAAATCTTCCGGGATGCTACAATATACACCCCCCCCCCCCGCTACCTCCTACCACCCTCCCCCTCCCAACCCCGCCCACCTCAACCTCCTCATGCTCTCTCAGGGAGAGCATGTCCCAAATTCCAAGCTGCTGTTTTGCGGCATGTTAAAAAAAATAATGCACTTTGTGACTTCAATAATAAATATGGCAGTGCCATGTTGGCATTTTTTTCCCATAACTTGAGTTGATTTATTTTGGAAAACCTTGTTAGATTGTTTAATGCATCCAGCGGGGCATCACAACAAAATTAGGCATAGTAATGTGTTAATTCCACGACTATATATATCGGTATCGGTTGATATCGGAATCGGTAATTAAGAGTTGGACAATATCGGAATATCGGCAAAAAACCCATTATCGGACATTTCTACTTGTGATTTATTTTTCACTACCGCACCTTCAGTTGGAGTCCTTAATCTCGTTATATGCAAATATAATGACAATAAAGTCCATTCTATTCTATTCTATTCTTCCTGTGACATACTGTATCTCCTTGGGGCTGGTGAGCGTGGGGAGGTTTGCTATCCCACAAGTTGAGGTCGCTTCACACAGATGGACGAGGCAGTCTCCTCCCTCTTTGCTCACTTCCTCTACAGCCAATAGGCCGCTCCTCTCTGCAGCGACACACCGACCTCTTTTGTCCCTGAAGACAGTGCGGGGTCACAGCGTTCGCACTGGCATCCTTTTTAAGTGCCCATGTGTATGTGACAAGCGTCACAACGCCGGCGATGACGCCCGGTGCGGGGTCACGGCCTCTAGAAATGCATTAGCACGTTTACCATGAAGGCTAAATTGGATGTGACACCAGTAGCCGGCGTGCCTTCAAGCGGAGTAAACATATCACAAGGAGTACAGCTGCCTATTAGAAGTCTGTCTGCAGGATGTCAAGGTTGGCTTTACACCGTACTAACATGTCCCACCAGCTAGATAAAAAGGGGCATGACTAA
The DNA here is from genome assembly GCF_033978685.3 of Nerophis lumbriciformis. NCBI lineage: Eukaryota > Metazoa > Chordata > Actinopteri > Syngnathiformes > Syngnathidae > Nerophis > Nerophis lumbriciformis. Next base: position 7,858,464 of record NC_084557.2, on the reverse strand, counting down.
TGCTCGTGGCACAAGCATGATGAGAGATGCTGTTCACAGACACACACCCTACACAGACCTAGCTCTCATGTCGGGGTCACGCTGCAGGCAGGGAGGGTCCGTCAGGTGGCCTCTTGGCTCCCGCAGCACAAACGCAGCTGTCCTAATTCCTCGCTTTTCCAAAGTGCTGCGTGTGCTCCTGCTGCCACTTGGAGGGCGGCCAGATTCCGAGATTGCCAGCGGAGCTCCGGGGGACGAAACTATGCTGTAATGTATTTACCCGCCCTGCCTGCAGCCTTGTGTTGCAGGTCCTTGAATGACCGATTCCCACAGCGTACGCTAGGATGACATCATGGACAACAGCCTTTCTTAAAGGGGAACATTATCACCAGACCTATGTAAGCGTCAATATATACCTTGATGTTGCAGAAAAAAAGACCATATATTTTTTTAACCGATTTCCGAACTCTAAATGGGTGAATTTTGGCGAATTAAACGCCTTTCTATTATTCGCTCTCGGAGCGATGAGACCATAAGACTCTTGAACGCATCAAAATAATCCCCTCAATTCCCCCCAAAAAGGGATTAACTCGCTGGACTATAAAGACAATATCACATACATCCATAAACGTGGAAGCATATGCAAAAGAGCAATATATTTATCTGTACAGTAATTTATTTATATCTGCACCTTCTTCTGTAAATGCAAACACTCTGCACCTTATTGCTCTTTTATCCTGCACTACAACAAGCTAATGCAACGGAATTTCGTTCTTATCTGTGCAGCAAAGTTCAAATTTGAATGACAATAAAAGGAAGTCTAAGTCTAGTCTAACATGATTCCAAAGACTACAACGGACAAGCAATGTGTGGTTTGAACCAATTAAAAAGTATCCACAGCGTTGTCGACAAAGACCCCAACCCTTCATCCGCTGCATGCCAAGGTAAAGTGGATTTTATTTTTTATTCGCAACCTGGCTGTTAAACTTAAAGGGGAACATTATCACCAGACCTAAGTAAGCGTCAATATATACCTTGATGTTGCAGAAAAAAAGACCATATATTTTTTTAACCGATTTCCGAACTCTAAATGGGTGAATTTTGGCGAATTAAACGCCTTTCTATTATTCGCTCTCGGAGCGATCGGGAAGCAATCCGCCATTTTCTCAAACACATTACAAACACCGAGTCAAATCAGCTCTGTTATTTTCCGTTTTTTCGACTGTTTTCCGTACCTTGGAGACATCATGCCTCGTCGGTGTGTTGTCGGAGGGTGTAACAACACGAACAGCGACGGATTCAAGTTGCACCAGTGGCCCAAAGATGCGAAAAGTGGCAAGAAATTGGACGTTTGTTCCGCACACTTTACCGACGAAAGCTATGCTACGACAGAGATGGCAAGAATGTGTGGATATCCTGCGACACTCAAAGCAGATGCATTTCCAACGATAAAGTCAAAGAAATCTGCCGCCAGACCCCCAGGAAAAGAGAGCGGATGAGGGTATGTCTACAGAATATATTAATTGATGAAAATTGGGCTGCCTGCACTCTCAAAGTGCATGTTGTTGCCAAATGTATTTTATATGCTGTAAACCTAGTTCATAGTTGTTAGTTTCCTTTAATGCCAAACAAACACATACCAATCGTTGGTTAGAAGGCGATCGCCGAATCCGTCCTCGCTTTCTCCCGTGTCGCTGGCTGTCGTGTCGTTTTCGTCGGTTTCGCTTGCATACGGTTCAAACCGATATGGCTCAATAGCTTCAGTTTCTTCTTCAATTTGGTTTTCGCTACCTGCCTCCACACTACAACCATCCGTTTCAATACATGCGTAATCTGTTGAATCGCTTAAGCCGCTGAAATCCGAGTCTGAATCCGAGCTAATGTCGCTATAGCTTGCTGTTCTTTCCGCCATGTTTGTTTGTGTTGGCTTAACTATGTGACGTCACAGGAAAATGGACGGGTGTATATAACGATGGTTAAAATCAGGCACTTTGAAGCTTTTTTTAGGGATATTGCGTGATGGGTAAAATTTTGAAAACAACTTCGAAAAATAAAATTAGCCACTGGGAACTGATTTTTAATGGTTTTAACCCTTCTGAAATTGTGATAATGTTCCCCTTTAAGGACAAGTGGTAGAAAATGAATTATTAATCTACTTGTCCATTTAGTGTTAATATCTGCTTATTTTCTCTTTCAACATGTTCTATCTACACTTCTGTTAAAATGTAATAATCACTTATTCTTCTCTTCTTTGATACTTTACATTAGTATTGGATGATACCACAAATGTGGGTATCATTACGATGCCAAGTCGTTACAGGATCATACATTGGTCATATTCAAAGTCCTCATGTGTCCAGAGACGTATTTACTGAGTTTATAAACATAATATACATTTTAAAAAAACAAAAAAGATGTTGTGATGCCAAAAAATATCGATGTAATCATAGTAGTATTGACTAGATACGCTCCTGTACTTGGTATCATTACAGTGGATGTTAAGTGTAGATGCACCAATGGCATTTCAATCAATCAATCAATCTTTATTTATATAGCCCTAAATCACAAGTGTCTCAAAGGGCTGTGACGTCACATCAGGAAGCAATCCGCTATTTTCTCAAACACCGAGTCAAATCAGCTCTGTTATTTTCCGTTTTTTCGACTGTTTTCCGTACCTTGGAGACATCATGCCTCGTCGGTGTGTTGTCGGAGGGTGTAACAACACGAACAGGGACGGGATTCAAGTTGCACCAGTGGACCAAAGATGCGAAAAGTGGCAAGAAATTGGACGTTTGTTCCGCACACTTTACCGGCGAAAGCTATGCTACGACAGAGATGGCAAGAATGTGTGGATATCCTGCGACACTCAAAGCAGATGCATCTCCAACAATAAAGTCAAATAAATCTGCCGCCAGACCCCCAGGAAAAGAGAGCGGATGAGGGTATGTCTACAGAATATATTAATTGATGAAAACTGGGCTGTCTGCACTCTCAAAGTGCATGTTGTTGCCAAATGTATTTCATTTGCTGTAAACCTAGTTCAGGGGTCGGCAACCTTTACCACTCAAAGAGCCATTTTGACCCGTTTCACAAAATAAAGAAAACAATGGGAGCCACAAAACTCTTTTGAAATTTAAAATGAAATAACACTGCATACAAAGTTTTTTTTTGCTTTGTGCTATGTATAAACCAGGGGTCTCAGACACGCGGCCCGCACCTCAATATGAAAATGTAATGTTAGTGCAAGTTTTATATGAATGCCGCTTGACAGCATCACACTTGCCAACCCTCCCAATTTTTCCGGGAAACTCCCGAATTTCAGAGCGACTATTCTCTCGACTGTCTGCTGATTTTCACCCAGTGCTATGATGGCACTGCCTTTAGCGCCCTCTACAACCTGTACAAACTGCATGCCAGTCCAGTCACATGTTGTATGAGGCTTCTGCAGACACACATAAGTGACTGCAAGGCATACTTGTTCAATAGCCATACAGGTCACACTGAGGGTGCCCGTTTAAACAACTTTACCACTCTTTCTAATATGCGCCACACTGTGAACCCACACCAAACAAGAATGACAAACACATTTCGGGAGAACATCTGCACCGTAACACAACATAAACACAACAGAACAAATACCCAGAACCCCATGCATCCCTAACTCTTCCGGGCTACATTATACAACCCCGCCCACCTCAAACGACGCACGGAGGTAGTAGCGGGGGTGTATAATGTAGCCCGGAAGAGTTAGGGATGCATGGGATTCTGGGTATTGGTTCTGTTGTGTTACGGTGCGGATGTTCTCCCGAAATGTGTTTGTCATTCTTGTTTGGTGTGGGTTCACAGTGTGGCGCATATTAGTAAGAGTGTTAAAGTTGTTTATATCACAACCCTCAGTGTAACAACTGCGCTCCCCTTACTCACCATTGTGTGTTATACTCAATGGTTAACTGGACATCTTTATGTGCTCGACGCCTCAATCATTGGTATGTTTTCATCTACAAAACCATTCTGGGTATCACTCCATCTTATCTGTCTTGTCTTTTAACAAAGAAACAAGGAAGTCACAATCTTCGTTCAATGAATGTTCTGCAATTTGTCGTCCCCAAAGTAAGAACTGAACTGGGCAAGAAAGCATTTAGGTTTTCAGCACCGAAGGCTTGGAATAACCTACAATCGAACATTAAACTTCAAACCCTAGTTACGTTGAATGAGTTTAAAGCTTCTGTGAAAGGATTGCAGTCTACCTTGTCTGTATGCACATGTGTCATGTGAGCAAGTTTTAATGTTGTAAATGTGATGTTTTATGTATTTGTTTACTGTTTTTAATGTAACCTTGCTGCTGCCCTCTTGGCCAGGTCTCCCTTGGAAAAGAGATCTTTGATCTCAATGGGATTTTACCTGGTTAAATAAAGGCTAATAAATAAATAAATAAGTAACCTATATGGCTGTTGACCAAGTATGCATTGCAGTCACTTACGTGTGTAAGCAGAGGCCGCATACTACATGTGACCGGGCCGCCACGCAGATAGCATGGTGTTAAAGCGGACGCGCCGACATGTTGTAGAGGACGTCAAAGGCAGTGCCATCACGGCACGCCCTCAATATTGTTGTCCGGGTGAAAATCGGAGAATGTTTGCCCCGGGAGATTTCCGGGAGAGGCACTATCGGGGGTGGGGTCGGCAAGTATGCAGCTGAGCCGCATCAGACTGATCAAAGAGCCGCATGCGGCTCTGGAGCCGCGGGTTGCCGACCCCTGACCTAGTTCATAGTTGTTAGTTTCCTTTAATGCCAAACAAACACATACCAATCTTTGGTTAGAAGGCGATCGCCGAATTCGTCCTCGCTTTCTCCCGTGTCGCTGGCTGTCGTGTCGTTTTCGACGGTTTCGCTTGCATACGGTTCAAACCGATATGGCTCAATAGCTTCAGTTTCTTCTTCAATTTCGTTTTCGCTACCTGCCTCCACACTACAACCATCCGTTTCAATACATGCGTAATCTGTTGAATCGCTTAAGCCGCTGAAATCCGAGTCTGAATCCGAGCTAATGTCGCTATAGCTTGCTGTTCTATCCGCCATGTTTGTTTGTGTCGGCATCACTATGTGACGTCACAGGAAAATGGACGGGTGGTTAAAATCAGGCACTTTGAAGCTTTTTTTAGGGATATTGCGTGATGGGTAAAATTTTGAAAAAAACTTCGAAAAATAAAATTAGCCACTGGGAACTGATTTTTAATGGTTTTAACCCTTCTGAAATTGTGATAATGTTCCCCTTTAACCTTTTTGCATCCTTGCTTTACATAGTCAACAGAGGAGAGAGAACTTTGGTGTCAACTGCTGGCATTGCAGCCGTGAAACCTCCATCCATCCATCCGTCCATTTTCTACCGCTTGTCCTTTTCGGGGTCGCGGGGGGTGCTGGAGCCTATCTCAGCTGCATTCGGGCGGAAGGCGGGGTACACCCTGGACAAGTCGCCACCTCATGGCAGGGCCAACACAGATAGACAGACAACATTCACACACTAGGGCAGTGGTTCTTAACCTGGGTTCGATCGAACCCGAGGGGTTCGGTGAGTCGGCCTCAGGGGTTCGGCGGAGGTAAAGACACATCTGACTTATCATATAAATAAAAACTTCTCCCTATCGGCGTATTATGGATATGTTCCCTCTAATTTTCCATCTGATTTGCAGGTTGTTTGATTGATCGATTGAAACTTTTACTAGCAGATTGCAAAGGAAGAGAATACATTAATGAAACAGTACAGTTTGCACAGTACAGTACATATTCCGTACAATTGACCACTAAATGGTAACACCCCAATACGTTTTTCAACTTCTTTAAGTCGGGGTCCACGTTAATCAATTCATGGTAATGAGTGTAAGGTGTGTAATTTGTTGTCAGTTCATGCACTGTGTTGATTTTGTTCTTTGAACAAGGTGATGTTCATGCACGGTTCATTTTGTGCACCAGTAAAAAAACATGACTTTTTCTTGAATTTGAAAAAAAACTAACATTTTATTTTTCACTAAAGAAGGGTTCGGTGAATGCGCATATGAAACTTGTGGTGTTCGGTACCTCCAACAAGGTTAAGAACTACTGCACTAGGGCCAATTTATTGTTGCCAATCAACCTACCCCCAGGTGCATGTTTTTGGAGGTGGGAGGAAGCCGGAGTACTCGGAGAAAACCCACACAGTCACGGGGAGAACATGCAAACTCCACACAGAAAGATCCCGAGCCCGGGATTGAACTGAGCCCGGGATTGAACTCAAGACCTTCATATTGTGAGGCACATGCACTAACCCCTGTTCCACCGTGAGCTCCAAAAACGCAACAAAATACAATCATATAATAATACATCTAATTAAAGCCCCACTTAAGAACTTTCAGTTTTGGTTGATTTTGGCTGCGCCAATGCACTAAAGCGGTAGTGTTTGGCCAGAAGGACGACCACATTCCCCATGAGGACCAGCGCATCGTGTTGCAAATCGCCAGAAACTACGGTCTTGTACAAAACACAAAACCAGTGAAGTTGTCCCGTTGTGTAAATGGTAAATAAAAACAGAATACAATGATTTGCAAATCCTTTTCAACTTATATTCAATTGAATAGACTGCGAAGACAAGATATTGAACATTCGAACTGGTAAACTTTGTTATTTTTTGCAAATATTAGTGGCAAAGAAGACTAGGAAAGTTGAGGAATGCTCATCAAACACTTATTTGGAACATCCCACAGGTGAACAGGCTTATTGGGAACAGGTGGGTGCCATGATTGGGTATAAAAGCAGCTTCCATGAATTGCTCAGTCATTCACAAACAAGGACGGGGCGAGGGTCACCACTTTGTGAACAAATGTGTGAGCAAATTGTCAAACAGTTTAAGAACAACATTTCTCAACCAGCTATTGCAAGGAATTTAGGGACTTCACCATCTACGGTCCGTAATATCATCAAAAGGTTCAGAGAATCTGGAGAAATCACTGCATGTAAGCGGCAAAGTTAAGTTAAAGTTAAAGTACCAATGATTGTCACACACACACTAGGTGTGGTGAAATTTGTTGTCTGCATTTGACCCATCCCCTTGTTCAGCCCCTGGGAGGTGAGGGGAGCAGTGGGGAGCAGTGGGCAGCAGCGGTGCCGCGCCCGGGAATCATTTTTGGTGATTTAACCCCCAATTCCAACCCTTGATGCTGAGTGCCAAGCAGGGAGGTAACGGGTCCCATTTTTTTTTAGTCTTTGGTATGACGGTAAGCCGTGACCTTCGATCCCTCAGATGGTACTGCATCAAAAAGCGACATCAGTGTGTAAAGGATATCACCACATGGGCTCAGGAACACTTCAGAAACCCACTGTCAGTAACTACAGTTCGTCGCTACATCTGTAAGTGCAAGTTAAAACTCTACTATGCAAAGCGAAAGCCATTTAATCAACAACACCCAGAAACGGCGCCGGCGTTCAATTGAATATAAGTTGAAAAGGATTTGCAAATCATTGTATTCAGTTTTTATTTACGATTTACACAAGGTGCAAACTTCACTTGTTTTGGGTGTTGTACATTATACCAGTATTTTCTATTAAATAGTCACATAGGTCAATGATGGCCTCATGGCTGTCTGTCCAGAAGAAATGTATAACGTATGTTAGTACCAGGATGTCCAAACACGGCCGGTATACACTAGGTCGCCTTCCGCAGTCGTCGCACTCACGAGATTTTTGATAGTTACCGTATTTTCCGCACTATAAGGCGCACCTAAAAACCACAATTTTTCTCAAAAGCTGACAGTGCGCCTTATAACCCGGTGCGCTTTATTACGATTAATTTTCATAAAGTTTCGATCTCGCAACTTCGGTAAACAGCCGCCATCTTTTTTCCCGGTAGAACAGGAAGCGCTTCTTCTTCTACGCAAGCAACCGCCAAGGAAAGCACCCGCCCCCATAGAACAGGAAGCGCTTCTTCTTCTACTGTAAGCAACCACCCGCCCCCGGAAGAAGAAGAAAAAACGCGCGGATATCACCGTACGTTTCATTTCCTGTTTACATCTGTAAAGACCACAAAATGGCTCCTACAAAGCGACAAGGATCCGGTTCATAAAAAGACGCAATCTCTCCATCCGCACACGGATTACTACCGTATTTCACAGCAACTGATATTCCTGTGAACCGCACTGTGGAACGGGAGCACGTACGGTGAATATTCGCACCACAGGGAATGAGAAGTCATCCTTCACTGTGGTTCTAGCTTGCCATGCTAACTTCCACCCATGGTGATATTCAAAAGGAAGACCTTGCCAAAAGAGACCTTTCCAGCCGGCGTCATCATAAAAGCTAACTCGAAGGGATGGATGGATGAAGAAAAGATGAGCGAGTGGTTAAGGGAAGTTTACGCGAAGAGGCCGGGTGGCTTTTTTCACACAGCTCCGAAGGCGAACACACCTTCACTAAGACGGGCAGACAGCGCCGGACGACATACGCCAACATTTGCCAGTGGATCGTAAATGCCTGGGCAGATATTTCGGTCACAACTGTGGTCCGAGCTTTCCGGAAGGCAGGATTCACAGAACTGCTGCACAACAACAGCGACACTGAATCCGATGACTTCGACGAGACGGAGCCGGCCATTTTTGGATCCCACGCTTGCGCAACTTTTCAATTCGGACACCGAAGACGAAGAATTCGAAGGATTTACGAATGAAGAATAACTTCAGAAGGTGAGCGCTATGTTTATTTTGTGTGTTGTGACATTAACGTTCGAGCAACATTATGTTGCTATTGCTCTACACCATTTTGAATTTTACTATGTTTGTGATTGCACATTTGCGTACATTTTGGGACAGAGTTGTTAGAACGCTGGTTTTCAATATATTATTAAAGTTTGACTGAACTATCTGACTGTTTTTTTGACATTCCCTTTAGCGCAGCGTAGGCGCGGCTTATAATCCGGGGCGGCTTATTGGTGGACAAAGTTATGAAATATGTAATTCATTGAAGGTGCGGCTAATAATCCGGTGCGCCTTATAGTGCGGAAAATACGGTAAATCAGAGCGGCTTTATGGTCATTTTATTCTCATTTCAATTGATGTTTCCAGGTGTCTCAATTGGCATTAGGATTCCAATGTGAACATTTGTTTGACGTTGAAGTCAACCAGTGTCACAGAACTTTGGAGATGCCACTGTAAATATTGTTCTCAGCAGATCATGTGTCGCACCCCGAAGGTTGTCTTGTCTGTTTTAGTCCAAACAAAATTGACTGGATTCACTGAGCCAATGTTTCATATGTTCAAGAACAATTTGTACTGTCTAGAAAACAGAAATTCCTGACTTTGGTTAGTGCACAGCAGCACATTTAGAGGTTTTAGTTCACCAGCAGAGTAAACATATTTTAACCCAACCTGAGCCTCTTGCTGTAGATTTTTTTTAACAACGGAACCCTGGCGGTTTAATTCAAGCCCGAGCCCATTTGAAGCAACACATGAAACCACAACAAGTAACGTTTTACTTCTGATTGCCACGTCGATTCAATTAAACGGACGGCCTGGTGAGTAAAACATTTATGGGGCTTTAATAGATAGAGCAGTGAAACCCAGCCAGCGCCGGGAGGTTACACGGCTGTTCTGTAGGTGGTCTTTTTGTGTAAAAGACAGCCTTTTACTTCATTCAAATAGAAGATGGAGGGGTTGGTGCAGGGCTGCCAAAGAAAACCCGTAATGGCTTTGGGAGCAGGGCTAGAAATAGAGTTTTCCAGTGCACCAGTTGCACTCAGTTTGACCACACTAACACAGGCGGGCTAATGAAAAGGCACTGCGAACAGCGTCTGCAGTATAGGGATGGGGATTCAATGCCACATCTAATCAATAACGGGGATAATTAATTGTTATTTTTATGGGATGAATGTACTGAACCCCTGTTTTGAAGTCGGTGCTGCATTGAGCAGAAACGGGCTAACGTAATGTCGCTGTTCTTAGTAGGCTCTAGTGTTGTCCCGATACCAATATTTTGGTATCGGTACCAAAATGTATTTCGATACTTTTCTAAATAAAGGCGAAAAATCTTATGGTGCATTAAACATGTTTCTTATGGCAAGTTTGTCCTTAAATAAACTAGTGAACATACTAGACAACTTGTGTTTTAGTAGTAAGTAAGCAAACAAAGGCTCCTAATTTAGTCTGCTGACGAATGCAGTAACATATTGTGTCATTTTCCATAGTATTATTTTGTCAACATTATTAAAGGGGAACATTATCACCAGACCTATGTAAGCGTCAATATATACCTTGATGTTGCAGAAAAAAGACCAAATATTTTTTTAACCGATTTCCGAACTCTAAATGGGTGAATTTTGGCGAATTAAACGCCTTTCTAATATTCGCTCTCGGAGAGATGATGTCACAACGTGGCGTCACATCGGGAAGCAATCCGCCATTTTCTCAAACACCGCGTCAAATCAGCTGTTATTTTCCGTTTTTTCGACTGTTTTCCGTACCTTGGAGACATCATGCCTCGTCGGTGTGTTGTCGGAGGGTGTAACAACACGAACAGGGACGGATTCAAGTTGCACCAGTGGCCTAAAGATGCGAAAGTGGCAAGAAATTGGACGTTTGTTCCGCACACTTTACCGACGAAAGCTATGCTACGACAGAGATGGCAAGAATGTGTGGATATCCTGCGACACTCAAAGCAGATGCATTTGCAACGATAAAGTCAAAGAAATCTGCCGCCAGACCCCCATTGAATCTGCCGGAGTTTGTGAGAAATTCAGGGACAAAGGACCTCGGTAGCACGGCAAGCAATGGCGGCAGTTTGTTCCCGCAGACGAGCGAGCTAAACCCCCTGGATGTCTTGGCTCACACCGTCCCTTATGCCACCGAAGATGATCAAGAGAAGAATATCAACCCTAGCTTCCCTGGCCTGCTGACATCAACTCCAAAACTGGACAGATCAGCTTTCAGGAAAAGATAGCGGATGAGGGTATGTCTACAGAATATATTAATTGATGAAAATTGGGCTGTCTGCACTCTCAAAGTGCATGTTGTTGCTAAATGTATTTCATATGCTGTAAACCTAGTTCATAGTTGTTAGTTTCCTTTAATGCCAAACAAACACATACCAATCGTTGGTTAGAAGGCGATCGCCGAATTCGTCCTCGCTTTCTCCCGTGTGGCTGGCTGTCGTGGCGTTTTCGTCGGTTTCGCTTGCATACGGTTCAAACCGATATGGCTCAATAGCTTCAGTTTCTTCTTCAATTTCGTTTTCGCTACCTGCCTCCACACTACAACCATCCGTTTCAATACATGCGTAATCTGTTGAATCGCTTAAGCCGCTGAAATCCGAGTCTGAATCCGAGCTAATGTCGCTATAGCTTGCTGTTCTATGCGCCATGTTTGTTTGTGTCGGCATCACTATGTGACGTCACAGGAAAATGGACGGGTGTTTATAACGATGGTTAAAATCAGGCACTTTGAAGCTTTTTTTTAAGGATATTGCGTGATAGGTAAAATTTTGAAAAAAACTTCGAAAAATAAAATAAGCCACTGGGAACTGATTTTTAATGGTTTTAACCCTTCTGAAATTGTGATAATGTTCCCCTTTAAGGACACGTGGTAGAAAATGAATTATTAATCTACTTGTCCATTTAGTGTTAATATCTGCTTATTTTCTCTTTCAACATGTTCTATCTACACTTCTGTTAAAATGTAATAATCACTTATTCTTCTCTTCTTTGATACTTTACATTAGTTTTGGATGATACCACAAATGTGGGTATCAATACGATGCCAAGTCGTTACAGGATCATACATTGGTCATATTCAAAGTCCTCATGTGTCCAGAGACGTATTTACTGAGTTTATAAACATAATATACATTTTAAAAAAACAAAAGAAGATGTTGTGATGCCAAAAAATATCGATGTAATCATAGTAGAATCGACTAGATACGCTCCTGTACTTGGTATCATTACAGTGGATGTTAAGTGTAGATCCACCAATGGCATTTGTTCACATTTTGACGCCAGTGAGCTATTGTATCCTCCTACGGTGTGTAGTGAAGCATGTTTAGCTATTCCTCGTCCTGCAGGGATGATACTTGTAAGTAACTTACTTTATTTGTCGCCATGGAGGCGAGGATTAGTGATTTAGAAGTAGCTACAACACTGCATGTTGGGATGAGAATCAGCACCTCCAAGTCCGAGTCCATGGTTCTCGCCCGGAAAAGGGTGGAGTGCCATCTCCGGGTTGGGGAGGAGATCTTGCCCCAAGTGGAGGAGTTCAAGTACCTCGGAGTCTTGTTCACGAGTGAGGGAAGAGTGGATCGTGAGATCGACAGGCGGATCGGTGCGGCGTCTTCAGTAATGCGGACGCTGTATCGATCCGTTGTGGTGAAGAAGGAGCTGAGCCGGAAGGCAAAGCTCTCAATTTACCGGTCGATCTACGTTCCCATCCTCACCTATGGTCATGAGCTTTGGGTTATGACCGAAAGGACAAGATCACGGGTACAAGCGGCCGAAATGAGTTTCCTCCGCCGGGTGGCGGGGCTCTCCCTTAGAGATAGGGTGAGAAGCTCTGTCATCCGGGGGGAGCTCAAAGTAAAGCCGCTGCTCCTCCACATCGAGAGGAGCCAGATGAGGTGGTTCGGGCATCTGGTCAGGATGCCACCCGAACGCCTCCCTAGGGAGGTGTTTAGGGCACGTCCGACCGGTAGGAGGCCGCGGGGAAGACCCAGGACACGTTGGGAAGACTATGTCTCCCGGCTGGCCTGGGAACGCCTCGGGGTCCCACAGGAAGAGCTGGACGAAGTGGCTGGGGAGAGGGAAGTCTGGGCTTCCCTGCTTAGGCTGCTGCCCCCGCAACCCAACCTCGGATAAGCGGAAGAAGATGGATGGATGGATACAACACTGCAGACTGCGGATGGACTTTAGCCCCTAGCTAGCTAGCCATGTCTTAAAGTACCTCTTCCTGAGGGCGTTTCAGTGTCATAACTTCACCTTTGTCAGTTTTTAAGCCAAAATGCGTCCGTTCTCCCTTTTCTGTCTACACACTGTGTCTGCTTGTAAGTACTCCGTGTGTGTGCGCTGCCGAACATGCTCCTCTGCGCCTAAAACCAGCAATGTCACGACTTGACGTCTACGGTGGGGCGGGGGACCGGTACTTTTTAGAGGCGGTATAGTATATCGCGGTACTATACTAATACCGGTATACCGTACAACCCTGGTAGGCTCAATTAGCAGCGCCTCTGCTGGTGACAGGCAAGTAGTGCACTACATTTTGCTTCAACAACAATGAATGATCCATAATCAACAGAATCCCAGCGGTTTGGAATGCACATCATTACTGCAGAAGTTGGTTTTGGTGTGCCTGAAATAACTTCATGGAAAAACACCATGATAATGAAGCACTGATGTTCTACCAATGACCCCTCTGCCATGGACCCTCCCACCATCGAGCAGCCATGCAAGGCTCTAGTAGCACGATGCCTCTGTGAAATCTAGAATCAAGTTACTGGGAGGGACTGTGCTTTAATCCTCCACATGGAGGACCTAAAGAAAAGAGTCAGTATTCCAAGCAGCCCGTGGCACCTGAACACACACGACCACCAACAGACCCTCTGGCGGGCTTTGCGGTGTGTGCGCATTTGTGTGTGTTGGGGCGCTGAATGGAGAGCAGGCCTACACCTGAGACATCCACACACAGTGGTCTGCCTGTCAGGAGAGAGCCTCGGTTTGTCGGGGGTCTACGGCAACCCAAGGACCCTGCCCATATGTGGTGATGTGGTTAAGGGCTTCCTAGTAGCTGCTCTGCCCTAATTGGCAACGGAGGCTTTTCAGTGTGACCTTTTCCTCGGTTCACATCTTGGATGCCTGGCATCCGGTCAGAAACCTGAGCCAAACTCGCAATATTTGACTATTGAAGCATATGAAGGCATTTCTCACAAATCTGACAAGACACAAGAGTGCCACTGCTGTGTAATGTGAGTCCTCCTCAAAAGTGTTTTCATAACATCCTGGAGAGACACTGCAGTTAAAATGTTCCTGCAAAGAACGCCATGTACCAGAGAGGAATAGTGCAGGCGTGGACAAAGTACTGATGATGTTACAGCAGCTTCTGTGGACCTAAGCACCATCTAGTGGGCACGAGATAGAATGCCACACCCAAATTCAAAAATAGGTTGCTGAGTAGGTAATGATTGTGAGGACTTTGGTGCATTTGAAGTGCTGCTGGCTGTAAAAGGGATTGGCGGAATAGGAATTTGTAATCACGTCTGTCTGCTAGTCTGACTCGGACTTAATAGCCGGGTTGATGTTTACATGCTGAGAATAGGCAGGCCGTGGAGAAGCGGTCGGTGCGAGCGTCTGTACGCGAGAAAGAGACGACAGGGAAGCGATTCTGGCCGGCGGCCCACTTAAATGACATGCGAGTTCCACCCACTGAGTCAGATACACAAAAGTGGCGTGACTACTCAGGCTGGTTGTCAAGGAGATCCGCTCTGTTTGTCAATTAAAGGAACATGTGAGGATTATTCTGACCTCAAGAATAAGCAAAGCATTCAGTGTAGGAACATTGGCACTTTAACAGGCGCAAGAAGAAGGAGTCCTGCGGCCACATGAGGAAAATACAACACAGCGACAAAGTCACAGATTTGACCTCAATGAACTTTAAACTGCAATTGTATTGTAGACAGATGAAGGCCTGAGCATGTTGTTGTACTGCCCGCAAACTAGTTGAGAGTGAATCAACAGTGCCTCTGCTGGTTGCAGCCAAGTAATGTACCTCATTTTCTGGACCATAGGGCGCACCGGATTATAAGGTGCATTAAAGGGGTCATATTATGATTTTTTTCTAAATGTAAAAGACTTCCTTGTGGTCTACATCATACTTTCCAACCCTCCCGAATTTTCCGGGAGACTCCCGAAATTCAGCGCCTCTCCCGAAAACCTCCCAGGACAAATATTCTCCCGAAAATCTCCCGATTTTCAGCCGGAGCTGGAGGCCACGCCCCCTCCAGCTCCATGCGGACCTGAGTGAGGACAGCCTTTTTTCAGACGGGAGGACAACAGGGTGACAAGAAATAAATCATCCATACTAGAGATAAATTGTATTATTATGTTTATCTTACCTAAAAATAATTATATTTACTAATTAAAAAAAACAAAAACGAAATACATTTTTACTAGATTTGCTAAAAACATCAAAATTGATTGTATTTTTATTTGTATTTTTTCTGACTCCTTATTACATCCAGCCATAGAATTATACTTTAAAATAAAAATCCATCCATCCATTTTCTACCGCTTATTCCCTTTTGGGGTCGCGGGGGGCGCTGGAGCCTATCTCAGCTACAATCGGGCGGAAGGCGGCGTACACCCTGGACAAGTCGCCACCTCATCGCAGGGCCAACGCAGATAGACAGACAACATTCACACTCACATCCACACACTAGGGCCAATTTAGTGTTGCCAATCAACTTATCCCCAGGTGCATGTCTTTGGAGGTGGGAGGAAGCCGGAGTACCCGGAGGGAACCCACGCAGTCACGGGGAGGACATGCAAACTCCACACAGAAAGATCCCGAGCCCGGGATTGAACCCAAGACTACTCAGGACCTTCGTATTGTGAGGCAGATGCACTAACCCCTCTGCCACCGTGAATAATAAATAATAAAATAAAATACAAATATTTGAAATAATTAATTTTAAATGATCATAATTCATTTAAAATGATCATATTTAATTATTAAAATAATTGCTTGTTTATCAACAACTTTAGCATTTTATTCATTACATTTTGAAGCTCTCAGAAGCCAAGTTATGTTATATTCCTTAAGATTTATTTATGCAAGTTTGAAGTATCAATTATCTAAACACAGTTTTGTTTGCATATTTTCAGGATATATATATATATATATATATATATATATATTTATGTATGAAATACTTGACTTGGTGAATTCTAGCTGTCAATACACTCCTCCACTCTTAACCACGCCCCCAACCACGCCCCGCCCCACCCCTGACCACGCCCCCCGCCCCCCACCTCCCGAAATCGGAGGTCTCAAGGTTGGCAAGTATGGTCTACATAACATGTAATGGTGGTTCTTTGGTCAAAATGTTGCATAGATGATGTTTTACAGATCATCTTCAAGTCGCTTTCTGACAGTCGCTTCAGGATGCGCCGTTTTGTGGGCGGTCTTATATACGTGGCTCACCTTCAACAGCGTCTTCTCCACGTCATCTTTGTTGTAGCGGTGTAGCGTGCAAGGACGGGAGTGGAAGAAGTGTCAAAAGTTGGAGCTAACTGTTTTAATGACATTCAGACTTTACTTCAATCAATAACGGAGCAGCATCTCCTCATCCGCCAGAAATGTGTCCCGTGAAAAACCGGCCGACGCGAACTCTCTACTAACTAACGTTCCTTGGGTGAATAATGTTAACTCACTACACCGGTATGTTTTAACGCTTTAAAGGGGAACATTATCACCAGACCTATGTAAGCGTCAATATATACCTTGATGTTGCAGAAAAAAGACCTTTTTTTTTTTTAACCGATTTCCGAACTCTAAATGGGTGAATTTTGGCGAATTAAACGCCTTTCTATTATTCGCTCTCGGAGCGATGACGTCACAATGTGACGTCACATCAGGAAGCAATCCGCCATTTTCTCAAACAAATTACAAACACCGAGTCAAATCAGCTCTGTTATTTTCCGTTTTTTCGACTGTTTTCCGTACCCTGGAGACATCATGCGTCGTCGGTGTGTTGTCGGAGGGTGTAACAACACGAACAGGGACGGATTCAAGTTGCACCAGTGGCCCAAAGATGCGAAAAGTGGCAAGAAATTGGACGTTTGTTCCACACACTTTACCGACGAAAGCTATGCTACGACAGAGATGGCAAGAATGTGTGGATATCCTGCGACACTCAAAGCAGGTGCATTTCCAACGATAAAGTCAAAGAAATCTGCCGCCAAACCCCCAGGAAAAGAGCACGGATGAGGGTATGTCTACAGAATATATTAATTGATGAAAACTGGGCTGTCTGCACTCTCAAAGTGCATGTTGTTGCCAAATGTATGTCATATGCTGTAAACCTAGTTCATAGTTGTTAGTTTCCTTTAATGCCAAACAAACACATACCAATCGTTGGTTAGAAGGCGATCGCCGAATTCGTCCTCGCTTTCTCCCGTGTCGCTGGCTGTCGTGTCGTTTTCGTCGGTTTCGCTTGCATACGGTTCAAACCGATATGGCTCAATAGCTTCAGTTTCTTCTTCAATTTCGTTTTCGCTACCTGCCTCCACACTACAACCATCCGTTTCAATACATGCGTAATCTGTTGAATCGCTTAAACCGCTGAAATCCGAGTCTGAATCCGAGCTAATGTCGCTATAGCTTGCTGTTCTAGCCGCCATGTTTGTTTGTATTGGCATCACTATGTGACGTCACAGGAAAATGGACGGGTGTATATAACGATGGTTAAAATCAGGCACTGTGAAGCTTTTTTTAGGGATATTGCGTGATGGGTAAAATTTTGAAAAAAACTTCGAAAAATAAAATAAGCCACTGGGAACTGATTTTTAATGGTTTTAACCCTTCTGAAATTGTGATAATGTTCCCCTTTGATGGCGAGTTTGCTGACAGATGTAAGTAAGAACTTTACACTACTTTATATTAGAAATGGCAACAGTGGAGGATGAATGTCCCATAACAAGAAGATAGAGAAAAAGAAGAAGCTTATCGACTACGGTGTCGGCACCGACTACAAAGGTGGACTCGTGCAAATTTTCAGGACTTATGCAGATCCCAAATACAGATCAGCAGGTACCAGAAGGTAAGAAAAGTTGCTTTTGCATAATATTGCGAAACAAAACGCCAGATAATATGTCTTACCTTATACACACACCATACAATTACTCCTATGTTGAAGCACAGTACAATCCATCAAGCGGTGCAGCTTCATAGCTTACGAAAGTCACACTAAAACATTTTGATAGATTTTTGAGCGCAGTGTGTAATGTTCTGTATTTTCAATGGAACATATAAAATGTTGGTGTTGTTTACTTTAGTCATATTGCAGTCTACACGTATCTCATGTGTGTGACTGCCATCATATTGCAGTCTGCACGTATCTCTTATGTGTGACTGCCATCTACTGGTCACATGTAGTTGTGACCAGTCAATCAATTCATTTACCATGAATTGATTAACGTGGACCCCGACTTAAACAAGTTGAAAAACTTATTCGGGTGTTACCATTTAGTGATCAATTGTACGGAATATGTACTGTACTGTGCAATCTACTAATAAAAGTCTCAATGAATCAATCAAAAACACTTATCATTTCACCGTGTACCAAATAAAATAGCTTCGAGGTCAGTAAGCAAAACCAGAATTATTCCGTACATTAAGCGCACCGGGTTATACGGCGCACTGTCGAGTTTTGAGAAAAAAAATATATTTTAAGTGAGCCTTATAGTCCGAAAAATACGGTACCTCATTTTGCACTACCCTTTAAAGAGGACCTACGATGATTTTTGTCTTTACTGACTTATAAATGTTGTTACAATGTTGGATACACATGCGCTTCATTAAGATGGAGTAGTCTGACATCACAGTGTCCATTGAGAGACCCAATGAATGGTTCATCAAGCCAACAATCGAAAATGTATTTCTTGAATGTGTTGCTATTTATTGTATCTATCATTTATTTAAATACAGAACCTGTTCAGTATGTAATATGGTATGAACATTTCAACAACAAAATAGTGCAGTACATAAACTAATCGGGCCTGCGAGCACTAAACGTACTAAATGCCTCAAGATCAAGCTATAACACAGCAAAATGAAATACAATTCCACAGAATCAACATAGTTCTTACGAATTAAAAATGGACGGGTGGATTTATGATTTCTAGGACCGTACTTATCAGACTGTAAGGCACACTTAAAATTGTTTATTTTTCTCAAAAATTGACAGTGCACTTTATAACCCTGTGTGCCTAATGTATGGATTAATTCTGGTTGGGCTTACTGACCTCGAACCAATTTTTGTATGGTACATGGTGTAATGATAAGTGTGAACAATAGGTGGCAGTCATACATAAGAGATTTGTGTGGACTGCAGGTTGATGCCTGTTCAATAAATGACGCTAGCGAGTACTGGTCAGCGAGCCAGACCAAAACGTTGATGTTTCATTGAGAATACAGAACATTACACATGGCGCTGAAAAATGTTTCAAAATGTTTTAGTAAGCTTTGGTAAGCTATGAAGCCACATCACTTCATTGATTGTTGGAGCGTTGCGGCTACATTAGTTAGACGTACTGTGCTGCAACATACGGGTATTATTATGGTGTGTGTATGAGGACCCCAAAATGGCACCTATCGAGAGACATTATCTGGCTTTTTCTTTTGCCCTATTATGCATTACCAACTTTTCTTACCTATTGGTACCTGGTGATGTGTATTTGGGATCTGCATTAGTACCGAAAATATGCGTGCCCATCTGCTGTAGTCAATAAGCTCTTTCTTTTTCTCTATGTTCTTGTTGTGGAGCATTCATCCTCCACTGTTGCTATTTCTAATACAAAGTAGCATACAGTTCTAACTTATATCTGTCAGGAGACTCGCTATAAAAGCACTAAAAAAAAGCTCCGGTAGGTACAACAAAGATGACGGGTAAAAGATGCAGTAGAAGTGGAGCCATGTAAATAACACCGCCCACCACACAGCATATCCTGAAGAGACGGTCAGAAAAAGGCTTGAAGTTGGTCTGTAAAACATCAACTATTCAAAATGTCGACCAAAGAACCACTATCATATGTTATGTAAACCCCAAAGAAGTGTTTTAAATGTAGAAAAAAAAAAATAATATGACCCCTTAAATGCGCCTTAGCCTTGGGTATGAAAGTAGACCCAAAAAGACCCGTTCATCGACGATGCGCCTTACAGGCCTCAAATTTTAACTTTTTAAGGTCAAGGCAAATGTTGCCTATACACTGTACATACATACATATATATATATATATATATATATATATATATATATATATATATATATATATATATATATATATATATATATATATGTCCTGCCTTAATATATACAGGTAAAAGCCAGTAAATTAGAATATTTTGAAAAACTTGATTTATTTCAGTAATTGCATTCAAAAGGTGTAACTTGTACATTATATTTATTCATTGCACACAGACTGATGCATTCAAATGTTTATTTCATTTAATTTTGATGATTTGAAGTGGCAACAAATGAAAATCCAAAATTCCGTGTGTCACAAAATTAGAATATTTCTTAAGGCTAATACAAAAAAGGGATTTTTAGAAATGTTGGCCAACTGAAAAGTATGAAAATGAAAAATATGAGCATGTACAATACTCAATACTTGGTTGGAGCTCCTTTTGCCTCAATTACTGCGTTAATGCGGCGTGGCATGGAGTCGATGAGTTTCTGGCACTGCTCAGGTGTTATGAGAGCCCAGGTTGCTCTGATAGTGGCCTTCAACTCTTCTGCGTTTTTGGGTCTGGCATTCTGCATCTTCCTTTTCACAATACCCCACAGATTTTCTATGGGGCTAAGGTCAGGGGAGTTGGCGGGCCAATTTAGAACAGAAATACCATGGTCCGTAAACCAGGCACGGGTAGATTTTGCGCTGTGTGCAGGCGCCAAGTCCAGGCACGGGTAGATTTTGCGCTGTGTGCAGGCGCCAAGTCCTGTTGGAACTTGAAATCTCCATCTCCATAGAGCAGGTCAGCAGCAGGAAGCATGAAGTGCTCTAAAACTTGCTGGTAGACGGCTGCGTTGACCCTGGATCTCAGGAAACAGAGTGGACCGACACCAGCAGATGACATGGCACACCAAACCATCACCCAACCATGCAAATTTTGCATTTCCTTTGGAAATCGAGGTCCCAGAGTCTGGAGGAAGACAGGAGAGGCACAGGATCCACGTTGCCTGAAGTCTAGTGTAAAGTTTCCACCATCAGTGATGGTTTGGGGTGCCATGTCATCTGCTGGTGTCGGTCCACTCTGTTTCCTGAGATCCAGGGTCAACGCAGCCGTCTACCAGCAAGTTTTAGAGCACTTCATGCTTCCTGCTGCTGACCTGCTCTATGGAGATGGAGATTTCAAGTTCCAACAGGACTTGGCGCCTGCACACAGCGCAAAATCTACCCGTGCCTGGTTTATGGACCATGGTATTTCTGTTCTAAATTGGCCCGCCAACTCCCCTGACCTTAGCCCCATAGAAAATCTGTGGGGTATTGTGAAAAGGAAGATGCAGAATGCCAGACCCAAAAACGCAGAAGAGTTGAAGGCCATTATCAGAGCAACCTGGGCTCTCATAACACCTGAGCAGTGCCAGAAACTCATCGACTCGATGCCACGCCGCATTAACGCAGTAATTGAGGCAAAAGGAGCTCCAACCAAGTATTGAGTATTGTACATGCTCATATTTTTCATTTTCATACTTTTCAGTTGGCCAACATTTCTAAAAATCCCTTTTTTGTATTAGCCTTAAGAAATATTCTAATTTTGTGACACACGGAATTTTGGATTTTCATTTGTTGCCACTTCAAATCATCAAAATTAAATGAAATAAACATTTGAATGCATCAGTCTGTGTGCAATGAATAAATATAATGTACAAGTTACACCTTTTGAATGCAATTACTGAAATAAATCAAGTTTTTCAAAATATTCTAATTTACTGGCTTTTACCTGTATATGTATATGACAAAAAGCTGACAAATGTATATTATCAATGAATTAAAAAAAGTTTATATATATATATATATATATATATATATATATATATATATATATATATATATATATATATATATATATATATATATATATATATATATATATATATATATATATATAAGGCAGGACATATATATATATATATATATATAAACTTTTTTTTATTCATTAATAATATGGCAACAATAAATTATATATTTATATATATATATATATAAACTTTTTTTTATTCATTAATAATATGGCAACAATAAATTGGCACTAGTGTGTGAATGTTGTCTGTCTATCTGTGTTGGCCCTGCGATGAGGTGGCGACTTGTCCAGGGTGCACCCCGCCTTCCGCCCGATTGTAGCTGAGATAGGCTCCAGCGCCCCCCGCGACCCCAAAGGGAATAAGCAGTAGAAAATGGATGGATAGATGGAATATAAATTTGTCAGCTTTTTGTCAATTCATGATGCCTTTATCTCTATTTTTACATTTTGATAGAGGGAGGTATTTTCTAAAAATGTTTTTATTTTTTTTTAAAGTTATGTACATTTATATGTACATGTAGGGACAGATCCATGAAGAGTTTGAGCAGAAATATGTCATATAGGAATGAACTATACACAACAACACAGTAACAAAATGCTGTGTCACATGAATGGTTTTTGAAGTAATACCTTTGTGACACGAAAAAAACACAAGTAATGTAAAAAAAACCTTGTGTTTACTTTTTGATATCAAAATAAAACAAAAAGCAGATTGGCTAATGAAGATGAAGTCTAATAAACAAGCGTTGTTCATCTCTTGGTTCAGTACAACATTTTGGCCAACAAACAATGTGACAACTCTCACATCGAATACAGAATCTTCACAGCCTTCGTTCAGTTCGATGGGACGACAAAACATTTTAGCTAGTATTGATGTTAATTAAACACTGATACAGTTTGCAGTTAAATAAAGAAGGAGTGAACATCCCAGTAAACAAACTAAAGACTTTATAAACAATTTGTGAGAACGTTCACGACACATCACCTGCTGCATTCTCCTTCGCTGTATACTTTTAGTGTGGGGACAAGTGTCTCCAATATTGTCCACACCTGTCTCCATCTAAACACAGCAGTGCGCTCTTAAACGCACGGCGGGAAGTGAGGGGAAATTACGTTAAACCAAACGCTTGGCTCCGTTTACATCCAGCAAAATCTCCCGAGTAAAGTCTGTGTCCTTCGTCCGCCATGATTATCAAGCCAAACGCCACTAGTGTGCATGCGCCTGACTTTGTGTTACCTAAAATGCATTAATAAATGACAGGGTTTCGGTAATAAAAAAAATTAGACGGTATTACTAACTGTCTGGAATTTTATCGCAAATTATCATTATACCGTTTATTGTTACATCCCTCGTCCATTAATAAGTAAAAAGTCAAGGGCGGTCATGACATTTGCCGCAAATGTTGGTCAATTTGTAGGGCTTACGGTAAATGACGAGGGCGGTCGCGGCTTTGTTGCCGTGGTTAAATTTGAGCCCTGGCCTTATGGTCCGAAAAATACGGTATTAGTGCTGAATAAGAAGTGAACCTCCCGCCCATTTTCTGGCCACTCTCTGGTTCCTGCTGCTAACTGGCATCTTTCAATAATGAATCACACACAGCTCCACTGCTATTTCATTCATTATTCACCTCCAGCAGGACAGCCAGACCACTCACAATCTCCCAACCTGAATCGGAAGCAATGACTTTCGCACACAACACCTTAAACTGCCAGTCCCTGTAGATCACACCAAGAATCTGCAATGAAGCTCACTTCTACCTTGCTCTCGCTGCTGGTCCCTCTGTTCCATGGACACCAGGGCGGAGAAGTGTGCCTGATCGTAAGCCAACACCAGCGGGGAGCAGTGGCAGCGGCTGGGAGGCACCTCCAGAGGCAAGTAGAGGCCACCAAACGGGATGGGAGCAAACGCTAGGAGTCAGGACCACGACGTTAGAGTTGGACATTTCTCCATTGTTGGAAAGATCAAGACACGGTGAAGGCTACCTTCTCCTCCCGAGTCTCTGAGCATCGTGTCGGCCACCACCACAATCGGCCTGCGCAGCACGTGGGCCAGCACAAACACATGGAACTCCTCCAGGCTCTCATAGACCGGATCCTCTGAATTATCCACCCTGCAGATAGAAACACGCAGGATTTCAAGTTCCCGAGTCGGTACAGAATCAGAAAAATCAGAATCAGATCAGAATCAGAAGAGTTTTTATTGCCATTGTTTGAGAACGGGTTCACAAACTAGGAATTTTACTTGGCGCAATCGTACAACATAAAACACATATAACACAGAGTAGAATAACATGAGCTGTAACTGAGCTATCAGATCTTGTTATTGTTCATGTGCCTGATGGCCGAGGGGAAAAAACTGTTTAGGTGGCGGGAAGGTGTGGGTCTGGATGGACCGTAGTCTCCTGCCTGATGGGAGAGGGGAGAATAGTTTGTGTCCAGGGTGAGAAGAGTCAGCTGTGATCCGACCCACACGCCTCCTGGTCCTGGAGGAGAACAGGTCCTGGAGGGATGGGAGTTTTCAGCCAATAACCTTCTCAGCAGCAGTCGATGCATCACACGGTGATGGCGGAGGTGAGGATGGACTCGATGATGGCTGAGTAAAACTGCACCAGCATCTCGGTCGGCACCTTCAGTTTCTTCAGCTGCCGCAGGAAGTACATCCTCTGCCGGGCCTTCTTGATGAGGGAGCTGATGGTCGGCTCCCACTTGAGGACCTGGGTGATGGTGGTGCCCAAGAAACAGATGGAGTCCACAACGGAGACGGGGGTGGGAGAGTCAATCAGGGTGAGGGGGGATGGTGGGGCTGTGACTTTCCTGAAGTCCAAGATCATCTCCACTGTTTTCTGGGCATTCAGCTCCAGGTTGTTGAGGCTGCACCAGGACGCCAGCCGGTCCACCTCTCTCCTGTAGGCGGACTCGTCGCCATCCGAGATGAGCCCGATGAGAGTAGTGTCGTCCGCAAACTTGAGCAGCTTTACCGACTGGTGACTGGAGGTGCAGCAGTTTGTATACAGGGAGAAGAGCCAGGGGGAAAGTACACAGCCCTGAGGAGTACCAGTGTTCGTGGTTCGACTGTCCGAGACAATCTTCCCCACCCGCACGTGCTGTCTTCTGTCCGTCAGGAAGTCATTGATCCAACTGCAGAGGGAGTCGGGCACGCTGAGCTGGTAGAGCTTGTCTCGTATCAGTCCAGGGTGCAAGCACACTTGCCGCAAAAATAGGAAATGTATCGGCTAAGCATGCTCTCACCGCTTTCACCTGGCGGGACAACAATAGGTCCATCTGTGCAGGCTCGACACGTGTTTGTATGAAAGCGAGCGAAAGTAAGCGCGGAGGCAGAAGGCTCAGACACAAGGGAACAAGGAAATGTGCAACAATTAAGTTGTGGGGCACACAAACAGCCTACGCCGCCAAATTAGCTCTAATGAAGAGCCTCTTAATATGCGACTCCCACTCATCCCATTTAGGGACTCCTCTCACAGTCGGACCATCAAACATTCCAAACTTGATTACTGTGTTAGAGTCAAGCTCAATGACAGCTTAGAACAACCAAACTAATGATGCTGTTCAAAACGGGAGGTTGTTTACATGTTACTACTGAAAACAAGCTAAAATTACACACGGTTTGTCTTTTTTTTTTTATGTCGACACATAACACCTGCTTGGAGAACGGAAATGAGAAACCATGATGATGGTTTCTGTGTGCGGAGGAGGAGGAAACCTGTTTGTTTCCGATCTGCTTTAATAAACCTGCTTGCATTCTTGTTTATGCAACAAGGAAGTCACATCTCAGTAGGAGGGAGGGCTGAGATGAATAATACCACAATCTGTCACTAGATGGCATAATACCATGTCAACTGACAGCATGTACTTCAAGCTGTGGTAAATTACTGTTTTGCATTAGGAAAGGTTGGGGATTTAATTTTTTAGCATGGAAGATTTTGGTTATATTTACAATTATGTCACTTTCTCCAAACACCCTTGTCCTTAAAACAGTACTTTATACACATAGAGTGTTTTATTTAGTAAAACAATCTATAAAAATTCAGTATTAACACTTTTTCTCAAACAAATTACGCTTGACTGACATATAAAGACACTGTCACTGTCCTAAAAGTTCTAGACATAAGCAGGGCCGCCGCACCCGGCTAAATTCTAAGCAGAACTTTATTTTGAAACCTTCTCTTCCATTATATTTTTCACACTTTTGAATTTTTGTTTTTATATCAAACAATTGTAATTAGGGCTGCAACTAACAACTAATTTGATAATCGATTAATCTGTCGATTATTACTTCGATTAATCGATTAATAATCGGATAAAAGAGACACACTACATTTCTATCCTTTCCAGTATTTTATTGGGGGAAAAAACAGCATACTGGCACCATACTTATTTTGATTATTGTTTCTCAGCTGTTTGTAAATGTTGCAGTTTATAAATAAAGTTTTATAAAAAATAAAACCATTAAAAAAAAAATCCTCTGCGCATGCGCATAGCATAGATCCAACGAATCGATTACTAAATTAATCGCCAACTATTTTTATAATCGATTTTAATCGATTAGTTGTTGCAGCCCTAATTGTAATGCTTTTTTAATCAAAACTTTATTTTAATTTGATGCATGTTTGTTCTAAAACAAATTCATAGGAAATACATTGTTATGATCCGCTGCCCGGATCATATTTTTTGTTTTAAGTTTTCAAGATACTTGTGTTTTTGGTTAGTTTTGGACTCCTTGAGTGCCTGTTTTGTACACCTGAGTTTGATGCCATGGCTGCTTATTATTTTCACCTGCCGCGTTTGTTCCCGACACGCACCTGTTTGTCATCACTGACATTATTATTTAAGCCTGCCTTCCCTGTCATTCGTTCTTGCTTCGTAGTTTGCTTTTTGCAACAGTTGACGACTTTTGTTCTGGCTCTGTACCTGTTAGCTTCCACGCTAGGTTCTGTTACTCGCTAGCTCCCACGCTAGTCTTCCTTAGTTTTACCTTATGTGCTATATGAGCACCCTTTTCTTTGTTTCTTCTGAGTTATTCCGTAAATAAATAATTTCTTTTACCTTCACGCTGTGTCCGAAGTCCGTTGCATCCTGGGAGAACGAAACCCCGCATCACCATGCGCCCCGGTCGTCACATACATTTCCCAACAATTTATGTTTTTAGTGCAAAACAACAAATTGAGCATATTTTGGATGTTATAGTAATTGGGATTTGTTATATATTGTATATATTATATAAAAATATAATATAATATAATAATATGGTATATCAGTGTATATTATATACTGTAAGGCAGACACACTAACCCCTCCTCCACCGTGCTGCCCACGGTTTAGACCAGACCTGGGCAAATTACGGCTAATAAAGATTTTTAATCCGGCCCGCCGGACGTTTCCACATTGTTTTTATTAGACCTATAACATCAAAACTGTAGCTGCCATTATGATGTGCAGTGCTGTTTTCAAATGACCGTAAGTCTTGAACTATACAAAGTATTTTAATGGTTGGAATCTGCGCTTTTGGGTATTATACAGGTTAATACGGTAATCTCCGTCGCAGCAGCTGCCAGCAGACAAGGCACCAAGCAAGTGTGGGCGGGGTTTGTTTCCAGAGCAGCCAGCGTGAAACACTGATGCCAGGGACAGAGACGGAAGCAGATTTTTACAACAAAGTTCTGCAGAAAAGTGATATTATACCAGATTGTAGGTGTTTTTTACCCTTTGCGTTATATTTTGCCGCGTTTGTTGCATTTTGCTGGATTGTAAAAGATATCAATCGAGGTGATGGTCTGAGAAGTAAAAGAGGAGCAATGTTCAAATGTTGTTAATATTCGGTGTTTTATCGTTCATAGTTAATATTGTAAATCCCATATTCTTTATTTTCTTGTACATGTTGGGCGTCTCATTCAGTAAAAAAAACTGTCAAATTCCATCCCGTTTATTTAAGTGGTCTGTCATCAGACATTATTTTGAGTTTTTGTGTTAGTGTTCCTGAAAAAATGGTCTTAACTACCCATTGTATAGCATATTTTACAGCTAAATATATATAAACCCAAAACCAGTGAAGTTGGCAAGTTGTGTACATCGTAAATAAAAACCGAAAACAATGATTTGCAAATCCTTTTCAACTTATATTCAATTGAATAGACTGCAAAGACAAGATATTTAATGTTCACACTGAGAAACGTATATTGTTTTTTGCAAATAATCATTAACTTAGAATTTAATGGCAGCAACACATTGCAAAAAAGTTGTCACAGGGGCATTTTTACCACTGTGTTACATGGCCTTTTCTTTTAACAACACTCAGTAAACGTTTGGGAACTAAGGAGACCAATTTTTGAAACTTTTCTGGTGGAATTCTTTCCCATTCTTGCTTGATGTACAGCTTGAGTTGTTCAACAGTCCGGGGGTCTCCGTTGTGGTATTTTAGGCTTCATAATGCACCACACATTTTCAATGGGAGACAGGTCTGGACTACAGGCAGGCCAGTCTAGTACCCGCACTCTTTTACTTTGAAGCCACGCTGTTGTAACACGTGCAGAATGTGGCTTGGCATTGTCTTGCTGAAATAAGCAGGGGCGTCCATGAAAAAGACGTTGCTTGGATGGCAACATAAGTTGCTCCGAAACGTATGTACCTTTCAGCATTAATGGCGCCTTCACAGATGTGTAAGTTACCCATGACCTGGGCACTAATACACCCCCGTACCATCACAGATGCTGGCTTTTACACTTTGCGCCTATAAAAGTGTGGATAGTTCTTTTCCTCTTTGGTCCGGAGGACACGACGTCCACAGTTTCCAAAAACAATTTGATATGTGGACTCGTCAGACCACAGAACACTTTAACACTTTGCATCAGTCCATCTTAGATGAGCTCGGGCCCATCAAAGCTGGCGGCGTTTCTGGGTGTTGTTGATAAATGGCTTTGGCTTTGTATAGTAGAGTTTTAACTTGCACTTACAGATGTAGCGATGAACTGTAGTTACTGACAGTGGCTTTCTGACGTGTTCCTGAGCCCATGTGGTGATATCCTTTACACACCGATGTCGCTTTTTGATGCAATACCGCCAGAGGGATCGAAGGTCATTGGCATTGCCGCTTACCTGCAGTTATTTCTCCAAATTCTCTGAACCTTTTGATGATATTAGACCGTAGATGGTGAAATCCCTAAATTCCTTGCAATAGCTCGTTGAGAAATGTTGTTCTTAAACTGTTGGATAATTTACTCAGGCATTTGTTTGTGAATGACTGAGCATTTCATGGAAGCTGCTTTTATACCCAATCATGGCACCCACCTGTTCCCAATTAGCCTGTTCACCTGTGGGATGTTCCAAGTAAGTGTTTGATGAGCATTCCTCAACTTTCTCAAGTCTTTTTTGCCACTTGTGCCAGCTTTTTTTAACCATGTGTTGCAGGTATCAAATTCCCAATGAGCTAATATTTGCAAAAAAATAACAAAGTTTACAATCTCGTCTTTGCAGTCTATTCAATTGAATATAAGTTGAAAAGGATTTGCAAATATGCTATTTTTATTTACCTTTTACACAGCGCGACAACTTCACTGGTTTTAGTATATACAGGTAAAAGCCAGTAAATTAGAATATTTTGAAAAACTTGATTTATTTCAGTAATTGCATTCAAAAGGTGTAACTTGTACATTATATTTATTCATTGCACACAGACTGATGCATTCAAATGTTTATTTCATTTAATTTTGATGATTTGAAGTGGCAACAAATGAAAATCCAAAATTCCGTGTGTCACAAAATTAGAATATTACTTAAGGCTAATACAAAAAAGGGATTTTTAGAAATGTTGGCCAACTGAAAAGTATGAAAATGAAAAATATGAGCATGTACAATACTCAATACTTGGTTGGAGCTCCTTTTGCCTCAATTACTGCGTTAATGCGGCGTGGCATGGAGTCGATGAGTTTCTGGCACTGCTCAGGTGTTATGAGAGCCCAGGTTGCTCTGATAGTGGCCTTCAACTCTTCTGCGTTTTTGGGTCTGGCATTCTGCATCTTCCTTTTCACAATACCCCACAGATTTTCTATGGGGCTAAGGTCAGGGGAGTTGGCGGGCCAATTTAGAACAGAAATACCATGGTCCGTAAACCAGGCACGGGTAGATTTTGCGCTGTGTGCAGGCGCCAAGTCCTGTTGGAACTTGAAATCTCCATCTCCATAGAGCAGGTCAGCAGCAGGAAGCATGAAGTGCTCTAAAACTTGCTGGTAGACGGCTGCGTTGACCCTGGATCTCAGGAAACAGAGTGGACCGACACCAGCAGATGACATGGCACCCCAAACCATCACCCAACCATGCAAATTTTGCATTTCCTTTGGAAATCGAGGTCCCAGAGTCTGGAGGAAGACAGGAGAGGCACAGGATCCACGTTGCCTGAAGTCTAGTGTAAAGTTTCCACCATCAGTGATGGTTTGGGGTGCCATGTCATCTGCTGGTGTCGGTACATGCTCATATTTTTCATTTTCATACTTTTCAGTTGGCCAACATTTCTAAAAATCCCTTTTTTGTATTAGCCTTAAGTAATATTCTAATTTTGTGACACACAGAATTTTGGATTTTCATTTGTTGCCACTTCAAATCATCAAAATTAAATGAAATAAACATTTGAATGCATCAGTCTGTGTGCAATGAATAAATATAATGTACAAGTTACACCTTTTGAATGCAATTACTGAAATAAATCAAGTTTTTCAAAATATTCTAATTTACTGGCTTTTACCTGTATTTAGACCACGCAAGCAGCCCACGTTGGCCCTTTCTGAGCATGTGCGCTTGTCTTTTTCCGAATTGTATTACTAATTCAATAACTTATGAGAGTGAGTCATAAAAAAAGAGTGGTAAAATGACAACTGTCTGTACTTTCTCATGAAATGACCTTTAGTGTATATTTACTTAACTGCAGCAGGCACCAAACCGCTACAGGAGTACGGCATTCCCCTTGAGAGATGCCCTTTATTTGCAAATAGTTTTAAAGCATCACTGTGGGAGAAACATAAATGTGAGACAGCTTACCCTCCATTCGCGTTGCCGTTTTTGCTGAGATGCGTGCGAGGCTCGCTGGAGGCTAACTTGAGCAACTCGTTCCACTCCCGCTCCCACTCCTCCTCGGTGTACACTAGGCCGGACTGCACAAGCAACATAACTGTGGTGAGCACATGCTCGCCTACACGTACACACACATGCACACACATGCACACTATTCCTTTCATCATTCAGTGTCGCCATTTCCAACCAAGAGGTTTGCTCAACCTACAGCTACTAATGAAAAAGCCTGATTCGAAAGTAGCGCTCCTAATTCTGAGAAGATTCTAAGATTATCAGCCATTTGTGGTACAATGAGCGACAGTGGACACGCCTCCACAACCTCTTTGTTCTGTTGGGTTTGCTGCCACCTCCACCTCCTCTTCAGAGCGTCTCTTTCAGCTCCACTCTTCATCATGGTATACAGGGACTTCCTCAGCATCAGGTCTCTGTCATGAAAGCCCCACATACCTGACGGAGATAGATGCATGCCATTATTACTGCATCTGGAGAAAGGTACAACTGCGAGTCCTAAAGGAACAATACACTGTATTTGATGCCAGCACGCGTACAGCACAACATTTACAAGACCCCAAATTAAACATTGGCGTGTCCCCAGGAATTTTATTTTGAAACTATCCCTTTTCGGAACATACTGTAAGACTGTGATCACCTATTATTCTATCTAACAGCACTGGCAATTTTTCCAGCCAACACTAAGGGCCTGATTTACTAAAGGTTTGCGTGGTCTAAAACACGTGCAAACCTGATAGCACACGCAGAGCTGATCTAATTACATGTGTGCAAAGTGGATTGTGTCTGTTAAGTGAGCAGAATAATCATTTTGTCTTCATTAATAGGAAAAATATATGCTGAACAATAAAACGGCCACGATACTGGGAGGAGAAGATGCAAATATAATTATTCTTCACGCGCAATGTGATTTATCAACACTCATCACCGTTTTGCGAGCACTATTTTGCGTTTTATTTCCACACGCGGCTGCAGGATCAGTGCTTTTGCTGCAAAGACAGACGATGGACAGACGAGAATCCTGCGCCCTACGTGTGTGTGTGTGTCAAAATTTTGGACGGTCAGAAAAAAAAAAATATATTAAGACATATCTTCTATTCAGCAACATAATTTTATAATTTTATAGCTGCTAGAGGACTTTAAGGGGCTGATTAAAACAAATTCAACTGTCCAGCCAACATTAAGTGCCTGATTTACTGGAGGTTTGCGTGTTCTAAAACACGTGCAAACCTGATAGCACACGCAGAGCTGATCTACTACACGTGTGCAAAATGGATTGCGTCTGTTAAATGAGCAGAATAATCCTTTTGTCTTCATTAATATGCAAACTATACGCTGAACAATAAAACGCCCACAATACTGGGAGGAGAAGATGCAAATATAATCATTTAGCACGCGCAATGTGACGTATCAACACTCATCACCGTTTTGCGAGCACTATTTAGCATTTTATTTAGCACGTGCAAACTGACAGTTCCACACGCGGCTGCAGGATCAGTGCTTTTGCTGTAAAGACAGACCATGGACAGACGAGAATGCTCCATCTTACGTGTGTGTGTCGACATTTTGGACGATGAGAAATAAAAAAAAATATTAAGACATATCTTCTATTCAGCAACATCATTTTATAATTTTATAGCTGCTAGAGGACTTTAAGGGGCTGATTAAAACAAATTCAACTGTCCAGCCAACACTAAGGGCCTGATTTACTAAAGGTTTGCGTGTTCTAAAACACGTGCAAACCTGATAGCACACGCAGAGCTGATCTACTACATGTGTGCAAAATGGATTGCGTCTGTTAAATGAGCAGAATAATCCTTTTGTCTTCATTAATATGCAAACTATACGCTGAACAATAAAACGCCCACAATACTGGGAGGAGAAGATGCAAATATAATTATTTATCACGCGCAATGTGATGTATCAACACTCATCACGGTTTTGCGAGCACTATTTAGCATTTTATTTAGCACGTGCAAACTGACAGTTCCACACGCGGCTGCAGGATCAGTGCTTTTGCTGCAAGGACAAACGAGAATGCTCCATCTTACGTGTGTGTGTCAACATTTTGGACGATCAGAAATAAAAAAAAATATTAAGACATATCTTCTATTCAGCAACATCATTTTATAATTGTATAGCTGCTAGAGGACTTTAAGGGGCTGATTAAAACAAATTCAACTGTCCAGCCAACACTAAGGGCCTGATTTACTAAAGGTTTGCGTGGTCTAAAACACGTGCAGACCTGATAGCACACGCAGAGCTGATCTAATACATGTGTGCAAAGTGGATTGTGTCTGTTAAGTGAGCAGAATAATCATTTTGTCTTCATTAATAGGAAAAATATATGCTGAACAATAAAACGGCCACAATACTGGGAGGAGAAGATGCAAATATAATTATTTTTCACGCGCAATGTGATTTATCAACACTCATCACCGTTTTGCGAGCACTATTTTGCGTTTTATTTCCACACGCGGCTGCAGGATCAGTGCTTTTGCTGCAAAGACAGACGATGGACAGACGAGAATCCTGCGCCTTACGTGTGTGTGTGTGTCAAAATTTTGGACGGTCAGAAAAAAAATTATATATTAAGACATATCTTCTATTCAGCAACATAATTTTATAGCTGCTAGAGGACTTTAAGGGGCTGATTAAAACAAATTCAACTGTCCAGCCAACACTAAGGGCCTGATTTACTAAAGGTTTGCGTGTACTAAAACACGTGCAAACCTGATAGCACACGCAGAGCTGATCTACTACACGTGTGCAAAATGGATTGCGTCTGTTAAATGAGCAGAATAATCCTTTTGTCTTCATTAATATGCAAACTATACGCTGAACAATAAAACGCCCACAATACTGGGAGGAGAAGATGCAAATATAATTATTTAGCACGCGCAATGTGATGTATCAACACTCATCACCGTTTTGCGAGCACTATTTAGCATTTTATTTAGCACGTGCAAACTGACAGTTCCACACGCGGCTGCAGGATCAGTGCTTTTGCTGCAAAGACAGACGATGGACAGACGAGAATGCTCCATCTTACGTGTGTGTCAACATTTTGGACGATCAGAAATAAAAAAAAATATTAAGACATAGCTTCTATTCAGCAACATCATTTTATAATTTTATAGCTGCTAGAGGACTTTAAGGGGCTGATTAAAACAAATTCAACTGTCCAGCCAACATTAAGTGCCTGATTTACTGGAGGTTTGCGTGTACTAAAACACGTGCAAACCTGATAGCACACGCAGAGCTGATCTACTACACGTGTGCAAAATGGATTGCGTCTGTTAAATGAGCAGAATAATCCTTTTGTCTTCATTAATAGGAAAAATATATGCTGAACAATAAAACGGCCACGATACTTGGAGGAGAAGATGCAAATACAATTATTTTTTAACGCGCAATGTGATTTATCAACACTCGTCATTGTTTTGCGAGCACTATTTTGCGTTTTATTTAGCACGTGCAAACTGACAGTTCCACACACGGCTGCAGGATCAGTGCTTTTGCTGCAAAGACAGACGAGAATCCTCCGTCTTACATTTTGGACGATCAGAAAAAAAAAAAATATTAAGACATATCTTCTATTCAGCAACATCATTTTATAATTTTATAGCTGCTAGAGGACTTTAGGGGGCTGATTAAAACACATTTAATTGATGCGTTTTGGTGGCCTTTAGTATTTTTTTGAATAAGGTTAGTTTTTTCACATTGAATATACAATATTAAAATATTTATTAGATGAAAAAATTACTTTTTCAAATATGCATTGTAAAGCCTCCCTCCAATTAGCGCACTTCCGGCTGCAAAACATTTAAAAGTGGTTTCATTGTAGAAGCAATGACAGACATAGAAGTGGTGCATGTTTCCTGCATGTTTGAAAACAGCAAAACGCCAGAGGTAGGAGCATGAAAACATGAATGTGCAGTAAATGAGTGTCTCTGTGGTGATGCCCCGTATGGTACACGCACAATCCTCGTTTAAATAAGGCGGTCTGCACATGCAGTCTTAGTAATAGTACACGCTATTTTATAGATTGCACACACAGTTTGCATCCCCTAAGTTGCAGTTCTTCCAGTTTAATTCAAGTCAAATATACTCTAGAGGCCAACCTAAAGAAGCAGCATGAAGGAGGCAGTTTCCATCTCCAGTGGTGGCCAAAGGAAGCAGTTTCTTACAGCTGGTGCACATGGTGGACCACCAGTTCAGACGACCTGCACAAACACATACAAAACACTATATAACACCGAACGTGCAAAAAGAGCACTTCTGCAAACAGAAGGAACACACATGCTGAAAGCTCAAAGTTGGATGACCTGGTATGGAGAAGTTAAATCATTTTG
Organism: Nerophis lumbriciformis; assembly: GCF_033978685.3. Taxonomy (NCBI): domain Eukaryota; kingdom Metazoa; phylum Chordata; class Actinopteri; order Syngnathiformes; family Syngnathidae; genus Nerophis; species Nerophis lumbriciformis. The sequence goes on along the minus strand of NC_084557.2, from coordinate 7,823,246 downwards.
CTTAAATAGAGCTTCCTACAGAAGTAGAGTTAAAGTTTCCTACTATGTGGTGAAACAATCTGCAGTACAGTGACGTGCGGTGAGGTTGATGGCTGGTGAGGCACTGACTTCATCACAGTCAGATTTACAAACATATGAACCCTAAAGAGTATCTTATTCACCATTTGATTGGCAGCAGTTAACAGGTTATGTTTAAAAGCTCATACCAGCATTCTTCCCTGCTTGGCACTCAGGATCAAGGGTTGGAATTGGGGGTTATTAAATCACCAAAAATTATTCCCGGGCGCGGCGCCGCTGCTGCCCACTGCTCCCCACTGCTCCCCACTGCTCCCCTCACCTCCCAGGAGGTGATCAAGGGGATGGGTCAAATGCAGAGGACAAATTTCATTACACTTAGTGTGTGTGTGACAATCATTGGTACTTTAACTTAACTTTAACTTTACACACACAAACTGTAGCACACAAAAAAGCACATTTAATTAAAAAAAAAAACGTTATTATGGTCTTACCTTTACTTATAAAATAAGTCCACGAGCCGCTGTTGTGCTGGATTAATGCACCCCCTGACGAGAGTGTTATATCAACTAAAGCCCTCACTTAAACTTTCCACGTGCAAGATTGAATCTATTTAAAAAAGTGTAACCGAGGGTTTATAAATGTCGCCTATACTGTATGAAACTACAAAATAACAAACACGGAGGCTCCAGTTTACACGAGGACCACTTTATTTACCTTCTTTCAAAAACTTCCGCTCCACTCAAAAGTGTCATCACTTCCGCTCTTAGCGCCTTCAAAATAAGAGCTCAAGGCATATACTGTATAACAGCGCATAACAGGAACTTAACATCACAAAGAGGAAAGCCCATAAAAATAGGTTACAAAAGTTATTTAATAAGAAGCCAAAAAGTGCAAAAACAATAATGTTCATGTTGGAGGAGTTGTGAATTAGGTACACCTGCAGTCTGCAGGTGTACCTAATGTTGTGGCCCTGCAGTCATTCACAACTCCTCCAACACGAACATTATTGTTTTTGCACTTTTTGGCTTCTTATGAAATAACTTTTTTAAATAGATTCAATCTTGCACGTTGAAAGTTTAAGTGTGGGCTTTAGTTGATATAACACTCCCGTCAGGGGTTGCCGTGCATTCTACGGCGGGGGTGCAGGAGGCGAGCCTCAGCCAGTGCGTCTTTTGCAGCCGTTTTATGATCGCTCAGCACAATAAATACTTTACACACATACAGTTGTTGACAAAATACACTGCACATTATATACCTCAGCTAACTAAACTATGGAAATGTATAATATAATTCATATAGCAATACGGTCTCACTGCACAGCAGGCCAGCAGTTAGCCGAGTCCGCAATCCATGGTGAGGCACAATGACGTGCCTCAACTGGCTGCTGTTCACCGCACCGTCTCTTCTCAGTATTTGAACGGCAAATGTGAAAATTCAGCGATTTTAAATAAAAATAATCTAAAACGGGTGAAGTTAAATGGAAAATAACGTTATAGTATAATCACTGGATACAATTTAAATTAAAAAAAAATCTTTTTACATTTTTTTTCTTTCCATGATGGCAGGTGAGGCCCCGTCACTAGAGGCCTCACCTGCCTCTAGTGACTGCACGTCACTGCTGCAGCAATATGGTTTTCTGACCAAAAATCTGTTAGAACAGTATGCCATGGCATTAGTATATGTCAAAGTTTGTACAAGTACTATACACAATGCACAGTGTGTTGCTGTTTTGGGTTAAATATCAAATAAATTATACCTGTAAAAAAAAAAGCTTTAAAAATAGTCCAAGGCCATGATATTTATTCAGCATGTAAATAATATATTATAGCTGAGGCCTTGAATTAAATTTTGTTGCCTTAAAAGAAGGCTCATATTTTTGTCAGCTTTTTGTCATTACATGATACCTTTACCTCTATTTTTACATTTTGATTGAGGGAGGTATTTTTTTATTATTATTTATTTATGGTTTTAAGTTATGTACATTTACATGTACATGTATATGTACATGTAGATGATGTATCGGGACAGAGCCATTAAGAGTTTGAGCAGAAATATGTCATATAGGAATTAACTATACACAATTAAACATTGACAAAATGATGTGTCACATGAATGGTTTTTGAAGTAATACGTTTCTGACATGAAAAAAACACAAGAAATGTAAAAAAAAACATGGCGTTTACTTTTTGATATTAATATAAAACTCAAAGCAGTTTGTCTAATGAAGATGTAGTCGAATAAACAATCTTTGTTCTTCTCCAACATCCCCTCCTTGTAGTTTGGTGCAACCTCTCACATCGAATACACAATCTACACAGCCCGCGTTCAATTCGATTGAGATGACAAAACATTCGAGCTAATACTGACGTTATTTGAACACTGATACAGTTTGGCAGTTAAATAGCGGAGTAAACATCCCAGTCAACAAACTAAAGACTTTATAAACAAGTTGTGCCAATGCATGCCCCATGTTTCCTCACGTCATTACCTCTCAGTCACACCAGCTGACGGACGCTGTATTGAGAAAATAAAAGCAACATCAAATAGTTCTCTCCTTTGCTGTATCCTTTCAGTGTGGGGACAAGTGCGTCTGTCTCCAATATTGCCCACACCTGTCTCCATCTAAACACAGCAGTGCGCTCTTAAACGCACGGCGGGAAGCGAGGGAAAATGACGTTAAACCAAGCGCTTGGCTCCGTTTACTCCGAGGGGTAATCTCTGGAGCAAAGTCTGCGTAGCTTGTCCGCCATGATTATCAAGCCAAACGACGCTAGTCTGCATGGGCCTGACTTTGTGTTGCCTAAAATGCATTAATAAATGACGTTTTTTTTGGTAATTAAAAAATTAGACGGTATTACGAACCGTCGGGGATTTTATTACGAATGATCATTATACCGTTTACATCCCTCGTCCATTAACAACTAAAAAGTCAAGGGCGGTTGTTGCCGTCGATGCTGGTAAATTTTTTAGGGCATTATGGCAAGTTGGCGGTCGCGGCTTTTGCTGCGGTTGCTGTGGTTAAATTTGAGCCTATAAAAAAAGTGCCAAATATTTGATCTCACTTTGCTTGATGGTGCGAAATAATTCTTTGTCATGCTAAATATTACAATATTCTTTAGACGGGGTGACAACACCCTCAGCCTGTGGCCCTTAGTGGAAGGAAGGAGTCTTGACAGCCCTTAGCCTTGCATAGTCACAAGCAGTGAGCCTCCCTCCTTCCAGCTGAAATGACTGAATTATTTATTTAACAGTACACAGATGGGCTAAGCAATCAATAACTTTTGGTGACTTGCATTTTTATCCATTAACGGGGTCCTAATTGTTTTTCAATTTGACATCTCAAAAACAGATTTCTTGAGCCCATCTTGATTGATTGGAATTTGTTTGCTGAAATTAATTTAGAACATTATAATTAGTGCATAGGTCAATATATTAACTACAATGAATATGTTTCCTCCCAGTGGCGAGGTTCCAATAGAAAGAACCGGAGAGAATGGTGTTACGTGGGGAGATGGGAAACTTCACTTGCTGGTTTCCCGTCGAGTTCAAAGCTAGAGCCGGAAGATGAATCCTTGGGGATCCTGAAGAAGTGGCTTCATCCAAATGTCTTGGTATTATTCTCAAACTGAACTCTCACCCTTTGCCCCATCTGAATTGCAGACTTTGTGGATTTTAAAGGGGAACATTATCACCAGACCTATGTAAGCGTCAATATATACCTTGATGTTGCAGAAAAAAGACCATTTATTTTTTTAACCGATTTCCGAACTCTAAATGGGTGAATTTTGGCGAATTAAACGCCTTTTCTAATATTCAACAACGTGACGTCACATCAGGAAGCAATCCGCCATTTTCTCAAACACCGAGTCAAATCAACTCTGTTATTTTCCGTTTTTTTCGACTGTTTTCCGTACCTTGGAGACATCATGCCTCGTCGGTGTGTTGTCGGAGGGTGTAACAACACGAACAGGGACGGATTCAAGTTGCACCAGTAGCCCAAAGATGCGAAAGTGGCAAGAAATTGGACGTTTGTTCCGCACACTTTACCGACGAAAGCTATGCTACGACAGAGATGGCAAGGATGTGTGGATATCCTGCGACACTCAAAGCAGATGCATTTCCAACGATAAAGTCAAAGAAATCTGCCGCCAGACCCCCATTGAATCTGCCGGAGTGTGTGAGCAATTCAGGGACAAAGGACCTCGGTAGCACGGCAAGCAATGGCGGCAGTTTGTTCCCGCAGACGAGCGAGCTAAACCCCCTGGATGTCTTGGCTCACACCGTCCCTTATGCCACCGAAGATGATCAAGAGAAGAATATCGACCCTAGCTTCCCTGGCCTGCTGACATCAACTCCAAAACTGGACAGATCAGCTTTCAGGAAAAGAGCGCGGATGAGGGTATGTCTACAGAATATATTAATTGATGAAAACTGGGCTGTCTGCACTCTCAAAGTGCATGTTGTTGCCAAATGTATTTCATATGCTGTAAACCTAGTTCATAGTTGTTAGTTTCCTTTAATGCCAAACAAACACATACCAATCGTTGGTTAGAAGGCGATCGCCGAATTCGTCCTCGCTTTCTCCCGTGTCGCTGGCTGTCGTGTCGTTTTCGTCGGTTTCGCTTGCATACGGTTCAAACCGATATGGCTCAATAGCTTCAGTTTCTTCTTCAATTTCGTTTTCGCTACCTGCCTCCACACTACAACCATCCGTTTCAATACATTCGTAATCTGTTGAATCGCTTAAGCCGCTGAAATCCGAGTCTGAATCCAAGCTAATGTCGCTATAGCTTGCTGTTCTTTCCGTCATGTTTGTTTGTATTGGCATCACTGTGTGACGTCACAGGAAAATGGACGGGTGGCTAAAATCAGGCACTTTGAAGCTTTTTTTAGGGATATTGCGTGATGGGTAAACTGATTTTTAATGGTTTTAACCATTCTGAAATTGTGATAATGTTCCCCTTTAAGTAAAACATTCCGTCCAAACAAGTGTAATGAAACTGACCCGCCTGCTCCAGGGCCATCATGGTGGACTGCTCTATCAGGTCTCTCTCTATGAAGGTCCTGAAGTCCTCGCTGTACACGCTGAGGTCCGGAAGCTGGAATGTGTAGATGGGCATCTCGAGAGGGAACTGCTCGTTGGTACACTCGTTGGCCACCTGCAGCCTCGCCAGGGAGACAATGGCGGAGCTGGCGTGGGAGATCCCCCGGGACAGACGCTTCTCTGGAGAGGAACATGGAGACAGATGTGAATGGATGTAGGGGAAAGAAGTGGGGTCAATAGTGGAGACCATGTTCTAGGCTAGTGGTTCGGTTCCAACGTGTTCTATTGTTAATTCATGCCATTTTAAGCAGTAAACTACGTTCTATTTTCCAGCATCACAGCACCTACACAAGCTACTTAAACCCCTGCGGTAAATGCACTCCAAAATACAAGCAGTATGGTGGTCACGTTGTGCGTATCTGGTACCAAAATAAAACATTTTGACAAAAGAATCCCTTATATCAGGGGTGCACATTACGTTGATGGCGAGCTACCAGTCGATGGTGGAGGGTGTGTCAGTCCATCGCTAGCCAGGCATTAACAAAATAGACCTAAAAATTAGCAGCCATCAATCTTCACCAAGACGTCACTTTCATTACTTGATTGACATTTGCGGCACCCGAGGATCTTGTGAGATGACGCTGGCTGCTGCCAGATCATTATTAAGAAAAAATGACTGACATGAAGGCGAGAAACACTTTTTATTTCAACAGACTCTCGTCAAAACTCTAAAGACCGACTGCACAGAACATTATTCACCCAAGGAACTTTAGACATTAGAGAGTTCCGGTCGGACGTTTTTTCACGGGACACAGTTCGGGCGTTGTTGTTGCACTAGTGAGGAGATGCTGCTCCATTATTGATAGAAGTAAAGTCAATATGTCATTAAAACAGTTCGCTCCATCTTTTGACAGTTCTTCCACCCCCGTCCTTGCACGCTACACCGCTACAACAAAGATGACGGGGAGAAGACGCTGTCGAAGTGGAGGCACGTAAATAAGACCGCCCACAAAACGGTGCATTCTGAAGTGCGACTGTCACAAAGCGACTTAAAGATGGTCTGTAAAACATCATCTATGCAACATTTTGACCAAAGAACCACCATCACATGTTATGTAGACCAGTGGTCCCCAACCTTTTTTGCACCACGGACCGTTTTAATGTAGGCATTATTTTCAGGGACCGGCTTCCCACTTGTGAAAAATACAACTCACGATAACGCTGAAGTAGTGGGAGCCCTGGGCTTCTTTCTTTGCAATGAAATGCTGATGGAAATCAGCCTTTGGCTACAATGTCACATTTATATCTGATATGGAGGAGATCTTGCCCCAAGTGGAGGAGTTCAAGTACCTCGGAGTCTTGTTCACGAGTGAGGGAAGAGTGGATCGTGAGATCGACAGGCGGATCGGTGCGGCGTTTTCAGTAATGCGGACGCTGTATCGATCTGTTGTGGTGAAGAAGGAGCTGAGCTGGAAGGCAAAGCTCTCAATTTACCGGTCGATCTACGTTCCCATCCTCACCTATGGTCATGAGCTTTGGGTTATGACCGAAAGGACAAAATCACGGGTACAAGCGGCCGAAATGAGTTTCCTCCGCCGGGTGGCGGGGCTCTCCCTTAGAGATAGGATGAGAAGCTCTGCCATCTGGGGGGAGCTCAAAGTAAAGTCGCTGCTCCTCCACATCGAGAGGAGCCAGATGAGGTGGTTCGGGCATCTGGTCAGGATGCCACCCGAACGCCTCCCTAGGGAGGTGTTTAGGGCACGTCCGACCGGTAGGAGGCCACGGGGAAGACCCAGGACACGTTGGGAAGACTATGTCTCCCGGCTGGCCTGGGAACGCCTCGGGATCCCCCGGGAAGAGCTGGATAAAGTGGCTGGGGAGAGGGAAGTCTGGGCTTCCCTGTTTAGGCTGCTGCCCCCGCGACCCGACCTCGGATAAGCGGAAGAAGATGGATGGATGGATGTTCATGAATGTGCATCGTATCATGTCTCAAAGTTATAATAAATGGCAACTTCCTATGAGGAGTTTTATTGTACATCATTGGTGTGTCTAGTGCACAGGTGTCAAACTCAAGGGCCAGATCTGCTCCTCTACGTCCTTTTATATGGCCTGCACAAGTTTGGAAACAATATGTGTCAATAAAATACCTTATATTTTCTTTCTTTACTTTTTTATTTTCTTACTAAAGGTATTTGGGGTTTTTTCTAGTTTGACAGGGAAAATATTGTGTCCAATATTGCAACAAATATTACAGTATCTAACTTTTATGGTCAAAATCCAAACACATATTTAAATATCTGCTTAACTTATGGTTTCGAAGCAAGTTATCCATCAAATTGTACACTATAAAAATGACCAATAGATTTTACTGTAAAATTTAGGGAGTTTTTTACAGTATATTACTGTAAGTTGAAAAAAAACCCGACCGATGTTTGTTTTTCTACAGTAAAATTCTGTTGACTGAGCTGTCAGTTTGTTTGTTTTTTTTAAATCCACGGTTGATGATTTTATGCTACCACATTTTATTTTGGTAAAAAACTGGCCTCTGTGTTGCCAAAATAAAATTAAACAGCGGTACTGTATTTCTGTTTACAGTAATATATTGTAATAATAATAAAATAACACCATATATTTTACAGTTAAAGTCTGGCAACTAAGCTGCCAATTTTTTTCTGTAAAAAAAAAAAAGGTCAAATCCACAGATTTTTTTTACTCTTTACATAAAAAAAAAAAAAAGCAAAATATTTGCTGTAAATTCATAGGCAAATTCATTAATTATTTACTGTTACAAGCGGCCCTCTATTGGCAGCCATGACTGCGGTGTGGCCCTCAATGAAAACAAGTTTGACACCCCTGGTCTAGTGGGACAGGCCAAAGTTAAGTAGGAGAAAATGCAGTCCTTTATAAATTATTTAATGTTTCTCTCCGGCCTGGTAGCAAATGCTTCAGGGACCGGTACCGGTCCCCGGACTGGTGGTTGTGGACCACCGATGTAGACCACAAGGAAGTCTTTTACATTTAGAAAAAAATGATAATATGACCCCTTTAATGCGCCTTATAATCCGGCGCGCCTTTTGTATGAAAACAATCGAAAATATACCATTCATCGGCAGTGCGCCTTATGGTCCGGAAAATACGGCATACTTGCCAACCCTCCCGGATTTTCCGGGGGACTCCCGAAATTCAGCGCCTCTCCCGAAAACCTCCCGGGACAAATTTTCTCCCGAAAATCTCCCGAAATTCAGGCGGACTCAGGTCCATGAGGACCTGAGTCCGCTAACCCACAATATAACCAGCATACCTGCCCAATCACGTTATAACTGTAGAATGATGGAGGGCGAGTTCTTGGTTTCTTATGTGGGTTTATCGTTAGGCAGTTTCATTAACGTCCTCCCAGCGCGGCAACAACACACAACAACAGCAGTCATGTTTTTGCATACCGTAAAGCAGTCCGTCTGCCGTAAACAGCAATGTTGTGACAGTCTTAAACAGGACAATACTGTCATCTAGTGCATGTGATGAAAGCACTTTTGTGTCAATGCATCATCAGAGTTCAGCATGGTTAGAAAAATAGTGACAGAGAATAGAACAAGGATGGACAATTCAACCCTTAACTCAACAATGAGTAGATGAGTGTTATGTGTGTGTATATGTGTAAATAAATGAACACTGAAATTCAAGTATTTATTTTATATATATATATATATATATATATATATATATATATATATATATATATATATATATATATATATATATATATATATATATATATATGTATGTGTGGGGAAAAAAAATCACAAGACTATTTCATCTCTACAGGCCTGTTTCATGAGGGGGGGTACCCTCAATCATCAGGATGATTGAGGTCTTGTGATTTTTTTTCCCACACATACATATATTGCGCTCTACTACGGTATCGAGCACTATTTTTTGGATAACCTTATTAAGACATATATATATATATATATATATATATATAATACAATTAATATATATATATATATATATACGTATATATATATATATATATATATATATATACATACATACATATAATAAAATAAATATATATATATATTTGTATATATATATATATATATATGTATATATATATACATATATATATATATATATATATATATATGTATATATATATATATATATATATATATATATATATATATATATATATATGTATATATGAAATCGGAGGTCTCAAGGTTGGCAAGTATGAAATACGGTAAACATTTTTTGTGGTTTAGCAACAAAGTTCAAATGGGCTTATCAAGTATTTCATCAGGCATCTACAGTATTTGAGAAGAAGCACTGGATGAAACAAGAAAATACGGTAATTAAAACATAAATCCCAATTGTACTACTTATAGTTATTTTTCAAAGTAAATCCAACAAAACCGATGCAATAGGTTTGTGTCTACCTTGTGCATTGTCGTCCTGCTTCTGCGCACACGGCCTGTCGATCTTGCTGACAGGGGTTGGTGTGTCACGCGCCTCCGGCTGTTTGTAATAGCGGCCCTCGTTGAAGACCTGCGGCAGGTTGGCAGTGTGGACCTGCCTGAGCTCCTCATAATCATTCAGAGCAGCACTGAGGTCCCAGTTTTTACCTGTGGGGTCACACAATAATAATGATGAAGAAAAACACCATCAAGTCTCAAGAAATTCCAATTAATTATCAGTAAAACAGATTTTTTCAGCGGTTCAAAAAGCTGACTGGAAATGTTCCCACAGATGTGTGGCAACATGAAAACTACTGACAGCAGTTTACTGTAAACAATAATAAACACTGCTATCTTGGAAGTGCTACTGAGAGCAGAAAGTGATAACCTGGTATTGAAATCAAAAGAAAACTTAATTTGTAAAAAAATTTAAAATAAAACAAAATTTAATATCTGCGATTAACCAATCGTCAACTATTAAGATTCTATTGATTGTGTAGAACTGCATCTTGAAGCATCCATCCATCCATCCATTTTCTACCGCTTATTCCCTTCGGGGTCGCGGGGGGCGTTGGAGCCTATCTCAGCTACAATCGGGCGGAAGGCGGGGTACACCCTGGACAAGTCGCCGCCTCATCGCAGGGCCAACACAGATAGCAATTGAGGGTATATAGAGTGCACTACTTGGCTAGAACCAGCAGAGGCGCTGTTGTTTGTGGTCTAAAGCGGTGTTTTTCAACCTTTTATGAGCCAAGGCACATTTTTTGTGTGGAAAAAATCCGGAGGCACACCACCGCCAGGAATCATTAAAAAACGAAACTCAGTTGACAATAAAAAGTCATCGTCGCAATTGTTGGATATGACTTTAAACCATAACCAAGCATGCATCACGCCATCCTAGTCACTGCAATTGTGTCCTTGGGCAAGACACTTTGCCCACCTGCTCCCAGTGCCACCCACACTGGTTTAAATGTAACTTAGATATTGGGTTTTACTATGTAAAAGCGCTTTGAGTCACTAGAGAAAAGCGCTATATAAATATAATTCACTTCACTTCACTTCACTATAGCTCTTGTCTCAAAGTAGGTGTACTGTCACCACCTGTCACATCACACCCTGACTTATTTTGAGTTTTTTCCTGTTTTCCTGTGTGTAGTGTTTTAGTTCTTGTCTTGCGCTCCTATTTTGGTGGCTTTTTCTCTTTTTTTGGTAATTCCCTGTTGCAGTTTCATGTCTTCCTTTGAGCGATATTTCCCGCATCTACTATGTTTTAGCAATCAAAAATATTTCAGTTGTTTTTATCCTTCTTTGTGGGGACATTGTTGATTGTCATGTCATGTTCGGATGTACATTGTCTTCGCTCCACAGTAAGTCTTTGCTGTCGTCCAGCATTCTGTTTTTGTTTACTTTGTAGCCAGTTCAGTTTTACTTTCGTTCTGCATAGCCTTCCCTAAGCTTCAATGCCTTTTCTTAGGGGCACTCACTTTTTGTTTATTTTTGGTTTAAGAATTAGACACCTTTTTACCTGCACGCTGCCTCCCGCTGTTTCTGACATCTACAAAGCACTTAGCTACCGGCTGCCACCTACTGATATGGAAGAGTATTACACGGTTACTCTGCCGAGCTCTAGACAGCACCGACACTCAACAACAACACATCATTTGCAGACTATAATTACTGGTTTGCATAAAATATTTTTAACCCAAATAGGTGAAATTAGATCATCTCCCACGGCACACCAGACTGTATCTCACGACAGTGGTTGAAAAACACTAGTCTAAAGAACAACATGGCGTCAGGATTATTCAGCTCAACACAACACTGGCATTGAAATAGAAGTTCAGAACATTTGAAAGATTCTTGCCCCAATGAAGTTAGGGTTAAGTACCTTTCACATTTGAATACCGGTGCTCAATGGTACCAATTTTTGGTACACCTGGGTGGGTTCATGGGTTAATAAATGTGAATTTGTTAAATAATAAAATATAAAAACATTGTATTTATCATTTGAAACTGTGCTGATAATGATAACTGTGCTGTCCAGGTATATCTTGATTTCTGACATTTCTTAGTCTCATTTGCAAGTATTACATGGCAGACTTTGCATACAGTTGCCATTCCAAGATGTTCGATAACAGCAGTGTATAGACTATGCCCAGTCAGTTAGTAGTATTTTCCATTAAGATGAATATAGTCTATTTTGACTACAATGGCGGACTCGCGCAAAGCTCTTCGGGTAAATTTATACCATATATGGAGATATTTGCTGACGTCACACGTTGGAAAAAAGGCTTGTTTGGAGTAAGTACCGTATTTTTCGGACTATAAGTCGCAGTTTTTTTCATAGTTTGGCCGGGGGTGCGACTTGTACTCAGGAACGACTTATGTGTGAAATTATTAACACATTAGCGTAAAATATCAAATAATATTATTTAGCTCATTCACGTAAGAGACTAGACGTATAAGATTTCATGGGATTTAGCGATTAGGAGTGACAGATTGTTTGGTAAACGTATAGCATGTTCTATATGTTATAGTTATTTGAATGACTCTTACCATAATATGTTACGTTAACATACCAGTTGGTTATTTATGCCTCATATAACGTACACTTATTCAGCCTGTTGTTCACTATTCTTTATCTATTTTAAATTGCCTTTCAAATGTCTATTCTTGGTGTTGGCTTTTATCAAATACATTTCCCCCAAAAATGTGACTTATATATGTTTTTTCCTTCTTTATTATGCATTTTCGGCAGGTGCGACTTATACTCCGGTGCGACTTATACTCCGAAAAATACGGTATGAAGAAAGGCAAGATAGTTTTATGAATATCTCCGCCATTCCTCCATGGTTTGATTTCCAATTTTGGGGACTTATACAGATCCCAAATGCATACAAACAGGTACCAATAGGTAAGAAAAGTTGGTTTTGCATAATAGGTGCCTTTTAGTAGATTATAGTCTTAGAAGCAATTCATATAGAGACTAGAGAGCAAAGAAATATGGTATTTTTGTAAGGAACACATGCTCCATCTCAAACAGAGTAAAAGGTTGAGGTTGGGTAGGGTCAGACCAGTGAAGATGCTGCAGCCAGACAGATCCATTAACAGAGTGACAGCAATATCCTGATGCGTAGGAGAAACCTGAGCGTGCACACGCTCTTGTTAAGACTCAAGCTGAAGAAATTGTGTGCGCACATCAGACAGGGCGTGGCTCGGATGGTAGAGCGGCCATCCAGCAACATGAGGGTTCTTGGTTCAAATCCCAGTTTCAAGTTTGAAGAAACTTTAGCCACCTTGCGCCTGGTGCCATTCACACTGGTGTAGGGTTGTACGGTATACCGGTACTAACAAAGTATCGCGGTACTAATCAATTGAAATCTGTACTATACCACCTTTGAAAAGTCACGGTACCGTTCTTTCATCTGAATGCCGCTGTGCGGCGGTGACTACAGAGCCGAGGCGCATGATGTTGAGTGTGTCAAAACGCACACACAAAGTGCATACAAGTAAAAACATCTTGGAGAGCAAAAATGGCAAAAAACTACAATTCTACTGGTTAATAAAGAGGGTGGCGAAGTACAATGTGGAGGTATTTGGGCTTCAAAACTAACAATAAAGGTAAACTTTAAACATGGAGGCACCGCGTTGCAAGTCTCGTTTTACACCTTTCCTGCTTGTCGGCTCCCAGATCGTGGTCACTTTCACTTCACAATGGGTCCTTAAAGCTCCGCTCTTTGGTCGGAATGAAGAGGCTGTCGGTTAGTGCCATGTCTGTGTGATCATGTTTTTGTTTTGGTCATGTTCGGTTTTGTTTTTGGACTTTTTGTGCACTTTTGTTTTGTCACCATAGCAACCATTAGTTTTCACCTGTCACGTCACGCACCTGTTTCACGTTTTGAGTCACGCACCTGTTTCACGTTTTGAGTCACGCACCTGTTTTCGTTAATCATGTCTGTAGTATTTAAGTTCATTGTTTTCAGTTTGTCTTTCTGGTGACATCTCACATTTTTGCTCTGTACATTTCTGACACTTGTTTTCATGTCCATCCTTCATGCTGCTACTTTTGTCCAAGCCAAGTAAGTTTTTGTTTATTAATGCTATATAGTCTTTTGGTTTCATAGTTTGTTCTCTGCCACTGTGCGCACTTTTCGTTTGTACTTTTTTTTGATATATTAAATAAATCATGTACTCACATTCCCGTCTCGCCCGAGCCAACTTTCCGTTGCATTCCGGAAAAGCAAACACCCAGGACCAAGTCATGACAATTAGTTACAACTTGGTCACTTTATTTATAATTTCCACAGGGCACAACCGGACACCCACCATGCTATTAACACTCCTGCACAAGCCAGCGCTACCTCTCCTAACTTGCCAACTAACTCACTCACGTCACTCACCCCACATACTGCCATTCTTAAAGGGGCACACACACACATACGCTCCTCTCACAACAGCTGCTTTAAAACACGCTTCGCCAAATGTGGCGATTAATATTTCCACCTTTGCTTCAAACGTAGGTAAACATTTAAATAATAAGCATTTAGATCTGCATAGGGATAATGTTCGAAACCGATTCTCCCGATTCCATGGACTCGAATCCCTTTTTGAGAACCGGTTCCCGTTATCCAGGCCACTATAGTAAAGAAAAAGAGTTGGTTCTTTATTCGAATCCCTGGGAACGAATCCCTTCCCACAGGAAATGCCCTGTGGACCGGCAATGTTATGCCCATTTGATTGTAGACTCTTACTGACACCTTGTGGCGATAGGAAAATACTACGCGTCATTAGTTTGGGCACTTCCACGTTGGCGACGTCAGTTCAGTTCATGAGACAATTGAGAAGTAGATAAGTTGTGTTAGCTCTTACAAGCCTTGGAAAAGATAAGTCTGTAAGTAAACTGTTTAACTTGTTTATGTAACTCAATATTAAGGTGGAAAGTGATTAAATTTGATACTAACATGTTTATTGAAAAACGATTTTTGTGCACTGTTTCAATGGATGTTTTGAGGACTTAAAATGGCTGCCAGTCATGTATTTCCACCATCGAAATAGTTTCAACACTCAGAAGTATTTGTTTGATGATAGTACTGTATATTTGTGTGAAGTTAATATTTACATATTGTGTATTACATTTCAGTATGTTAATTGAATCACATAGCTTATACATTTGTCATTGTGTGTATTTCAGTTTAAAAAACAAACAAAAACAGTCCAGTGCAAGACAAAAGTAAAGATAGGAAAAGACAAAGCAAGATCAACAACAATAAAGAACCTACATGGATTAATCTGCTTTGGAACTTTATTAGATGTCTTGGATTGTTTGTTAGCTGTCTGCCAAGCTGTATAACCTCAACACGTATAGTGAGGGCAGAACAGGCAATATGCAATTATTGCCAGGCTTCGCTCTCATGTAAGGGGGGAAGAATTGTTGATTGATGACTGTGGTGTTCTTAGTGGCATAGTGTGTGTAGTTAGTATGTTCCAATAGCAGCAGAAGTGCACTTTTTGGAGATCTGTATTATTTTCAGTTTTGTGCCCAAGGGACTGATTTTATTTAACACTATATTATTATTTATACACCTATAGTGATCACAGAGACAGGTTGTTTTTGTGTTACTGTATATATTTTTTTTTTCTGAAAAATACCACTTAATATACTTTGGGTAACAACAGTCAATATTTTATTTTTATTTTTTTTTTTTAGGGGGGTTAACAGTCAATATTTATTTATTTATTTATTTATTTATTTTTTCTTATAAAATAAAAGTGAGCTTTTGTTGAACCAAATATTGTGTTTTTTTCCATATACAACAACCTATCTGGATTCGATAAGAGAATCCATAAGGAATCGGTTCGATAAGAGGATTCGATAATGGGCTCGAACTCGATAATTTCTTATCAAACATCATCCCTAGATCTGCACAAGGAGTTATAAAAAGTGAGAGGTAATAATGTTGTTACACCTGTCCTACTGTTCGGTCCGGTGCAGACTGTAGTCGAGGAGCACAGGGAAGACTCCCTTCAGGGTCGATGCCATTTCAATGTCTTTTAATTTATATTTTAACCTTGTAAAATTGTGCTTTTACTGTGAGGGATAAATGTAGTGTAAGATATTCTGTTAAAATAAAGCCAATATTGAAATTTTTCTTAGTTCCCTTTATTTGGAAAAGTATCGAAATGTATCAATATACATTTTGGTACTGGTACTAAATTATTGGTATCGGGACAACCCGACACTGGTGTAGGGATTTCCCGATCCAATATTTGGATCGGATCGGCCGCCGATATTTGCCAAAAAATGCGTATCGGCAAGGCATGGGAAAATGCCGATCCAGATCCAGTTTAAAAAAAACTCCGGTCCGTGTTTTTCAACGCACCGATTTAAATAATACATTCCACTTTTCTGCTGCTCTCTAATTTCCGTTCCGCATTTTCCAGCATACCTTCAACACATCCACAGGTCTGTGGATTCTCACGCAGTTGCTTTTAGCT
The DNA here is from genome assembly GCF_033978685.3 of Nerophis lumbriciformis. NCBI lineage: Eukaryota > Metazoa > Chordata > Actinopteri > Syngnathiformes > Syngnathidae > Nerophis > Nerophis lumbriciformis. The sequence continues at coordinate 7,807,232 of NC_084557.2, read as the reverse complement.
GCTGGCATTACACGACAGGCTATTCTCACTCTTTCCTGTGTCTCCCTCTCACAGACAGCAAGCGCACCTTTTTACGCACGTCACATACTGTCACGTCATACGTCACATACGTATTCGTCCTCTCCCAGCAGAGAGGTAGCAGCATGGCTAACGTTAGCTGTGATGCTAGCGCAGCCGTGTGACCAACGTTCCCTCTAAGGTGCGCGCCTGCGCAATTACGCACTGCTCAATCGTCCTCTGCGCATAGCAATTATATGCCACGCACAAAATCAAATAAAAAAATAAGCGCATAACAATTTTCGACACACGGACACGACAGAGAAAACAGTTTTCGTCATCATTGTTCAAATATTGTAACGTCTGTCGAGACACGTATGTCACGTCATACGTCACATACTGTCACGTCATACGTCACATACGTATACGCCCTCCCCGAGCAGAGGTAGCATGGCTAACGTTAGCTGTGATGCTAGCGCAGCCATGCTAGCAACGCTCCCTCTAAGGTGCGCGCTTGTGCAATTGCGCACGGCAAATCTATGCCACGCACAAAATCAAATAAAAAAATAAGTGCATAACAATTTTCGACACACGGACACGACAGAGAAAACAGTTTTCGTCATCATTGTTCAAATATTGTAACGTCTGTCGAGACGCTTATCTCCATTCGGTGCCACACGTCCACACCATCAAAATGCCGAGGCAAACATTTCCAGATCAACACCGTATGAAAAAATTAGTGATTTTTTTAGTTGTGATTTCCTTCTCTGCATGAAAGTTTAAAAGTAGCATATATTAATGCAGTATAAAGAAGAATGTTTTAATGAAGACATGCAAGCCTTGAAAGAAAATTTTGAAAATCAAGACTACATTTCCTGCAAATGGGTGCATTTCTACCCTATATTTTAACTTTAGATTTATTCTCATATCAAACTCTTTTGGCTGTCTTTTTGACACTTACATCCGGCGCCCCCCTCCACACCCTGGATTATAAATAATTCAATGTGATTATCTTGTGTGATGACTGTATTATGATGATAGTATATATCTGATAGTATATATCTGTATCATGAATCAATTTAAGTGGACCCCGACTTAAACAAGTTGAAAAACTTATTCGGGTGTTACCATTTAGTGGTCAATTGTACGGAATATGTACTTCACTATGCAACCTACTAATAAAAGTCTCAATCAATCAATCCAAACACATAGAATCATCATACTGCTGTGATTATATGCATCAAGTGTTCATTCAAGGCTAAGGCAAAATATCGAGATATATATCGTGTATCGCAATATGGCCTTAAAATATCGCAATATTAAAAAAAGGCCATATCGCCCAGCCCTAGTTTCAATGATGCCATTTCTGTTTGTCATGTATAATTTTGTCTATTTTGTGTTTATCCTTGAATAAACAGGTCAGTTTCTTGTTGCCAACCATTGTGTATTATTCAAACTCCCCTAATTCAGCTGGCTAGTTGTTATCAAGAGTACTAAAACCATTTTCAACATGATTCTGACAACTAAGTAGGCTAAATACCTTTAAACTTTAATACATGCTCGGATAGGCCAGTATCGGTATCGGTCAGTATCGGTATCGGATCGGAAGTGCAAAAACAATATCGGTATCGGATCGGAAGTGCAAAAACCTGGATCGGGACATCCCTACACTGGTGTATGGATGTTTGGTAGTTGTCGGAGAGGCCGTAGGCGCAAATTGGCAACCATGTTTCTGTCAGTCGACCCCAAGGCAGCTTTGTCTACAAATGTAGCTTACCACCATCAAAGTGTTAATGTGGAGTGAATGAATGACGGGTTCTCAGTTTTCACTGTAAAGTGCTTTGAATGTCTAGAAAAGCGCTATATAAATCTAATCCATCATTATTAATAGTGTTGATCAAATTCAAAAGCAGTCAAATTGAAATCAATCTTGCTTCTTTAAATAACGACGTAATGCGACTATCTTCTGACTTGGCTTTGGATAAAAGAGCGTAAGTGTAAGCGCATTGTTTAACTGTCAGGTTCTTGGCTCCGTTTGGCCTCTCTCTTATCACTCTCATGGCGTTCTTTGTGGAAGGAAGCAGGCAGCTGTATTTGGAAAGAAAGCTCTTAACGCCCAGTCTGCACATTCATTGAAGCATAGTGCTGCATTTAGCAGCAAAAGAGATGAGTGTTTTTTCCTACAGAAGCACGGCTTATAAAGAGTGTGATAGTAAAAAAAAGAGTAAAGGATACCGATGCTTCTGATAATGAAAGAATAATCTGCTCCTATAACGCTTGCAACTGAAAACATTCATAAAAGTATGCACCTATCAGGGGCTTGTAACCTGACCATGTATGTCAGCCCCTAATGGACTCCTATGAGCGGAAGTTAGGCTATTTCCTCTTGACGAGACATGATGCTTCTTCGCTAAACTGAACATGAGACTTGGAACCGCTGATTGCTGTCTCTCAAGCCAATCAATGCAAACGGATTTAGTGAGCGTCTCTCAGAGGTGATCAAAACCCTGCAGCAGGGCCGCTAATGCACGGTCCCTAAATGCATCCGTACCGCAAGCATGCAATGGAAACAGTTCTCTGCTGCGTTTCAAATGGTTGTCGTCAGCAAAAAGAAGAGCTGACAAATTATTAACATGGTTACCCACATCCATTAGCGACATATTAGCATGATTCATGCAGGTATGTAACCATAGGGCAGGGGTCGGCAACCCGCGGCTCCGGAGCCCCATACGGCTCTTTGATCACTCTGATGCGGCTCAGCATCTAACTTGCTGAACCCCCCAATTTTCCCGTGAGACTTCCGGATTTCGGTGCCTCTCGCAGAAAACTCCCGGGATTAATATTCACCGATTTACACCCTTACGGTTATAATAAGGGCGTGCCATGATGGTACAACATTTGGCGCCCGCTACAATCTGTAGTAACAGCGTGTCAGCCCTATGCTTGCCATACAATATACATCTTCTGCTTGCACACGTACGTGACAGCAAGGCATACTTGGTCAACAGCCACACAGGTTACACTGACGGTAGTCATATAAAACAACTTTAACACTCTAACTAATAATGCGCCACACTTTGAACCAAAACCAAACAAGAATGACAAACACATTTCAGGAGAACATCTGCACCTTAACACAACATAAACACAACAGAACAAACACCCAGAATCCCATGCAGCCCTGACTCTTCCGGGCTACATTATACTATCACCAAACCCCACCCCACCCCAACCCTGCTCCCTCACACATCAACCCCCCGCCCCTCTCTGTGCGTCGGTTGAGGTGGGCGGGGTTATAATGTATCCCGGAAGAGTTAGTGCTGCATGGGATTCTGGGTATTTGTCCTGTTGTGTTTATGTTGTGTTACGGTGCAGATGTTCTCCCGAAATTTGTTTGTCATTCTTGTTTGGTGTGGGTTCACAGTGTGGCGCATTATTAGCAAGAGTGTTAAAGTTTTTTTTTTTTATACCGTCACCGTCAGTGTGACCTGTGTGGTTGTTGACCAAGTATGCCTTGCTGTCACCTACGTAAGCAAGCGGAAGCCCCATACAACGTGTGGCTGTTCAGGCACGCTGGCTGTAGTGGGTGCTATATGCTGCACCAACACGGCACGCATGACGCTGACAAACGGCATGCTTTTAAAACCCGCGTTCCGCACCAGCTTTCAACTTCCACTTAAAGGTGTGGGCAGCGTGTCTGAGACCCCTGGTTTATATATAGCACAAAGCAAAAAAAAAACTTTGTATGCAGTGTTATTTCATTTAAAATTTAAAAAATTTTTTGCGGCTCCCATTGTCTTCTATAATTTGTGAAACTGGTCAAAATGGCTCTTTGACTGGTAAAGGTTGCCGACCACTGCCATAGGGGATTGACTTATTAAATGTGACACCACTAAAAATATGGTTACGGACTCGTGCTCCAAAAAGGTAATAAGCCGCGGATATATACGTTGTGAAATGAGTTATTTACACAGAAATATTTTGTTAATGTTTATTTACATACCTTAATTGTTTCCAATTGCTGCCTGTACCATGGCAGTAAAATGGGTAATCAAACAATTTTTTGTTTTTTTTGTCATAAAAAAATACAATCATGTGTGCTTACAGCATACTTGCCAACCTTGAGACCTCCGATTTCGGGAGATGGGGGGCGGGGGCGTGGTTGGGGGCGGGGCGTTAAGAGGGGAGGAGTATATTTACAACTAGGATTCACCAAGTCAAGTATTTCATGTATATATATATATATATATATATATATATATATATATATATATATATATATATATATATATATATATATATATATATATATATATATATATATATACAAATATACAAGAAATACTTGAATTTCAGTGTTCATTTATTTACACATATACACACACATAACACTCATCTACTCATTGTTGAGTTAAGGGTTGAATTGTCCATCTTTGTTCTATTTGTCACTATTTTTCTAACCATGCTGAACCACTAATGATGCATTGCTGCACTAGATGGCAGTATTGTCCTGTTTAATGTGTCACAACATTGCTATTTACGGCAGACGAACTGCTTTACGGTAGACGAAATGCTGTTGTTGTGTGTTGTTACCGCGCTGGGAGGACGTTAATGAAACTGCCTAACAATAAACCCACATAAGAAACCAAGAACTCGCTCTCGATCATTCTACAGTTATAACGTGATTGGGCAGGCACCTGTTTATATTGTGTGCCTGAATTTCGGGAGATTTTCGGGAGAGGCGCTGAATTTCGGGAGTCTCCCAGAAAATCCGGGAGGGTTGGCAAGTATGGCTTACAGACTGTAGCCCTGCTGACTGTATTGATATATATTGATATATAATGTAGGAACCAGAAATATTAATAACAGAAAAAACACACCCTTTTGTGCGAATGAGTGTGAATGAGTGTAAATGGGGGTGGGAGGTTTTTTGGGTTGGTGCACTAATTGTAAGTGTATTTTGTGTTTTTTATGTTGATTTAATTTAATTTTTTAAATTATTTTTCTTTATGTGCGGCCCGGTACCAATCGATCCAACGACCGGTACCGGTTGGGGACCACTGCTATAGACGACTAGAAGACGGAATGGCACTTGTACTTCCGGTTCAAAGCACAACAGAAGGAAATACTCTAGAACAGGGGTGTCGAACTCAAATACAGAGTGGGCCAAAATTTATAACTGAACAAAGTCGCGGGCCAAGGTTGAACAAATTAACCTTTAACGTACTCTACGAGCTGTCGTCACGTCCGCTTTTCATCCATTCTAACATCATTCAGACTCAGTCACAAGCTATGTGCGGCTTCTGTACGCACACACGAGCGAATGCAACGCGTACTTCATCAACAGCAATACAGGTTACACTGAGGGTGCCAGTATAAAAAACTTTAACACAGTTAGAAATATACGCCACACTGTGAATCCACACCAAACAAGAATGACAAACACATTTCCGGAGAACATCCGCACCGTAACACAACAGAACAAATACCCAGAATCCTTTGCAGCACTAATTCTTCCGGGACGCTACAAAATACACCCCCGCTACCACCAACACACCTTTTCAGTTGTCTTTGCTTGTGTTTTATGAAAACTATTTGCATTATGGTCATTGGCGGAATTTTTTTTTATAAATTAGTCACACCGTTTTATAAGCTGCACGCTTCAAAGCGTAGGAAAAAAAGTGGTGGCTTATAGTCCGGAATTTACGGTACTAATATAATAACATACCAATAATAATACATTAAACGTATTATTTGAACTCGTCGAATATAGAATTCTCACACTTTCCCCCCAGCACCAAACATGGACACGTGTAAGGAAGATTTTAATAGGGATTTACTAACTAAATTGTAATATTACCTTGCTGATAGTGGTGGTTTTGTTATATGATTATTTTATTATTTTAAAATGAAATATAACATTGGTTTGTGAACCTTTTTTTTTTTTTTTTTAAATCTAAATTGATGGTAACATCAGTTCCTGGTGGAAAACATTATTAAAAATAATAATAATGTACTAACGGTGTGTATTTCACCTGGCTATGCAGTAGGGATGTGTCCATACATCCATTTTCTATCGCTTATTACTCTTGCGGTCGGGGTCGCAGGGGTGCTGGAGCCTATCCCAGCTGCATTTGGTACACCCTGGACAAGTCGCCACCTCATCGCAGGGCCAACACATAACGGTATCAAAATCTCACGGTACAATATTATCATTAAGGCCACGGTGCGATATAATTGTGGTATATGTCAAAAAAAATAAAAAGACTTAAAAATGTTATAGTCTGCAAAATGAAGTGGGAGGAATGTTTAGGATAACACTCACTGTAATTGAACACAAACATAATGCTAAAATGTTCTAATCATATTTATTGCAACAAACGTCAATTTTTAAGTGCAAAAAATTATGCAAGGACATTCACTGTTTTAAGCAATTATTTTTTTTAAACTTACAGTCAACGTCTTTAAAGTGGCAATGTAAACATCCAATGTTTTACACCAAAGTGTAAAACAACAATGTACAATTTGTTGTTTTTCAACTTGTTCTTTCTGAGAATCAGCGTCCACCAGAGTGGACATGTTTATATCAGTTTGCAATATGCTGTTTCTCAGAAACGTTAACTAACAATTTAACTTTAAATAATGCAATTACCTCACAAACTAATGTTTGCCTTCGCAGACTGTAAATACCTTTTTCTGGATGACAGTTTATGAGCTGGCGACTTGTCCAGGATGTATGCTGCCTACCGCCAGAGTGCAGATAGGCTGTAGCCACCCCGCGTCATCGAGAGAGACAAGATGTATAAAATGGATGATGGGTTGAGGATTTATCAAGTTTTCTCATTTTCCAGCATTGAACTTTTTTTTTTTTTTTTGGTGAATAATTCCATGCGCTGCAATATGACTGGCTGGTACTGTGTGGCCTTAGAAACGCTGGAGACGAAAGCGGCACGCATTGCTTTGCAGACCGCAGACTTTCTTACCCCCGCCAAAGAGGTTCTGTTTTCACCAAGGTTTGTCTGTCTGTTTGGTAGCAACATAACTTAAAAAGTAATGGATATGGTATTGTGGAGGGGGGGGCGTGGCCTGCGGGCCTGCCGCAGAACGGGGTGTGCAAGGACCGGCCTCGAAGACAGCGACAGGTGAGTAGATTGCCCGGCTGGGCCTTGTTATCTAATCACCTGTCGCCTTTATTAGCAGCAGCCGGGACGAGACAAGTTGTGGGAGTTGGAGTGGGAACCAGGGAGAGAGAGACATGGACTAAGGAAAAGACATTTTGCTGGAAAGCAAAAGCCTATCAATATTTATGAAAATAAAACATTGTTGTACCCTGAAATCCGGGCTCTCGTGGCAGTGTGTGGTGGTCTGAGGAACCCACTAGAGGGCAACCTCTACAGATGTTTTTCAGGAAATGTCGCAAAAAACAATTCCTCTCATCGACTTGTTCACGAGTGGGGGGGGGGGGGGGGGAGTGGATCGTGAGATCGACAGGCGGATCGGTGCGGCGTCTTCAGTAATGTGGACGCTGTATCGATCCGTTGTGGTGAAGAAGGAGCTGAGCCGGAAGGCAAAGCTCTCAATTTACTGGTCGATCTACGTTCCCATCCTCACCTATGGTCATGAGCTTTGGGCCATGACCGAAAGGACAAGATCACGGGTACAAGCGGCCCAAATGAGTTTCCTCCGCCGAGTGGCGGGGCTCTCCCTTAGAGATAGGGTGAGAAGCTCTGTCATTCGGGGGGAGCTCAAAGTAAAGCCGCTGCTCCTCCACATGGAGAGGAGCCAGATGAGGTGGTTCGGGCATCTGGTCAGGATGCCACCCGAACGCCTCCCTAGGGAGGTGTTTAGGGCACGTCCGACCGGTAGGAGGCCACGAGGAAGACCCAGGACACGCTGGGAAGACTATCTCTCCCGGCTGGCCTGGGAACGCCTCGGGATCCCCCGGGAGGAGCTGGACGAAGTGGCTGGGGAGAGGGAAGTCTGGGCTTCCCTGCTTAAGCTGCTGCCCCCGCGACCCGACCTCGGATAAGCGGAAGAAGATGGATGGATGGATGGATGGATGGATGGATGGATGGACTACGAACATGCTGCACTTCATGCTTAAGGCCTTCCACGCCCCACCTTAGCGCACCGCACTGCGCAGAGAATTCTGGGAGATGTAGTTTATTTCAGACCCGGCCAACGCTACAGCGCTGAAAAAAACTGCATACTAAGTTTTTGTTTGATACCGTCAGGCGTCAAGGAAATATCGTGAAGACTTTGAAACCGAAATACCGTAGTATCTACAATACCATTGCAGCCCTACTATGCAGCTTTCTGTCAGAACGTGGACTTTGGCGTGGTTTGTTTTCCCATGGTGCAAAGGAAAGTTGGCGCGGGCAAGGCGTGAATGTGAGTACATGTTTAATTTACACTAACAAAAAGAACAAACGAAAAGCGCGCACAAGGCGGAAGTACAAAAACTTGGCTAATGAAACAAAAACTTGCACCAAGGCAAAAACGCTAAACATGAAATATACAACACTTTACTGTGGCATGAAAAACGTGCATGGAACAATGGCTTGGCATGACAGGTAGCAGAGGTAGAAAGGATAGATAGATATGATAATGTCACCAGGACGAACAACAGAAACAGACTGGCTTAAATAGTGACATGATCAGTGAAAGCAGGTGCGTGACTCAAAATGTGAAAACGTGAGACTGGTGCGTGACATGAGGATGTGAACCAGGTGAAACTAATGGTTGCTATGGTGACAAAGCAAGGGAGTGAAACCAGGAACTAAAAAGTGTCCAAAAACCAAGCAAAACGTAACTAAACAAAACATGATCACAGACATGACACTTTCTAACTATTGTCAAAGTAAATAACGCGACACAAGTTGATTTTCATTTCATCATTTAATTGCTTATAGTTTAAAATGTGTATATTAAATGATAAAACTGTCATGATCCGTGGTCCGGATCATGTTTTGTTTAGTTATGTTTGGTTAGTTTTGGACTCCTTTAGTTATTGCTTGTGCACCTGTGAGTTTGTTTCGTCACCATGGTTACTTATTATTTTCACCTGCCGCTTGTGTTCCCGACACGCACCTGTTTTCCATCACTGACACTATTTAAGCCGGCCTTTCTGTTCACTCGTCCTGTGCTCCTTGTTTGCGGTAAGCTACATCACGTTGGTTTGTTTTCATGTTCCTGAGTCCTGTGCTAAGTTTAGCCTTAGCTTCCCGTGCGTTCGGCACGCTTTTCTTTTGCTTGTTTTCTGTTTATTGTGTAAATAAATCACCTCATACCTTCACGTTTTTGTCCGGAGTGTCCGTGTTGCACTGAAGGAACGATCCCGCACCAATATGCGACCCCCTCGTGACAAAAACATACTAATATGTCCTTACCTAATTTAAAAATTCCACTCAAGTGAAAGAGTCCTTCAAAAAGGGGTGCACAGTTCGATGGTTAGAATATTTAAAACAGGTTTCCTTACCGTTACTAGGGTGACTATGTGTTTATTATTCCTTGTTATACGTATACTCAGTAGCACAACTCCATGGGGGTGCACAGGTCCAGCCCCTCTTGCACGATCTCAATGTGATTGGTCACTTTTTAGTCACTGCTGATGCAATCATTAGACAGTAGAACAATTTCCAGTAAAGAATCTTTGGAAGTCTTGAAGTGAATCATAGGAGCACCAGTGACTGGTCGTAAAGTAACTTAGTGTGGGTAAATTCAGAATACAAAGAAATTATTTTTTGGGACAAACTCATATTTTATACAGTGGGTTTGGAGTGATAAGTCTTTAAAGGTGCAGAAGTGAATTAACACGAACTTACTTTTGATTCTCAACACTCACATTTTCAGTCATGACTTTAGATTGCGTTCAAAACATACATTCTGTGTCCAGTGTTCAATTTCTTGTCACTATATTTTTAATCAGCAAAATACTCATTCACAGAAGAAACAAATACTGTATTTGTCTCTGTCCAGAACATACTACATCTGATCTGAACTTCATTCTTTAATTTCTATTTACTCAGGACACTGGCGCCGATCTCACTAACCATGCCCCATATTTCTGTTGGCTTGTGAACTTTTGCACTCCAGTGTTTTGTTGTGTTCAATGTGGCTAAGTGAGTTAAGCTTACATGCCAGTAGCGCCTGGCTCCTCAATGCGACCCAGTGAACGCACACAAAGCCGTCTCTTGGGAGAGTTCTCGTAAAAACGTCACCGCGGCTTCTAAATCAGTGGCCTGGCCCTCTGTTGTGAGCCCCTGTCTTTCCCTCCCTTCCTTTTGTCTCCTTTCTGCTCCTTTTTCCACCTCATGTCCTCTCCCAACTCCTAATCTCAGAACCCAGCCCACATCAGGGAGTAGACCATCAACCGGACCACCCACTCCTTGTTAGTCGTTATCAGTAGTCTCTTACCTTCCAGCAGGTCTCTTGCCAGACCAGGTTCTGCCCCCGTGGACCGAACAAAGTCTGACAGGACCGCGTCCATGTCCAGAGTCATGTGATCATGTGTGTGCGCTGCCCAAGGTGCAGCGGAGGCCTTGGTGGACGCCAGCCTTCACGTTCTCATCTGATGAAGACATGAAAAAAAAAGATGTTTTAGAATACAACTTGTTGCATCCCAACTTTAAAAGTGCTGGGGTCGAGCAAGTGGGAGCGGCGCTCCGCCTCATCTTACTCACAGTCATAACAGAACACCCAGTCTCACAGATTTAATATCAACAAAGTCACAGCCAGAGGTCGTATCCAGGACACACCTGCCCGTTTCCAAAAGCCTCTGGCGCTCCGCCTGTAATCACAACAATGCCAACTCTCTTCCTGCCTCTGTGCGCTCCTGGCTGTGATTGAATATCTTCAACCGCATCACTGCTCTACTTACCAAGAGAGCATGTTTACGTGGTAGAAACACAGCCACCTAATCCCTCGTGGTCAATAGTCTTGCTCGGTCACAAACAACGCTATTGAGAAGCGTTCCCGCCCTCGTTTTGCGGAATGAATGAGTTCATGCATAACTTTCATTCCTCTGGCGTGGAGGGGGGGGGAGGAGGTCAGAGAGCAGAGAGAAACAAACCCCCACAGGTCTGCAGCAGCAACAACAACAACAACAACATGCTTCTGGGTACAAAGCAGAGGTTGCTGGAGCTTTGACCGAGGAGGAGCTGCAGCTTACTGGAAGGGCTCGTGCCTGCGTTGGCAGTCGGTCACTATGCCACGGTCCGCATGACATTTCAACCCACCAATCATCTTGGCTTCAAAATGTCCTCTCAGTTACTTCAGATCAGGGGTGTCGAACTCGTTTTAGCTCAGGGGCCGGACGGGTAAAATCATGACATAATAAATTAAAAATACAACTTCGACAACTTCAGGTTGTTTTCTTTTCAATCCAATCCAATCCACTTTATTTATATAGCACATTTAAACAACAAAATGTTTCCAAAGTGCTGCACAACAATATTAAACACAATTAAAAACAATATAAAATAAATATGATTAAAAACCATTTCAAAGGGTAAAACCAATTAAAACAGTAAATAGAAAGCAACATTTTAAACAACAGAGGACCACACAACTCACGTAGTGTTAAAAGCCAGAGAATAAAAGTGGGTCTTAAGCAGAGGTGGGTAGAGTAGCCAGAAATTGTACTCAAGTAAGAGTACTGTTACTTTAGAGATTTATTACTCAAGTAAAAGTAAGGAGTAGTCACCCAAATATTTACTTGAGTAAAAGTAAAAAGCATGTTGTGAAAAAACTACTCAAGTACTGAGTAACTGTTGGGTAACATACACACACACATATATACATATATATATATATATATATATATATATATATATATATATATATACACACACACACATATATATACACATATATATATACATACATTGATATATACAGTATATAATTTATATGTATTTATTTTGCCGTTTTTGTTTACATGTTAAAGGTGTTTTAATGAATATACATGCATGTTTAACACATATAGATTCCTTTCTTTCATGAAAACAAGAATATAAGTTGGTGTATTACCTGATTCTGATGACTTGCATTGATTGTAATCAGACAGTAGTGCTGATAACGTCCACGTTTTCAAATGGAGGAGAAAAAAAGTTCCTCCTTTCTGTCTAATACCACATGAAAGTGGTTGGTTTTTGGCTTCTTATTTGTCCAGCTTCCATATTCGTTTTTATACACTTTACAAGAAATACATTGGCGGCAAACTCCGTAGCTTGCT